>NC_083585.1:4466588-4811588 GCF_027579695.1 Neoarius graeffei
GAAAAAGATTGATGTTGCAAAATGTCGCCAACTTGTTCATTCCATGCCTAGAAGACTTGGTGCTGTCATTAAAAATCATGGAGGCCATACAAAGTACTAGATGTAGTAGTTTTTGTTGTGGGGTGTACTCATTTTTGCACCACCCTAATTTGAGTAAAACTGAAAAATGTGTAATCTAAGTTATATTATTAACCTTACTTTCACATAAGTTACAGATGTTATTTTAAACTTTGTCTTGTCAACATTTTGGGAATTGTGTTCATTGAGCTATTGTTTAAAATGTTACTTTTCAAAGGGGGTGTACTCATTTACGCTGAGCACTGTATGTGGAGTTAGCCATGACTGTAATGGTGATGAGCGCTATTTTCATATGAAGACGTTACTTTGTTCAGACCAATGCCATGTGTGTGTCCTGACTCATATACTCGTTAGAATCCAGGAGCATTATGAAAGCCATGCGAGCAGGGAAGTGAGCGAGTCTAGCAAATCGGATTCACTCCCGCTTCCCAACTACGGCCAGGAACGTGAAAAAGAGGGAAGGCAACATACTGGAATGGATTTTGCTCAGGATATTTCCCCTAGCTGTAAAAATTCCCTTGAGAAGTAAGCTAGGATGACTGTCTGAACAGAACCAGCTATCTTGGGTCACGTTTATTCGTCAGGGCATAATGAACAGAGATTTTGTTTTGCCGTGCTTTTACTGGCCCTCTCTGTGGGCCTGTCATTTCAGGTTCACATGACAGCATACGTGTTCTCACCGGTCAATCACAACCACGTTAGCTAATGCGCACTAACATTCTACACTAATGCAAAAAGCAGTGTGCAGCAGTGAAACAAAAGCCATGGAAAGGTCAAAAATTAAAGGAGGGGCCAAAAAAACAAACAAACCAGGCATTAGAGGCATAGGCTTCCAAATGTTAAAAAAAAAAAAAAATCTACAAACTGTTTGGGCATCAGCACCCTGAATTGGCCTGCAATGCCATTTTCAAGGACCAGAATGAAGAGCTTAAAATGGACATTAAAACATAGCTATAGACTAGGCTGTTGCCTCTCGCAGTTACCAGAGGACTAGCCCCCCTGTAACCCTAGCTGTATAGGTGAGAGGCCGAGGGCTATGGAAACGAAGGTCAGCGCCGCCCAGTGTGCTTGACTGCATGGAGCGGGAAGGACTTTAGAGATGGGCTAGGCTGCACGTTCATTTAAAACTGCTGTAACTTGCCCAACCATAACTGACTATCATATGTACCAGAGATTTCCAAGCTTGTTGGGGCTGAAGCACATCAAAGGTCAAATCAGAATGTCAAGGCACACCAAATTAAAAGTTGGCTATCGATTATGAAGAATGTCACACACATTATGATGGGCTAGAAAGTCATTTGCAAAATTTGACCCAGATTGCACTACAGCAGATTGTCAAATAATTATTAAAACAGATAGGTAAATCAGACAGGCAATTGTATAATTTTTTTTAAAAACGTGAGGCAACGCTCATTACAGTGTTTTCCATGCGTTACCTAGACTGTAGTGAGTGAAGGAAGCATTTTCAGAACACAAACACAATTTGATTTGAGACTGATAACATTAAGTGTCCACTCCAGTCATCCACTAGTCCATACACAATACGATGGTTATCAATTTAAAACAGCAAACAGATAACATCAATGGAGAAGTTAGCATTGATAATTAGCATTCATCAAACTTGAGCTTAGAGAACGTTAACATCAGCATTAGGGTTGTGCCGATGGACGATATCATCATTTGGACGATATGGACGATGGACGATATCATCATATCAAATCATTTGATTTTGTCTGAACACCTTCATGAAAAGCTAATTCAAATGTGAGCAGAAATAAAAGGAGATTCTTAAACTCTTCCATACTCTGTTGCACCTGTCTATTTTTAAAAAAATACATTTTAAATAGTCACAAATTTCTCTGCAATTTTCAGGGTTAGCTCCTCTCGCTGTATTCTCTTTAACCACTCATTTCTTCATTGTTCTTGAAGCATTTGCTTCTCTTTGTTAACATTTTTCTTCATAGCAGGGAAATGGTAAGATCTTTTATCTATTCCTCGATTTAAATGATTGGAACAACCAAAAACAGCACAAAAATGAACCATATTTAAGACTGGTTAAGCCTTGCTTACACGAAAACTGGTGTCTTTTCACCTGGGGGTCAATTATCATGTTATGCGTAACGTCATGTTCAAGGGGTCTATTTGTCCATTTCTTAATTGACCTGAACCCAAGGGCAGCAGTTCAAACAGAGAATTTCTGGGGTGGGACAGATCTTTTAATATACTGAGGGTTCTTTTGAGGCAGCAGGAACTGTCAAGCTCTTCCAGGCAGGGAAGAGGGCATCCGATGATCATCTGGGTGGTGGTGACAACCCTCTGGAGAACTTTTCTCTCTGCTCCTGTGCAGCTGACAAACCACACACTGATGCAGTATGCATGCAAGTATGTTCTCTATGGAGCAACAATAGAAGGACACAAGCAGTTTTTGAGGGAGGTCGTTCATCCTGAGGATCATCAGGAAGTAAAGTCTCTTCTGTGCGTTCTTTATCACTTGTGTGGCATTAGAGCTCCAGGTCAGCTCCTCCTCTATGTGCACCCCAAGGAACCAGAAGTCCAGGATCCTCTCCACATATTGCGCACTGATGAGAATAGGCTGAAAGTCCGTTTTCTTTTTCCTGAAGTTTATGATCAGCTCCTTGGTTTTGGTGGTTGAGGACCAGGTTTGTTGACTCAGCACCACCCAGACAGCTGCTCAACCTTGTGCTGATAAGTAGATTCCTTCCCCCCAGAGATGTGCCCCACTATGATAGTATCATCCGCAAATATGATGATGCCATTACGGGAGCGAGCAGGGTGCAGTTGTAAGTGTAGAAGAACAACTTGTTTAATCCTAGATAAAGCCGTGGCACAGCAGTTATGCTCATATTTACATAGGAATAACATCCATGAAATATATCGGTCAGGATTTAGACCTCATCATAGAAAGAGACAGCGCTGGTTAAAGTAGTAAACGACCAACTGTTGGCATCTGATCAGGGCTGTGTCTCGCTGCTTGTGTTGCTTGACCTAAGTGCAGCATTTGATACCATTGATCATTCCATTCTTCTGGATAGACTAGAAAACGTTGTGGGAGTTAAGGGAACAGACCTCTCCTGGCTCAGCTCTTATTTAACTGATCGCTATCAGTATGCTGATGTAAATGGTGATTTTTCTAGACATACTGCATTTTTTTTTTTTTATATCTCAGGGCTTTACATTAGCACCCGCCAAATGCGGGTAAAATTCGGCTTTGGCGGGTAATAACTTTAGTCTCACTAGCCACTTTGGCGGGTGGTTTATTCTGTGGTATGACAATATATTTTAATTGTAGTTTTCTCTGAAGGCATCTGATATAATAAACACATTGCAATGTAATATTACATGCCTACAACTCCCATGAGCACCTGCATAAACATTCTGACAACATGTTAGAATTGTTTAGAATGTTCGTTAACGTCTCAGATAAAATCAAATGACACGGTAACCTGCGGTTAATGAACAAAGCAACCAAGTTGCTGACGACTGACAAGCGCACTGTGTGGCAGCATATAGCTGGAGTTTCAAACCCTGCTGCTCAGGAAAAAAGAGGCAGAAATGAGCAGAGCCGGAGCAGCATTTTAAAATCACCGAGGTTCGTGATGCGCAAAGCGCGCGCCGAAAAATGTTCGACATATTTAAATGAGAGGGGTGAATTACACACCACACAAGAGATCTCATCTCATTATCTCTAGCCGCTTTATCCTGTTCTACAGGGTCGCAGGCAAGCTGGAGCCTATCCCAGCTGACTACGGGCGAAAGGTAGGGTACACCCTGGACAAGTCGCCAGGTCATCACAGGGCTGATACATAGACACAGACAACCATTCACACTCACATTCACACCTACGGTCAATTTAGAGTCACCAGTTAACCTAACCTGCATGTCTTTGGACCGTGGGGGAAGCCGGAGCACCCGGAGGAAACCCACGCGGACACGGGGAGAACATGCAAACTCCACACAGAAAGGCCCTCGCCGGCCACAGGGCTCGAACCTTCTTGCTGTGAGGCAACAGCGCTAACCACTACACCACCGTGCCGCCCAGATTGGCTCATTCATAGCAAAACCAAAAATACCATGTACTGCAAAGACTGTAGAAAGTCTGGCAAAGACAGGCACCAGTAATTTTAAACTCGAAACTATAAAGGACAACGAAAAGTCAAATGCACACATCGGTACTATAACATCAAAACCGGTGAAGACAGCTGGTTCACTACAGGACAGCATTGCTTTCAGTCCCTGGCTGTCATGAAGTCGGCTGAGCTGGAGAGGATGGAGCTGCCGTTTAGAAACGTTCACGTGATTGTAAAGAAGTTGATCCCGCCCCAGCTATCAACTTATGACCTGCTGGAAGCCTCAGGTCACGAAGACCATTTTTCATGGACCATTCAGACTAATCTGATGATGAATGTAATGAGGACATTTAATGTCTCTCTCTACACATGTTCACACACACACAATTAATAGATAATACATAATATACATAATAATACTTGATAATACACATAATACTTGCATATCAAAACATCAAATGTTTTTCAATGATAAATGTTTTGAATTGGACTTTTAATATTAGAATCAGTTCAGTTGTACTGAATGTTATTTTTCATATATGATATTTCATATTGTAAGGGGCTTTAATTTGAGTTCAATAAACATAATACTCTGCTTATATTTTTGTCTGAATTGGTTCCATGTTTTCATAGAGGGAGCTACCTTAACAGCACTGAATACTTGAGTGCTACTGTACAGATACATTATACGCTGCCATTCATAATTAAATCTAGATCTTCCGAACTTTAAAGTATCATGGTGAAGAAAAAACTGCGATTTCCTGGCAATAAAATTGTGGCTAGTGAAAAGGCTGAATGGCTAGTGACTTAGGAAAACCAAAACCACTAGCCACAGTGGCCGGTGAGCAAAAAAGTTAATGTAAAGCCCTGATTTATTTATTTATTATATATATATATATATATATATATATATATATATATATATATATATATATATACACACACACACATATTTATACATACACATACACAGTTAGGTCCATAAATATTTGGACAGAGACAACATTTTTCTAATTTTGGTTCTGTACATTACCACAATGAATTTTGAACAAAACAATTCAGATGCCGTTGAAGTTCAGACTTTCAGCTTTAATTCAGTGGGTTGAACAAAATGATTGCATAAAAATGTGAGGAACTAAAGCATTTATTAAACACAATCCCTTCATTTCAGGGGCTCAAAAGTAATTGGACAAATTAAATAATTGTAAATAAAATGTTCATTTCTAATACTTGGTTGAAAACCCTTTGTTGGCAATGACTGCCTGAAGTCTTGAACTCATGGACATCACCAGACGCTGTGTTTCCTCCTTTTTAATGCTCTGCCAGGCCTTTACTGCAGCGGTTTTCAGTTGCTGTTTGTTTGTGGGCCTTTCTGTCTGAAGTTTAGTCTTTAACAAGTGAAATGCATGCTCAATTGGGTTGAGATCAGGTGACTGACTTGGCCATTCAAGAATATTCCACTTCTTTGCTTTAATAAACTCCTGGGTTGTTTTATGTTTTGGGTCATTGTCCATCTGTATTATGAAACGCCGACCAATCAGTTTGGCTGCATTTGGCTGGATTTGAGCACACAGTATGTCTCTGAATACCTCAGAATTCATCCGGCTGCTTCTGTCCTGTGTCACATCATAAATAAACACTAGTGACCCAGTGCCACTGGCAGCCATGCATGCCCAAGCCATCACACTGCCTCCGCTGTGTTTTACAGATGATGTGGTATGCTTTGGATCATGAGCTGTACCACGCCTTCGCCATACTTTTTTTCTTTCCATCATTCTGGTAGAGGTTGATCTTGGTTTCATCTGTCCAAAGAATGTTCTTCCAGAACTGTGCTGGCTTTTTTAGATGCTTTTTAGCAAAGTCCAATCTAGCCTTTTTATTCTTGAGGCTTATGAGTGGCTTGCACCGTGCAGAGAACCCTCTGTATTTACTTTTATGCAGTCTTCTCTTTATGGTAGATTTGGATATTGATACGCCTACCTCCTGGAGAGTGTTGTTCACTTGGTTGGCTGTTGTGAAGGGGTTTCTCTTCACCATGGAAATTATTCTGCGATCATCCACTACTGTTGTCTTCTGTGAGTGTCCAGGTCTTTTTGCATTGATGAGTTCACCAGTGCTTTCTTTCTTTCTCAGGATGTACCAAACTGTAGATTTTGCCACTCCTAATATTGTAGGAATTTCTCGGATGGGTTTTTTTCTGTTTTCGCAGCTTAAGGATGGCTTGTTTCACCTGCATGGAGAGCTCCTTTGACCGCATGTTTTCTTCACAGCAAAATCTTCCAAATGCAAGCACCACACCTCAAATCAACTCCAGGCCTTTTATTTGCTTAATTGAGAATGGCATAACGAAGGAATTGCCCACATCTGCCCATGAAATAGCCTTCGAGTCAATTGTCCAATTACTTTTGGTCCCTTTAAAAACAGGGTGGCACATGTTAAGGAGCTGAAACTCCTAAACCCTTCATCCAATTTTAATGTGGATACCCTCAAATGAAAGCTGAAAGTCTGGACTTTATGTCCATGTCCATTATATAACTATAACTTGAATATGTTTCAGTAAACAGGTAAAAAAATTTGTGTCAGTGTCCAAATATATATGGACCTAACTCTATAATATATATATATATATATATATATATATATATATATATATATATATACACTGAGTGCAGAATTATTAGGCAAGTGAGTATTTTGACCACAACATCCTTTTAATGCATGTTGTCCCACTCCAAGCTGTTTAGGCTTGAAAGCCTACTACCAATTAAGTATATCAGGTGCTGTGCATCTGTGTAATGAGAGGGGGTGTGGTCTAATGACATCAACACCCTATATCAGGTGTGCATAATTATTAGGCAACCTCTTTTCCTCTGGCAAAATGGGTCAGAAGAGAGATCTGACAGACTTTGAAAAGTATAAAATTGTGAGATGTCTTGCAGACGGATGCAGCACTCTTGAAATTGCGAAGATGTTGAAACGTGATCACCGAACAATCAAGCGTTTCATTGCAAATAGTCAACAGGGTCGAAAGAAGCGTGTGGGGAAAAAAAAGGCGCAAAATAACTGCACATGATCTGTGGAAAATCAAGCGTGAAGCTAACAAGCAGCCATTAGCATCCAGTTCTGCCATATTCCAGAGTTGCAACATTCCTGGAGTGTCAAAGAGTACAAGGTGTGCAATACTGAGGGACATGGCCAAGGTAAGGAAGGCTGAAAAACGACCACCACTGAGTAAGGCACACAAGATAAAACGTCAAGACTGGGCCAAGAAATATCTTAAGACTGATTTTTCTAAGGTGCTGTGGTCTGATGAGATGAGAGTGACTCTTGATGGGCCAGATGAATGGGCCTGTGGCTGGATCAGTAATGGGCACAGAGCTCCACTCCGACTCGGACGCCAGCAAGGTGGAGGTGGAGTACTGCTATGGGCTGGTATCATCAAAGACGAGCTTGTTGGACCTTTTCGAGTTGAGGATGGACTCAAACTCAACTCCCAGACCTACTGCCAGTTCCTGGAAGAAACCTTCAAGCAGTGGTATAGGAAAAAGTCAGCATCTTTCAAGAAGAACATGATTTTCATGCAGGATAACGCTCCATCTCATGCGTCCAAATACTCCACTGCGTGGCTAGCCAGTAAAGGTCTGAAAGGTGAAAAAAATAATGACATGGCCCCCTTGTTCACCTGACCTAAACCCCATAGAGAACCTGTGGTCCATTATAAAACGTGAGGTCTACAAAGAGGGAAAACAGTACACCTCTCTGAACAGCGTCTGGGAGGCCGTGGTTGCTGCTGCACACAATGTTGGTCGTGAACAGATAAAGAAATTGACAGAATCTATGGATAGAAGGCTTTTGAGTGTCCTCATGAAGAAGGGTGGCTATATTGGTCACTGATTTGTTTTTGTTTTATGTTTGAATGTCAGATATGTTTATTTGCAAATCTGGAGTTGTCATATCAGTGTACCTGGTGAAAATAAATAAGTGAAATGGCTACATATTTGGTTTTTATTAAGTTGCCTAATAATTCTGCACAGTGAAAGTTACCTGAACACATACATATTCTCCTAAAATGGCCAAAACTAAAAACACCCCACTCTAACTTCCATACATATTCAGCTTTGATATTTATGAGTCTTTTTGTTTGATTGAAAACATAGTTGTTGTTCAATAATAAAACTAATCCTCAAAAATACAACTTGCCTAATAATTCTGCACTCCGTGTATATATATATATATATATATATATATATATATATATATATATATATATATATAAACCTCTGGGTGATATTATTCATAAACATATTAGTTTCCACTGTTATGCTGATGACACATAGTTGTATGTTTCTGCAAAACCAGATGAGAGACACCAGCTTAATAGAATTGAGGAATGTGTGAAGGACATTAGACACTGGATGCTTATTAACTTCCTTCTGCTTAACTCTGACAAGACTGAAGCACTTGTACTCGGACCACATGCAGCTAGAAGTAAGTTTTCTGATTCCACAGTAACTCTGGATGGCCTTTCTGTTTCTTCACGTGCAGCAGTAAAAGACCTCGGAGTGATTATTGACCCCGGACTTTCATTCGAAACTCACATCAATAACATTACCCGGTTAGCTTTCTTTCATCTCAGAAATATTTCTAAGAGAAGAAATTCAATGTCACTACACGACGCAGAAAAATTAGTTCATGCTTTTGTTACCTCCAGGTTGGATTATTGTAATGCCTTACTGTCTGGATGTTCCAATAAGTGCATAAACAAGCTCCAGTTAGTTCAAAATGCAGCAGCAAGTCTCCTTACTAGAACTAGAAAATATGACCCCATCACCCCTGTCTTATCCACACTGCATTGGCTCCCAATCAAATTTCACATTAATTGTAAAATACTATTCTTGACCTTGAAAGCACTGAATGGTCTCGTGCCACAGTACCTGAGTGAACTTCTGCTCCTCTATGACCCACCACGCCTACTTAGATCAAAAGGTGCAGGCTATCTGCTGGTACCTTGTATAGTGAAGGCTACATCAGGGGGCAGAGCCTTTTCTTACAAAGCTCCACAGTTATGGAACAGCCTTCCAAGTAGTGTTCGGGAATCAGAAACAGTCCATGTTGAAGTCAAGGCTGAATGCATATCTGTTTAGCCAAGCCTTTTGGTAAGAGTGTTTATGAGGGAAAGGAGTAGATCTGGAGGGTCCTCAGACAGTGTGTTTTGGTAAACTGGGATGTATGGATGTTGTCAGTTCCCCACTCACTTGCTCGCTCGAGTTTGTTGATCCTGTAGTGGCTGCTGCTTTATGTCCCAGGGCTCCCTCATGCCTGTGCTACCTTCTGGCTCTCCCCTTTTAGTTATGCTGTCATAGTTAGTTGCCGGAGTCCCTGCTTGTACTCAGTGCAAAATGTATACTGTTCCTACTCATCAGGTGACATTGGGCATACCCAACAACCTGTGTTTTCTCTCTCCCTCCCCCCATCTGTCCCTCTGTGTTACATGGCAATCCTGACCTCTTCTGCTCCTCAGACCTGCCTGATCCATTCTGATGCCCTACATCTGGTTGGAGTCTCATCACGTCGCTCCTGTGGAGGATGGCCCCATATGGACAGTTGAAAATCACACTTGGAAGATACTCTGGACTCTTACAGTAATGCTTTTATGGCTGAGGACTACAGCTGACTTGCTAACTTTAGGACTGCAGTTGTCATGAACAGTTTTGCACTCAAGTTTCCATCAATGAAGAGTTAGAACATCAACAAAACTGATTTCATGTTAAAAATGTTAGAATCACATTGTTTCTCATCACCCAAATGAGGATGGATTCCCTTTTGAGTCTGGTTCCTCTCGAAGTTTCTTTCTTATGTCGTCTGAGGGAGTTTTTCCTTGCCACCGTTGCCACAGGTTTGCTCATTGGGGATAGATTAGAGATAAAATTAGCTCATGTTTTAAGTCGTTCAAATTCTGTAAAACTGCTTTGCGACAATGTCTATTGTTAAAAGCGCTATACAAATAAACTTGATTTGACTAGAGGGTGAAGAGTGGGGAGTGTAGGTATCATGCCGCCATCTTGTGTCAGAACTACAATTCCCAGTCCACTTCCGTGTGACCTACGTCACGCGTGGGCGGGATCATCTACGTCATCATACAAGGAAACATAAAACAATGGGACAACGCTTCCATCTTTGCTCTCTCACGGCTGGCTCCCGATGGATCTGGACGTATAAAGAGGCGCTCTCCACCCCAAAAAGACGTCTTCTTTCTTGCAAGATCCATCACTCAGCGCGATTTTGCTTCTTACCCTTGGCAAAGGTAAACTCTAGAGTCGCGCGATCTCTAAACTCAGCCTGAGTTACAACCGGTTTACTTGCATTAGAAGTGACGTCACGACTGCAGCCCAGGCAGTCAGAAGTTAAGAAGCGATTGAATCCTTTTTAACTCAAAAGCGCTGTGCATCTGATTCTGATCAGAGACTTTTCCTCACGAACGCTGAGATTCGGACCAAGAACCCTCTGCTTTTCACGGGAACCACCCAAGTGCTCCGCTGGACCCGGAAGTTTTCTCCGCCTCCATCACGAGCGGCTCACGTGCTCCCACGGCGAGGCCCGAGACTACACCGGCGAATAGTTCTTCATATCTTGCTAAAGGCAGGATTAAGTAAGATTTTGGCATTTGGGCATAATTAGGATAGTCTTAGGAATTTGCTTTTATTTGAAATAGTGTGAATTTAAACCCAGGTTTATCTGTTACACTGTTAGACACGCAGCGTGTTGATTTATTTTTGTTCTATGTTCTCTCAATTGTTTAATAGATAGGCTGCGCATGCTTCTCTCTCTCTCTTATTCTGACTAACACTAATTTCTTTATCATACATTTTGACCTTATCAAGGTTTCAGTGAGTTTGGTAATGTTATGAGTGTGGAATCTTTTTGTTACTGAGAACACGTGCTCACCAGGCCTGATACACTTTAGATAGCTTCCCTTTGTCTTTAGCCACACGTGCTCAGTAGGCCTCACCAGGCCTAACAAACACACTTTAGCTAGGCCATAGGGCCTTTCACAAACACACTAGCAACACAAGGCTAATCTAGGCCTCCACCACGTGTAGTTAGCTACACGAGGCTAAACACAGAGCTAATCCTTTGTTCTGTTTAGATAACATTCTTTTGTTTAGCTACCAACAAGCTAGGCCTCCACCACGTGTAGTTAGCTACACGAGGCTAAACACATGGTCAAGTCCTTCACACTCTCTCTCTCTCTCTCTCACACACACACACACACCTCACTGCTTGTATATATTGATTTATCTTTTTATCTTTGTATAATAAATTCATTTATTAAACAAACTGTGTTTATTTGTGTGAACAACATCTGAAGTCCCCAGTTTTCTCAAAGAATTCAAAAAGGGTGCAAATGTTATATAATATGGTAAGTGATCTTAATAATTTGGAAATGTACCATAATTTAGCTGTTTGGTAATTTATTATTAAGCACCAGGATTAATGGTATGATTCACTAAATGATTCCCTAAATGATTCATTGAACGATTCCCTAAATGATTCATTGAACAATTCCCTAAATGATTCACTAAATGATTCATTGAACGATTCACTGAATGATTCACTTCAAATGAGAGTGATTCTATGGTATGATTCAATTCAAACGAGTCAAATTAAATGATTCAATGGGATTGATTCATTTTAATTATTGACCTTCAAAATTTAATGAGACTGATTTAACGAGATTGATCACTTAATATCAATAATTAACTGATTGCACCCACAGTTAAATTGGTGCCTCGTGTGAGGAGATTGGTTTGTTGACTTCTGGAATATTGTTCAACAACAAACTCAGTTTAATTCAGCAACTGCTAAGGTATATCCCCAGGTGTGTTAAAACGGTTAACAGTAGTGTGATAACCATATCACCAATACTCATAACCTATTCAACTTAGGATAAGAGAGCATTTCCAAATAAACCTTCATAATTAATTACATAGTTAATTAATAATGATTAAATTAATAATTAACTTGATTAATTATCTAGCATCCAGCCTAAGTAAAATGGCATCCCCTCTTGTCTCAAAAATGGAAGACAACGCTCAAGACGTGTCTCTCCTTGAGGTCATCGCAGACCTCGTTCACTGCTCTGCCTCCGAAAAGGCAAACATTAAGTACACAGGTGAGAGTGAATGCCAAAACAACTTAGATAACTCAAACAAACATATGAGAGATCCAAAAAGAACAACTATTAGTGTCCAAGCGGCACTAGGTAAGCTATTCCTATCATACTTCCAAAATGCTGATTCAGAAATCAGATGCCTTCGCGGAGAGGTTGAAAGGCTGACCACCAGCAACGCCAAGCTGACAGCCGATCATAATGATTTACATAGGGAGTGTGAGCTCTTGAAGACCTCCCTTGATAATTGCACCAAACGGCTAGAGAAAGCCGAAATGGTTGCTAAGAGGGCTGCCCAGGAGCAGACCCCCCAAGAGCAGCGCGAGGGGCGTGAAAGACCCCCAACAATGCGCCAAAGCTCAGAGCGGGAAGAGGCGTCCGAACCGGACACCGTAAATGATCTGGTCGAGGACCAGACATCCTGCCAAACTCCAACTTGCTACACGTCGTCGTCGTCTAGCCAGGATGGAGCCGCCCTGCGCTCATCCCGAGCCCAGGCCCGTAGCACACCTAGGTCAGTGCGCTTCAGTCTCCCTGATCCATCTCCAGATGAATCAGACCACGCATCTCGTGCGAAGCGGGAGCGATTCCAGAGTAGCTCAGACAGTGAGTACTCAGGAGAGCAAAGGTCGTCGCGTAAGGACGCGCACAAAGCCCTCCGCCTACGGCAAATTGACCTACTTGCCCAAGATATCAAACAATTCGATCCCGACAATCAAAGAACTAACGTAAATGATTATTTACGAGGAATTGACCGATGCCTGATGGACCTGCCGAACGCCACAACACGTGAAAAACTTAGACTAATCTGGAAGACCTCCAGTAGTAGCGTTCGCGCCTTTTTAGAGACACTACCCCCAAACATTCGCGATAGTTATTCGAAACTTCGCAATTACATGAGGGAAGAATATGCGCCATACACGGACGAAACCTCCGCGATATTGTGTGCATTACAAATCAAACAAAAACGGTCTGAGGCGCCTCGTGAATATTACAGACGGCTACGTACTGCCTATTTCCAAGGTAGTAGCGCACCAGGTTTGGAAGAAGATAGAGGTTTCATATCTCTCTTCTTACATAACCTCCACCCAAGCGTGCGGACCCATGTCACACTGACGTGTCGACAAGGTCGCTATTCGATGAGGGAAATTAGGCGACTAGCCCAAATGACCTGGGAGACCATTGTCAAAACCGCAAACGGAAATGATGATGAACCCAGAGTCCTTAGTCTCCAGGGTGAGGACAAGCCCCCGCTAACCTTAGGAGGTGAAGCACCGAAAGGGGGACCCACCTGGAAGAATTCCGGTCCAGCCCGATCCTTGCCGAACCATCACAATGGTGAGTGGAAAAATCGACAAGGTAAGGCCAGGAGGGACCGAGGGCGAGTCCACAGTGACGATGGCAATCGCCCATCACATGAAAAGGGTCGTAGGGAACAAAACGGTTGGCAGCAAAACCGTCATCCCCGCTCTGACCAGAAACGGCAGAAGCGTTCCGACCGTAGCTCTAAACGCAAGGGTAGAGACGACCAACACAGTGACTCAGACCAACCTGGTGAGTTCCACTCAGAGCTGGACTCTTTAAAAGCCCAGTTGGCTGAGATTAAAGAACTGTTACAGGAGACGTCAGACCCCTCAACAGATAAAACACAAGAGCCCAAGAAAAATGACAAAAGACCAGTCACTGGCATGACTAGGCCAGGAACCACGGGTATATCTCGTAAAAGGGGGAAGGAGATCCCTCTGAAACAGCAGGCGAGGGTCAGGATGTAGGGCCCCCCCTGGTGGCGAAGGCAAACACACAAAACGCACTTCTCATGTGCGCTAAAGTCTTCACCACCATTTCTCAGACACATGGCTCTCACAAGGCGACCCAATCCCAACCAAGCCCTGCAACATAAACTTAGTCAACTTCACACAAAACAAAACCCCACAGTCGTTGGATCCCACAAAACATGCACAAACCCGTTGCGACGAGATTAGTGCGAACACCGATCAACCAAGCGCCACGCGAGATCAAATTTCTGATGAACTTCAGTTCATGTCTTTGCGCACCGAGTCCGGTGTCGAAACACCCGACATCGCGATTCCCCCTAGTGGCAAAAATCTCCCTCTGTCCATCGACTCAGACACCCATTTCACCGCTGGTGTAATGGCTGCGCTGTGGAACATGTTAGGCGTCGAGGTGAAATTCCATATCGCGTACCACCCTCAATTCTCTGGTCAGGCTGAACGAGCCATTCAAACCATTGTGAGCATGCTGCAAAAGTACATCACAAACCATGGTAAAATTTGTGATGTGAAACTTCCCCTTGGTGCTAAGGGCCATTCGGTCCACCCCTCATTGCGCCACTGAAGTCACACCCTTTGGGATGATGACTGGGCGAGAGTCGGTTCTTCCCCCGCATCTCCTATACAAACCAGAGGCCATGAGCATCGCGATTGCATACACCGCACATCAACATGTCGCCGACCTACAACGCCACCTACAGTCAATCTTTACAGGTGCCCAAAAGAATCTCGATTCGAGAGTAGAAGGACACAAAGCCTACTACGCCCGAATCTCAGAGAAGTTCCTACCACCCTGGTCGAGACCTTTCGATCGTGGGAAAACCGTTCCCCGTCGCGTATCACATTAGGACATCTAGGCCTAATCAAACGCTTTCATATCGATTTCCATGATAATCGAATCAAACCTTTTGAACAGTCCTCACTCCAAAAGGGGGTGGACGACAGCTAGGCCCATCCTGTCCCCTTAGCTTGTACGCATCACTCAACCATAAGCGTACACTAACATTCCCGGTCAGACTTCAACACAATGAAGTAACCCTTCAGTATAACATGGTAGATAAATACTAAAATCCGCCATTATTACTAGTGTGTATTCATCGCAAATACACCTGGCATATAGTCTTGGCAGTGCTATCCTCACTTTTGTGAATCCACAAAACTTAGAGATGTGCACCTTCACGAAAGACATCCACTGGGTCTGCCCAGGCAACCCATACATAACACTACACACCTAGCTAGATAAGATGGTCTGTGTCCCCGACAGCTAGCCGCAGTAGCGCACGCTTTCTAGCCAGACCCCCCACTGCTATCACCTTCCCAGAAGATTAGGTTTGCCAACCCAAACACTAATACTTCTTTCCTTCCTTCATTTCTTCTCTTTTCTTGTTTTTTTTATGCATAAGAAATTGAACACTACATGTTTCATGTTCCATGTTTAATTTTTTTTTGATGTGGTTTTGATCTAGTTAGATAGTGATTATATGCCCAAAATGCCCATAGTGATATGCCCAAAATGCCTCTGTCTCCAACTGTCTTACTGGAACTCACAAGTTTACACAGTCTTCGCAGGACACCATGAACTGCACAGGACAAGTCTACCTCAAGGACTGTGGACACGGCGATGATACGATACGGTGCTCTCAGTGCTACGACTCCGTCATACCCCTGAGACCAAAAGGGGGACTGTAGGTATCATGCCGCCATCTTGTGTCAGAACTACAATTCCCAGTCCACTTCCGTGTGACCTACGTCACGCGTGGGCGGGATCATCTACGTCATCATACAAGGAAACATAAAACAATGGGACAACGCTTCCATCTTTGCTCTCTCACGGCTGGCTCCCGATGGATCTGGACGTATAAAGAGGCGCTCTCCACCCCAAAAAGACGTCTTCTTTCTTGCAAGATCCATCACTCAGCGCGATTTTGCTTCTTACCCTTGGCAAAGGTAAACTCTAGAGTCGCGCGATCTCTAAACTCAGCCTGAGTTACAACCGGTTTACTTGCATTAGAAGTGACGTCACGACTGCAGCCCAGGCAGTCAGAAGTTAAGAAGCGATTGAATCCTTTTTAACTCAAAAGCGCTGTGCATCTGATTCTGATCAGAGACTTTTCCTCACGAACGCTGAGATTCGGACCAAGAACCCTCTGCTTTTCACGGGAACCACCCAAGTGCTCCGCTGGACCCGGAAGTTTTCTCCGCCTCCATCACGAGCGGCTCACGTGCTCCCACGGCGAGGCCCGAGACTACACCGGCGAATAGTTCTTCATATCTTGCTAAAGGCAGGATTAAGTAAGATTTTGGCATTTGGGCATAATTAGGATAGTCTTAGGAATTTGCTTTTATTTGAAATAGTGTGAATTTAAACCCAGGTTTATCTGTTACACTGTTAGACACGCAGCGTGTTGATTTATTTTTGTTCTATGTTCTCTCAATTGTTTAATAGATAGGCTGCGCATGCTTCTCTCTCTCTCTCTTATTCTGACTAACACTAATTTCTTTATCATACATTTTGACCTTATCAAGGTTTCAGTGAGTTTGGTAATGTTATGAGTGTGGAATCTTTTTGTTACTGAGAACACGTGCTCACCAGGCCTGATACACTTTAGATAGCTTCCCTTTGTCTTTAGCCACACGTGCTCAGTAGGCCTCACCAGGCCTAACAAACACACTTTAGCTAGGCCATAGGGCCTTTCACAAACACACTAGCAACACAAGGCTAATCTAGGCCTCCACCACGTGTAGTTAGCTACACGAGGCTAAACACAGAGCTAATCCTTTGTTCTGTTTAGATAACATTCTTTTGTTTAGCTACCAACAAGCTAGGCCTCCACCACGTGTAGTTAGCTACACGAGGCTAAACACATGGTCAAGTCCTTCACACTCCCTCTCTCTCTCTCTCTCTCTCTCACACACACACACACACACACACACACACCTCACTGCTTGTATATATTGATTTATCTTTTTATCTTTGTATAATAAATTCATTTATTAAACAAACTGTGTTTATTTGTGTGAACAACATCTGAAGTCCCCAATTTTCTCAAAGAATTCAAAAAGGGTGCAAATGTTATATAATATGGTAAGTGATCTTAATAATTTGGAAATGTACCATAATTTAGCTGTTTGGTAATTTATTATTAAGCACCAGGATTAATGGTATGATTCACTAAATGATTCACTAAATGATTCATTGAACGATTCACTGAATGATTCACTTCAAATGAGAGTGATTCTATGGTATGATTCAATTCAAACGAGTCAAATTAAATGATTCAATGGGATTGATTCATTTTAATTATTGACCTTCAAAATTTAATGAGACTGATTTAACGAGATTGATCACTTAATATCAATAATTAACTGATTGCACCCACAGGAGCCATTGCTGAGGCAATCAGACAGGAAGTCCTTTATCCAGAGGCAGATGGATTAAGACAGTCTCAGGTCTGTCAGGTTGGACACCAGTCTGTGAGGGAGAATGGTGTTGAATGCTGAGCTAAAGTCCACAAAGAACAGCCTAGCATAGCTCTCCTGCTGCTCAAGGTGAGTGAGGGCAGTGTGGAGAGTTGTTGCTATGGCGTCCTCTGTAGACCCATTAGCTCTACAAGTATACTGGTGTCTAACATGGGTGGGGGACTTGAGATGATGCAAGTCTGAACCAGTTGCTCAAAGCACTTCATGATGACGGGAGTAAGTGCCACTGGTCAGTGGTCATTCAGGCTGCTAATGGTCTTTTTTTGGCAATGGAAGATGGTAGAGGACTTCAGGCAGGGTGGGATGGTGGACTGGGATAGGGACTGATTGACTTATGTGACCTCCTATGCTCTGTACAACCCTGATTCCAAAAAAGTTGGGACAAAGTACAAATTGTAAATAAAAACGTAATGCAATGATATGGAAGTTTCAAAATTCCATATTTTATTCAGAATAGAACATAGATGACATATCAAATGTTTAAACTGAGAAAATGTAAGAGAAAAATTAGGTGATTTTAAATTTCATGACAACACCACATCTCAAAAAAGTTGGGACAAGGCCATGTTTACCACTGTGAGACATCCCCTTTTCTCTTTACAACAGTCTGTAAACGCCTGGGGACTGAGGAGACAAGTTGCTCAAGTTCAGGGATAGGAATGTTAACCCATTCTTGTCTAACGTAGGATTCTAGTTGCTCGACTGTCTTAGGTCTTTTTTGTTGTATCTTCCGTTTTATGATGCGCCAAATGTTTTCTATGGGTGAAAGATCTGGACTGCAGGCTGGCCAGTTCAGTACCCGGACCCTTCTTCTACACAGCCATGATGCTGTAATTGATGCAGTATGTGGTTTGGCATTGTCATGTTGGAAAATGCAAGGTCTTCCCTGAAAGAGACGTCGTCTGGATGGGAGCATACGTTGCTCTAGAACCTGGATATACCTTTCAGCATTGATGGTGTCTTTCCAGATGTGTAAGCTGCCCATGCCACACGCACTAATGCAACCCCATACCATCAGAGATGCAGGCTTCTGAACTGAGCGCTGATAACAACTTGGGTCGTCCTTCTCCTCTTTAGTCTGAATGACACGGCGTCCCTGATTTCCATAAAGAACTTAAAATTTTGATTCGTCTGACCACAGAACAGTTTTCCACTTTGCCACAGTCCATTTAAATGAGCCTTGGCCCAGAGAAGACGTCTGCGCTTCTGGATCATGTTTAGATACGGCTTCTTCTTTGAACTATAGAGTTTTAGCTGGCAACGGTGGATGGCACGGTGAATTGTGTTCACAGATAATGTTCTCTGGAAATATTCCTGAGCCCATTTTGTGATTTCCAATACAGAAGCATGCCTGTATGTGATGCAGTGCCGTCTAAGTGCCCGAAGATCATGGGCACCCAGTATGGTTTTCCGGCCTTGACCCTTACGCACAGAGATTCTTCCAGATTCTCTGAATCTTTTGATGATATTCTGCACTGTAGATGATGATATGTTCAAACTCTTTGCAATTTTACACTGTCGAACTCCTTTCTGATATTGCTCCACTATTTGTCGGTGCAGAATTAGGGGGATTGGTGATCCTCTTCCCATCTTTACTTCTGAGAGCTGCTGCCACTCCAAGATGCTCTTTTTATACCCTGTCATGTTAATGACCTATTGCCAATTGACCTAATGAGTTGCAATTTGGTCCTCCAGCCAGGGCTCGAAATTAACTTTTTTTCTTTGTGTCCCCCAGTGGTCCCGAATTCTGTGTTGTATTGTCCTGAATGGAAGCAATAGTGTCCCCATTTTTTCCCTCTCTGAAATAACCAGTGGTTAATATTATCATATGAAGTTACTATTATATTTGTAACTATGCGATTTTGAACCCTTTATATCATTTTTACAATAAGTCACAAGACACAAGCGACACATGTCCTATACATCATCTACTTCAAAATTAGTTATTGCATTTTCAGTTTATTAAACTTTGGCGATCTCACTGTATGAATAGATACCCTTTTATTTAAAGGGGCCAACTAGCTCATTCAGAAAATGTTTCAACTCCCTACATCTGCAGTACACTTTAGTTGAAAATAAGACCCCTTTTATGTTCATTTCATCTACTTATACCTTGATTATCTGTTGGCACTTACAAGGCCAACTTATAATTTTCACCATTACCGTTATCCATTTTTATGAACTTTCCATTATCCATTACCGTTATCCATTTTTATGAACTTTCCGTTATCCATTTTATGAACTTTCGCTGCCGAAACGTGGGTGCAAATGTTAGCAACATCAGCATAGTGCCAGGTCCTAGCCTAGTTGTGCTGCTGACTGACTAAACTTTCTGAACTAGAAAGACACCAAGAAAACTCACTTATTCTGTTGAACGGTATCTTCCGTCAATATCATCCACATCATTCCTGTTGTATTTTATAATGTGTCTAACAGTGTTCATTAAGTTGCTAGTGTTGCCTGCAGACCAGGCGATGACACTTTGGATCCTGAAGGTCCCGGAGACGTTATGTCTGGGCTTTCAGTTTCTTCCCCGCGGTCGGTCCGCTTCAACCACTTAAGCATTTTTGTTCTGGCAAGAGTCGGCGCAGCGTGTGCGGTAGCAATTCCATTCCAAGTCCATATAATGCGGACACCGGCCGAAGATTCTAGAACAGAATGCGCTGCTCTGTAGCCTACGGATGCAGGTGCATCGAAAGTGTAGCTACTATGTATTTTTCGCTGTTAACGTTTTAAAATTAAAATTGACAAATTAGGTGAATGTCTATGTATGTGTTACGGCTTTGTAAATAATATTAATGTAGAACTTTTTTTCTAGATCTATTTTTTTTCCATTGTCCCGGGATTGTCCCAGATATGATAATTTTGTGTCCCAATGACATTTTTTATGGTCCCCGGGACGTCGGGACACCGTTAGTTTCGAGCACTGCCTCCAGCTGTTCCTTTTTTGTACCTTTAACTTTTCCAGCCTCTTATTGCCCCTGTCCCAACTTTTTTGAGATGTGTTGCTGTCATGAAATTTCAAATGAGCCAATATTTGGCATGAAATTTCAAAATGTCTCACTTTCGACATTTGATATGTTGTCTATGTTCTATTGTGAATACAATATCAGTTTTTGAGATTTGTAAATCATTGCATTCCATTTTTATTTTGTCCCAACTTTTTTGGAATCGGGGTTGTACATAACATGGTTCTAGATGTTTTATTTTACTACAAGATACATACCTATCAGAAATACTGGACAGAGGTGGTCAATTACTGCAGGAGTCTTGGTCAAGGTGGCTCATTGCTATTTAGCCCCTAATGTTCTCCAAGCTTTAACATTAACAGCCCCATGAGCCTTTGCACTCTGGCAAGGCTCCGTGGAACTGGCAACAACTAAAGCGACTGCCTTTTCTGGTTGCTACAATAATAATCCTCCTCCCTGGAACCAAATGTATTTTCAAAATGGAATTAAAGGCCATTTAGATAAAAAAAAAAAGTAAAAAAGTGACCACCTACAAACATTTTTAACGAAAAAGTACAGTCACTGTTGTATTTTAAAAAAATATTATTTCATGAGCCTGCATGAAAATGCATGGGGTTGCTCAAAATTCCACAGCACACTTCACTTTGTCTCACAGCACACCGGGTATATACTGTCTCATCTCATCATCTCTAGCCGCTTCATCCTGTTCTACAGGGTCGCAGGTAAGCTGGAGCCTATCCCAGCTGACTACGGGCGAAAGGCGGGGTACACCCTGGACAAGTCGCCAGGTCATCACAGGGCTGACGCATAGACACAGACAACTTGAGCACTGAGGTGTTACTAGTATTTTTATTAACAGGCAAGTTCCACCACACTGGCTAAAAGAACCGATGTCGGACCGCATTGTGCTCAAACTTGATTTACACCACTACTCCACATATCATCTGCAAGAAGAAATTGATATTAATTGGAGCTACCTTCATCTAGTCATCATATTTTGTTACATAAAAATATACAATCTTTATAATAAAATTTATGACAAACTCACAACTGAGGAGTCTCCACTGTTCTTGGCTTCCTCTCGGTTCACCAGCTCTCCCTGGCAGGGGCCGAAGTGTGCACCTACTGGAACAGTCTCCCCCTTATTAAACACTCCCAGGCCTGCATCAGGAATACTGGACTTCTGGATTTCTAGCCCAGGAGGAAGTGTTTGTCTGGCTCGGCCAGGGACTCCCATGGGAACAGGAGTATCGGGGATGAAGAGGGGTGGTCCATGAACCTCGCATTTGTTGAGGAAGAAGGATTTGCAAACTTCACAGTCTAGGAGTAGAGAAAACACAACAGGAAGAAATGAGGCCCAAATGTGTGTGCAATCTGTGTCTAAGACCATATACGGTACATTAGTACTGTATAAAGATTATCCTAAGAAAGCTTGCCAGTAAGGTTCACTGAGCATCTGGTTGAGACTAGGTGTCCATCAGGACTGGGATCAAACAGGACACAACAAAGTACCAGTATTGGCAAAAAAATATGGAAACACCTACCAAAATGACAAAACACCACAATTTGACCTTTTGTTCTCAAGTTCTCTTAATAAACTAAACATTTTCATCATAACAAACAAATGTTACAAGTAACCAGAGTAAATCACTCTAAAATATTATCAATATTTCGTATGGAACCCCTTGACACTGAAGTGCACTGACACGATCAGGCATGCTATCATAAAACTTATGAATAAAATCAAGTGGAATTGATCTCCATATGTCTTGCAACACTTCCCAGAGCTGTGGCAGGTTTGAAGGAGCCCTTTTCACCTTCTCTCGCTCCATGTAGTTCCAGACTTGCTCAATTATATTCATGTCAGGACTTTGGGCTGGCCAATCAAGAATTGCCAAGCTGCCATCTTGTTCTTTGTTTTGTAAATACTGTTTAACCATCCCAGCTGTGTGTTTTGGGTCATTATCTTGCTGGAAGATAAAGTTGTTGCCAATGAGAGCTCTTCCAGAAGGCACAGCATGATGGATAAGGATTTGTCTGTACTTGTCAGCAGTGAGGGTCCCATCTATTTTGTAGAGATGACCAACTCCATTGTAGGTGATGGCTCCCCATACTTGCAGGACCCCTCCGCCATGTTTTACTGTGGGAGAAATACAGTTTGCCTTGTATCTTTCTCCCTTTCTGCACCTGACTTACTGTTGCATAGCGTTGCCAAATAATTCAAAATTTCTTCTCATCTGAGAACATGACCCTTTTCCACTGCTCAGAAGTCCAACTCCTGTGAATTTTTGCCCAGTTAAGTCTCTTCTGCTTATTTCCACCTCTCAACAAAAGTTTTGCGCACTGACACATGACCTTTGAGGCCTTCTGCTGAGAGCGTCTTCCTAACCAGGTGTGGGGAGACCATCCTTGCCTGTAGCATCTTGGAGGTCCTGTGCCAGTTCCTTGATGGATTTCTTCCTCTCTCGTAGGGATGTAGTCTTGAGGTACTGGACATCAGCTTTAGTCAACTTTTTCTTCCTTCCTCTGCCTGAAATGTTCTTGAAGTTCCCAGTCTTCTGGTGATGCTTGAGGCATTCCCAGACAGCACTGTGGGTCACATGCAGTTTCTTTGCTATGGCTCATTATGAATGGCCCTCCTCCCGCAAAACTTTCATCCTAATACGCTGCTCTTCTGTAGTTTCTCTCTCTGATGCCATTTCTGCCTGTTGCCTGGCTGTAGTCAGAGGATAAATACTTTTTCTAATGACTTATTTGTAGAGACCACATGATTTAGTTAATGGTTTTCACCTGTGGAATAATTAGCATATCATGGTAGGATTGCCCAACAAGGAGTGATTAAGGTGGTTTTTGGGGCTAAACTAAACAAAAAGAGATGCTATTTCCAATATTTTTATGATGTTTATCACACAACGATGGCCAAAACTGCTAGTATTTTCATGGGTAAAGTATAAAATTGTGGTTAAAAGGTGTCTCTGTATCTTCATAATGTATTTCAGTTGCCTTCAGTGCAGATTCTGATGTCATCTGCAAGGATTCAAGTATGCAAAATCGATCTTTTCCTAGGCATTTCCATATTTTGTGCCAGCACTGGATACGAGTATGAGGATTTTTTTTTTACTTCCTTGTGGGAGTAAACAAATGGTCAGATACGAAGCTTGCAGGGCAAAATAAAACGAATGTTCATTAACATGACTGTGGCACTGCATGACATATTTACAATATTCTCTTAGGACTTGCCTGGTCAGGGTTGTTTTAAATTCAGCTACTTGTTTGCTTATCTTCTGGGGAACAGAATTTCCCAAATTTGTTATGAAAATCACATGCAGGTACAAACAAAATTAACTGCAGCACGGTGGTGTAGTGGTTAGCACGGTTGCCTCACAGCAAGAAGGTTCTGGGTTCGAACCCAGCGGCCGGCGAGGGCCTTTCTGTGTGGAGTTTGCATGTTCTCCCCGTGTCTGCGTGGGTTTCCTCCGGGTGCTCTGGTTTCCCCCACAATCCAAAGACATGCAGTTAGGTTAACGTGGGACAGCCTTGGGCTGAGGTGCCCTTGAGCATGGTACCTGACCCCTGACTGCTCCCCAGGCACTCTGGTGTGGCTGCCCACTGCTCTGGGTGTGTGTGCGTGTGCATGTGTTCACTGCTTTAGATGGGTTAAATGCAGAGGATGAATTTCACTGTGCTTGAAGTGTGCATGTGACAAATAAAAAGTTTCTTCTTCTTCTGTCCACACAGTAAGTAAATAAATAGTCCAACGCAGTCCAACAAGGAGGAGAACTTGCAAAACTTCACACAGACAGCAACCCAAGCTTAAAATCGAATCCAGGACCCCGGAGCTGCGCCACTGTGATGCCCCGAAATCCGTATATTTGGACTCCTGTCTCTCACACCCACTGTCTCTTATTGAACATTCCATTCCAGAGGCATAATGAGGGGCATACTCTCTGTCCCCTATTAAATCACAGCTGGTTGGGATCTTCTGCGAGCTTATGCATGTGGGGAACAGAGCACATAACACTGTCCTCCACGTGTGTTTTGCTATCATGTGATACAGCATGAGCCGCAATTGAAAAAGAGGAGTTTGATGGCTTTACATGTCTTGGAGGAAGTACGTGTTAGCCTTCACTCACATGGTTAGAGAGACCTGGCTAGTGGGTGGATACTAGCAGGTGACCACACTGGATGACAAATGGGTGGAAGAAAGAAGGGGGAAAAAACCTATAATCTTCTAATGTGGTGAAGACGTTACGACACATTTATTTAACATTTATGGAAGGAGACCCAGGTATCAGTCAGTAAGTTTCCCAAGATGGAAGAGTCTTCAGGACAGAGGACTTTGTGCTTTCTGGTTTCTCAGTCACACGACATCCCACATTTTTTTTTTTTTGTCTCAGAATAAAACACAGGAGTGGCTGGAGAGAATGACAGACATTCTGCAACATTAAATGTAAACAGAAACAAATTAAACATTGAATGTGTCATTCATTAATAAATTCAAAATTGCAATAACAAGCAAATCACTATGGTTTGAGGGGAATCATACATTTTGGGCCATGCTGTAATATGAAAATAAAACCACGCAGCATAGATTTTTTTTAATACACACCCATCGTGTGATATTCCATGCTTTTTTTTGTTCAGGTTAACATCCTCGGTTTATAACGACTGAAGTATTTTAAATAAATAAATAAATAAACAAACAAACAAAGTTTCTCTCACTCCTCCCTACCATGTTACACGCTCTATAAACAAAGTTCATACTTTAATCAATAAAAAAATCTAAATTTCAATGTCAAATTGTTGATTAAAATTATAAGAGAGACTGAGGCTACATGCCAAATGTACTGTATTGCACTTTTAGTGCACCAGATAGTGTGCAGGGTAGAATAAAAACAGTGAGTGTTACTGAGCACCAGAGTGGCCTAATGTCTTACAGAGATGGTCTTTATCGTCAGGATCTTCCACTTTAACGGGGAGACCTTCAGGTGGGTTGTCGAGATCGTCTCCATAGCTGTAGATATTCAGCTCCAGCGTCTCCTCTTTCTTCACACAGGCTTCTGAGGTCTCTCCATCCATGGATGTCTCTGTTTTCATGTCCTCACACAGCTAAAAATCAAACAAATCTGTTAGGGCAGGACGGTATCCATCCCACTCGGGAAGATGCTGC
This sequence comes from Neoarius graeffei, assembly GCF_027579695.1. Lineage (NCBI taxonomy): Eukaryota > Metazoa > Chordata > Actinopteri > Siluriformes > Ariidae > Neoarius > Neoarius graeffei. The sequence continues at coordinate 4,492,334 of NC_083585.1, forward strand.
TCTCATTTCTCGCAGCATAGCTCATAGTCTCAGAACAGGCCTAGTTAATCCACGACAATCCAGAGCCAAGGCCAGGGAGCAGACAGACAGGCTAAACTGTCTGTCTGCTACCTGCACAGAGTCATCACACAGGTTTCATTACATTGAGACTGTGCCTGTTCCCCGAGCTATACAAAAAAGTAGAAATATTCACTCAGTTTGTTCTAATAATCTAATTAATATAAAATTAGATCATACTGACTGTACAGCCGCTGCCAGCACCTTTGACCTACTGTAAAAGGTAAGACTTAAATATTTTCTCTCTTATGTCTGAAGCACAAACTGTTAATGAACTTCTTACTGATCAGCAGTTTAATGTACTGTGTTTAAACAGAAACATGGATTAAACCAAATGAGTCTGTAGCATTAAATGAAACTAGTCCTCCTGGTTGCAGTTATATACACCAGCCTCGTCTAACTGGCAGAGAAGGCATCGCGATTCTTTATAATGATTATCTCGGCATGACACAAAAACCTGGACAGTTAGTATGAAGAACTTCAAACGCATTTGTGGCAGTGGGGGCGTGGCTTAGTGTCAGTTTGTGAATGTAAGGCGGGGCCAGGGAAGGTGAGTGGCAAAGTCAATGCACCTGTTGTCAATTAAATGTGTGCGCGCCTGTGTTTGTTGCAGTGACTGTGGAGAACAGAAAAAGAGGGAGAGAGCAGACAGAAGAGATTTCCCCAGACCAAAACACAACTGTGTGTACACACACGTCTGTGTACCTAAACGGACGTTAAAGCTGAAAAACAACACGAAAATAAAAAGGTGTGTGTGAATGTCATCTCTCGCCTGCCATGCTTCTGTACTCCACCCACATGAGGGAGGTATTAGAGTGGTGCCGAAACCCGGGAGTACAAGGCAAGGCAAGTTTATTTATATAGCACATTTCATACACAATGGCAGTTCAATGTGCTTTACAGAAGTAAAAACAAAAACAGTAAAAAATAGAGAAATAAAATTACATAAAATAATTTTATTTTTATTCTAAAACAATTAATTAAAAGAATTAAAAGAAATTAAAAGAAAAGAATTAAACAATAGTAAAAATAAAATAATAAAATGAAGTAGTAGTTCAAATAAGATGAGAAAGAAAGAAGAAAAAAAAACCCAGCAGAATAGAATAAAGAATAAAATAGGATAAAGTTAAAGTAAATTTAAAACATGCAGAGAAGTAAAGATTATAAAGAATGTAAAGAAGACAATATTAATTATTTAACAGAAAGCATCTGAAAACAGCTTGGTCTTTAACCTAGATTTGAAGCTGCCAACAGCAGGAGCATTTTTAATGTCCTCTGGCAGTTGGTTCCATAGCTGTACTGCATAGTAGCTAAAAGCTGCTTCACCACACTTTCTTTTAACAACTGGTTTTAATAGTAAATTTTTCTGTTGCGATCTGGTAGATCTGATTGGGTTAGGCCGCTGCAACATATCAGAGAGGTAATTGGGCCCTGTACCATTTAGAGATTTGTATACCAGCAGCAATGCTTTAAAGTCAATTCTGTAGCTTACTGGAAGCCAGTGAAGGGACCTTAGAATTGGAGTAATGTGCTCTGTTCTTTTTGTTCGTGTGAGAACCCTCGCCGCTGCATTTTGAACCAGCTGAAGACGTTTGATGGTCTTTTTTGGCAAGCCTGTGAAAAGGCCATTGCAGTAATCAACCCTACTAGAGATGAAGGCATGTATTAGTTTTTCCAGATCATTTTTTGACATAAGTCCTCTTAGTTTGGAAATGTTTTTTAGGTGATAAAATAGTGGGGCTGTTAAGCTCTTATTATCAGAAGAATTGTGCACAAAATGAAAAAAGCATGAAACTTTCAGAGTTTGTTCTTGAAGGCATAAGCTTTAATTTGAGACGTGGAGGCATTCTCACGCTACGTTCACACTGCAAGGCTTAATGCTCAATTCCGATTTTTTTGTGAAATCCGATTTTTTTGTGAGGTCGTTCACATTAACAAATATATGCGACTTGTATGTGATCCTCCGTATGAATGAAAAGCGACCTAAAAGTGTTCCGCATGCGCATTGCAGGATACGACGACGTCACACGCAGTGAGCATGGCCAGTGTTTACGGAAGTAAAACCGCCCGGTTGCGGTATGACCCATCCAATCTAGCTTGAATAGCTGCATCCCCCCAAATGGAAATCAGCTCCCTAACCTCTGGGTCCTTCCATTGAGAAGATTCAGAACCTTCACAGCCCAAAGCGTCCCTCGCATTGATGTCATGCGCAGGGGCACAGATACGTTTTTTGAACTGGGGGGGACAAAGCTGCCAGCAAACCAACCCCAACCCCGATATGCCTGTCAAACTCGTTGTGGGTTACCATAGCAACCAAGCTCGAGCTCGCAACCTGTGCAGTCTGCGCAGCTCAACCAACCGAATATCAGTCTTTGTTTTGTTTTATGTGAGTTGTTGCAACTATGTATACACTGCCGTGCACCTCAATAAACCGAATGGTAATTAGTCTTTTGATTTTTCCGTGAGGTTTGCCTTATGCAAAGAAAGACAGCATAGATGTTTTTTCCTCCCTATAAGTGGGGGGGACCGAGCGAGGTGAATTTAAATCTGGGTGGGACGAGTCCCACCCTCTATCTGCGCCCGTGATTATGCGCCATGTTGTTGTAACTTTTTTTGAGAGACCCACCGCCTACTTCAGCGCAGAATAGTGACATTTGTGGCTTGTTGATGACGTGTAAGTCGGATGAATGCGACCTGGCGGTTCAGACTGAAGTCGCATATGAAAAGAGCGGATAGGAATCGGAATTAGGACCACATATCCTAACGGCCTGGGTCGGATTTGAAAAAATCGGATCTGTGTCGTTCATATTGTCAATAAAAGATCGGATACAGGTCACATATGGGCGAAAAGATCGGATTTGAGTCACTTCAGCCTGCAGTGTGAACGTAGCCTCAGTTTGACCTCTGGGGACAGCTAGAGGTCATTGACCTCCATGATGGCACATTTCTATGCATGAAATTAGAAAAGGCTGTATCTTAACCAGGGCTTTGAACCAGAATTTTTTTCTATTGGTTCGTTCCGAACAGAAACGGAATTTTAACGTTTCCGGTTTTGGGTTCCACCATTAAATAGACGTTCCCGAACCGGTTAGAACAAAAAAATTTCGTTCCCGGAACGGTTAATTACGTTCCCTGTCAGCTGTTTAACAAATGGCTATAAAGTTATGTCTCTGTCTCATCCAGCTTAAGCCAAATGTAGGCTAATTCTATTACAACCTTCATTAAATAAGACAAGAAATAATTCAAAACAATTATTATTTCAAATGTTGGTGATTTGGATTCTCAGTATGTCTTCCCATCTACACAAACAGAAAAAGTGCCAAAAATGAAAGATAATTCGTTTAGTGTGTTACCAAAGGCTAGTCAGGCCCTATAGAGGGCTACCACATGACGTCACCGCGCCGCGAGATTTCGTTAGGCGCCATATTGGAAGACCAAGTACACATCTATGCAAGTACATACATACATAAAACAAGCTACACCTGAAATGTAGCCAGGGCCGGTTCTGCCCTAATCTGGACCCGGGTGCAACATCGCGCAACCCCCCCCCCAAAAAAAAAAAAAAAAAAAAAAAAAAACGCCAGTCTAAATCAGGACAACCATCACATAACTATAAACATTTTATATCAACTATTTTAACTAAATGGGCTATAATAAATAAGCCTGCAGGCAGCCACGGCGGGCTGCCTCAGAAAAGTAACCATTCAATGACAACTGAAAGCCTGCAGTCACGGCGGGCTGCCTCAGAAAAGTAACCATTTGTCCTACCTTAAAACTCGTTTTGCATTTTCTGCCTCCTTTTTTGTATTTTCAACCCTCCGTTTATTTTCTTTCCTTTTCTGAAAACCCAATTTGTGTCCAGACATTTTGTTCTGCTACCAACGAACTAACTCGTCAGGTCTCGTCTCTCGAGCCCGCGATGATTCCCGTGGGAAGGGCAACAACTGATACATTTTTACAAACAGCCAATAGGGAGGTTGCATCGTTCAGGCTCTTCTTTGCTCAGACACTCAGTAATGGAGACGTGATAGTCCACCTTCCCGCTCTCTCCATTCAATCAGCGAACGTCACACAGGAAGTGAACCCCAGCGGGTCATAGAAACTTGTGCAGGAGAAGAATGGCTTTTTTATTTGTAGGCTACGGAAACTTTGAGGAACGAAATAAAAACCGGTATTAACCGGTTACCATTATTTTTAATAAGCGTTTCTGTTCCGGAACATAAAAAATAATAAAGTTTCTGGTTTCGTTTCTGTTCCATGTGAAATAGAAAAAGTTCCCGGTTTTCGTTTTCGTTCCTTGAACCGGTTCAAAGCCCTGATCTTAACATCTAAATGTGATGTAAATGTAAAATAAATGTGTTTTTCCATGTTACTGGGCATGAAAAAATCATATATAATACTGATATTCCTCTTAGGGGTAACTTCAGGGGTCAGGTAGAGGTCATTGACCTTTGAAATTTGAAGTTTCTATGCATGACATTCTAGACGGGTGCATCTTAGGATCCAGAGTCTCTGCACATTTCTGACCAGCAAAAATAATACTTTTTAAGACCATTTTAAGACAACTGAGTATAAAAAATAAGACCACTACCGCGGAACAAATACGTACAGTAAAAAAAAAAAAAAAAGCACACTCTAGGTTAAGTTCAAAGCATTTTTTTTAATAAAGAAGTGCATCTTCAGTTTACAAAACAGAACATTAGCTGCCTTCTCGATATTTTAATAGTAGGGTACTGTCTCGTCTCGTCTCGTCTTCTTCCGCTTTATCCGGGACCGGGTCGCGGAGGCAGCAGTCTAAGCAGGGAAGCCCAAACTTCCCTTTCCCCAGACACCTCGGCCAGCTCCTCGGGAAGAACACCGAGGCGTTCCCAGGCCAGCCGAGAGACATAGTCCCTCCAGCGTGTCCTGGGTCTTCCCCGGGGCCTCCTCCCGGGGGGACATGCCTGGAACACCTCCCCAGGGAGGCGTCCAGGAGGCATCCGAAAAAGATGCCCGAGCCACCTCAGCTGATTCCTCTCGATGTGGAGCAGCAGCGGCTCTACTCCGAGCTCCTCCCGAGTGACTGTGCTTCTCACCCTATCTCTAAGGGAGCGCCCAGCCACCCTGCGAAGGAAACTCATTTCGGCCGCTTGTATCCGCGATCTTGTCCTTTCGGTCATTACCCAAAGCTCATGACCATAGGTGAGAGTTGGAACGTAGATCGACCGGTAAATTGAGAGCTTCGCCTTTTGGCTCAGCTCCTTCTTCACCACAACGGACCGGTAAAGCGACCGCATCACTGCGGAGGCTGCACCGATCCGCCTGTCGATCTCACGCTCCATCCTTCCCTCACTCGTGAACAAGATCCCGAGATACTTAAACTCCTCCACTTGAGGCAGAACTTCTCCACCAACCTGGAGAGGGCAAGCCACCCTTTTCCGGTCGAGAACCATGGCCTCGGACTTGGAGGTGCTGATTCTCATCCCAGCTGCTTCACACTCGACTGCAAACCGCCCCAGTGCATGCTGAAGGTCCTGGTTTGAAGAAGCCAACAGGACAACATCATCCGCAAAAAGCAGAGATGAAATCCTGTGGTTCCCAAACAGGATTCCTTCTGGCCCCTGGCTGCGCCTAGAAATTCTGTCCATAAAAATTATGAACAGAACCGGTGACAAAGGGCAGCCCTGCCGGAGTCCAACATGCACTGGGAACAGGTCTGACTTACTGCCGGTAATGCGAACCAGACTCCTGCTCCGTTCGTACAGGGACCGGACAGCCCTTAGCAAAGAGCCCCGAACCCCATACTCCCGAAGCACCCCCCACAGAATACTACGGGGGACACGGTCGAATGCCTTCTCCAGATCCACAAAGCACATGTGGACTGGTTGGGCAAACTCCCATGAACCCTCGAGCACCCTATGAAGGGTATAGAGCTGGTCCAGTGTTCCGCGACCAGGACGAAAACCGCATTGTTCCTCCTGGATCCGAGGTTCGACTATTGGTCGAATTCTCCTCTCCAGTACCCTGGAGTAAACCTTCCCTGGGAGGCTGAGAAGTGTGATTCCCCTATAATTGGGGCACACTCTCCGGTCCCCTTTCTTAAAAAGAGGGACCACCACCCCAGTCTGCCACTCCAAAGGCACTGTCCCTGACCGCCACGCGATGTTGCAGAGGCGTGTCAACCAAGACAGCCCCACAACATCCAGAGACTTGAGATACTCAGGGCGGATCTCATCCACCCCCGGTGCCTTGCCACCGAGGAGCTTGCAAACCACCTCAGTGACTTCGGCTTGGGTAATGGACGAGTCCACCTCTGAGTCATCAGCCTCAGTCTCCTCAGTGGAAGACATGACGGTGGGATTGAGGAGATCCTCAAAGTATTCCTTCCACCGCCCGACAATGTCCCCAGTCGAGGTCAACAGCTCCCCACCCGCACTGTAAACAGTGTTGGCAGAGTACTGCTTCCCCCTCCTGAGGCGCCGGACGGTTTGCCAGAATTTCTTCGAGGCCGACCGATAGTCCTTCTCCATGGCCTCCCCGAACTCCTCCCAGTTCCGAGTTTTTGCCTCCGCAACTGCCCGAGCTGCAGCACGCCTGGCCTGCCGATACCCGTCAGCTGCCTCGGGAGTCCTGGAGGTTAACATGGCCCGATAGGACTCCTTCTTCAGCTTGACGGCATCCCTTACTTCTGGTGTCCACCACCGGGTTCGGGGATTGCCGCCACGACAGGCACCGGAGACCTTGCGGCCACAGCTCCGAACAGCTGCGTCCACAATGGAGGTAGAGAACATGGTCCACTCAGACTCAATGTCCCCCGCCTCCCTCGGAAGCTGGGAAAAGCTCTCCCGGAGGTGGGAGTTAAAGACCTCCCCGACAGAGTGCTCGGCCAGACGTTCCCAGCAGACCCTCACCATACGTTTGGGCCTGCCAGGTCTGTCCAGCTTCCTCCTCCGCCAGCGGATCCAACTCACCACCAGGTGGTGATCAGTTGACAGCTCAGCCCCTCTCTTCACCCGAGTGTCCAAGACATAGGGCCGGAGATCAGATGAAACGACTACAAAGTCTATCATTGACCTCCGACCTAAGGTGTCCTGGTGCCACGTGCACTTATGGACACCCCTATGCTCGAACATGGTGTTCGTTATGGACAAACCGTGACTAGCACAGAAGTCCAATAACAAAACACCACTCGGGTTCAGATCGGGGAGGCCGTTCCTCCCAACCACGCCCCTCCAGGTGTCACTGTCATCTCCCACGTGAGCATTGAAGTCCCCCAGTAACACAATGGAGTCCCCAGTCTGAGCACTCCTCAGTACCTCTCCCAGGGACTCCAAGAAGGCCGGATACTCTATACTGCTATTTGGGCCATAGGCACAAACAACAGCAAGAGCCCTCTCCCCAATCCGAAGGCGCAGCGAGGCGACCCTCTCGTTCACTGGGGTAAACTCCAACACATGGCGGCTGAGCTGGGGAGCTATAAGCAAGCCCACACCAGCCCGCCGCCGCTCACCACGGGCGACTCCAGAGAAGTGGAGAGTCCAGCCCCTCTCGAGGAGCTGGGTTCCAGAGCCCAAGCTGTGCGTGGAGGTGAGCCCGACTATCTCTAGCCGGTACCTCTCAACCTCCCGCACAAGCTCAGGCTCTTTCCCCCCCAGCGAAGTGACATTCCATGTCCCAACAGCCAGCCGCTGCGTCCGGGGATCAGGTCGTCGAGGCCCCTGCCTTCGACTGCCACCCAATCCACATTGCACCAGTCCCCTACTGCTACCTCTGTGGGTGGTGAACCCACAGGAGGTCACGTCACCTCTTCGGGCTGAGCCCGGCCGGGCCCCATGGGCAAAGGCCCGGCCACCAAGCGCTCGCATACGAGCCCCAACCCCGGGCCTGGCTCCAGGGTGGGGCCCCGGCTGCGTCATCCCAGGCGACGTCATGGTCCTCGGATTTTTCTCCATAGGGGTTTTGGTGAACTGCTCTTAGTCTGGCCTGTCACCTAGGACCTGTCTGCCTTGGGAAACCCTGACAGGGGCATAATGCCCCCGACAACATAGCTCCTAGGATCATTCAAGCACACAAACCCCTCCACCACAATAAGGTGGCAGTTCAAGGAGGGGTAGTAGGGTACTGCTGTAAACGCCAGCTTTAGATCAAATTTAGATCAATTTGTTTCCTCACTGTTTATGTTTACAGCAGTAGTAGGGTACTGCTGTAAACATAAACAGTGAGGAAACAAATTGATCTTCAGTTAACAAAACAGAACATTAACTGCCTTCTCTATATTTTAATAGTAGGGTACTGCCATGAACATAAACAGTGAGGAAACAAGCAAGTTTGACTACTGATCGAACTGCCTCAGTGCATCGGATTTCTCCTTAATGTCAGCCTTCAGGCCAACCAACTCCTCCCTTTTTTCTTTGGCTCGACGTCTGAGTGTGTTGGATTTTGTTATTAGAGTTGCCATTTTTGTTCCACCAGAATTTTCTGCTTTGTCAGCCATCTGGTCCGCTTCATTTTGTAGACCATCACATACACTCACTCTCACTAGAGGTCCTCATAACCAAGTCAAACAGTTGCAAAAGTTGCTTACCAATTACAGTATTAATTTCCCATTTACATGAAACACTGAAAACAAGACGTTTATCCTTATCTTAATTTGTTAGGTTGGTGGAAGCCTACCTTGAAGTTTTCCAGCAAGTCCTCAGCAGTTGAGTGGCCCATATACTGTGATCCGAGATACCGGGACTGCACTCGAGAACCAGTCTCATCCGTCACCCAATACCTCACGTGAATGTCGAGCTGCTTGCGCTTGGTGGTTCGATTCATAGACTCATCAAACATGACAACGAAGCTGCCTTGATTGACGGTAGCCAGAAGTTCACGTTTGATAAATGGAGCCAGACCAAATCGCGCTAGATACGATGTCTTGTCTTTCCCACAAGTAAACGATTTGGCATACTCGGAATCAGGGAACATTGCCTGGAAGACTGCGCCCACACCTTCATTTGAAGTGTATGAGTGGTGTCGGGTAATCGTCTGCAGAACCCACAGTATTTCTGCCTTCAGCGTAGCGGTTGGGGCGAATGCCGCGAAAGCACTTGTGCTGGGACCCGGAGACGCTAAAGCTGGCGTTGCACTTTTTGTGACCGTAGAGGCGAACATTGGCATGGGGACTGTTGTTGCCCGACTAGCAGCATAGCGCATATGCTTTTCCCCTTTCGAGTGAGCGTCAAGGGCTTTACAGCCCATTGTTGTTAACTTGATGTCTTTCCGACATACCTTACATCTCACTTCATATTCTGAAGTTGCTGTTGTTAGCCAACTTTTGTATTTTGGCTCCTCAAGCCACTTGTTACTAAACTTACACTTCCCCATCTCCGTTCATGTTCAAGTTCAACCACTTCTTCCTCGTCTGCTCTACTCTCAATGGTTCTACTACATGGATAAAAGAACACACTGCCCCCTGTGGCGTGGTTCCTGCGCTATTAGAACTAGTGCTAGACACACAACGGCTCTTGTGCTACTTGTTCAGCATCTTGATAACAAACGACGCTGGTTGAATAAATAACGTTAGCGCGGAAAAAAAATCCAGACACGTTTTTTTTTTTTCATTTACCGTAGGCTACCCGGATGAAATTTAATACCTCCCATGTGAAATTTAATACCATAGCTCAAAAAATAGCGAAATATAATGCTTTTTAAGACCTTAAAAAAAACATATTAAAAATAAGACTTTTTAAGACTTTTTAAGGATCCGCGGAGACCCTGTAGGATCTAAATGTGATAGAAATGTGAAATTAATGTGTATTTCCTTCAGTGGATTCTGGTTTATCAGAAACCACTGTTGGCTATGTAGAAGCTGTATTTATTGATGGTGCTGCAGCTGCACATATGTTGAAACCAGGTACTGCTAAAACCTTCCAGGCTTATGCTGACAATGTGTTCGTACCATACATACTATCACAGCTGACAGGTACAAAACGCATTGACATTGTTTGGGAGGTGTACCAAACAAATAGCCTGAAAGCCATGACCAGACAGAGGAGAGGAAAGGGGACCCAAAGAAGAGTTGAACCAGGCACTCTAATGCCAAATAACTGGAAAGACTTCTTGTCTGTGGAAGAAAACAAAGCCGAATTATTTGAATTTCTCTCTCTTCAAATAGAAAATATACAGTTAAATCCTGAGAAAGAAGTCTATGCCACAAAAGGCAACACCGTCCTCTGTTCTCCTGTAGGCTGTGATGTCAGTCTCCTGGTTTCATGCACTCATGAGGAAGCTGATACTCGTCCGTTTCTTCATGTGGCAGATGCAGCCAACAAGGGAGCCAGAAAGGTGATGGTGCGAACTGTTGACTCTGATGTGGTCATCTTGGCAGTGGCTGTCTTTCAGAAAGTCAGTCTTGAAGAAATGTGGATTGCCTTTGGAGCTGGTAGCAATTTCTGTTATATAGCCATTCACAAGGTGGCTGCTGCACTGGGTCCTTCCACTTGTCCCGCACTTCTAGCATTTCATTCTTTCACCGGCTGCGACACAACTTCCTCATTCTGTGGTCGTGGTAAAAAGACTGCCTGGGATACATGGCGTGTATATCCAGAGGTTACAGAGGCTTTCCATGAAATGTTGCAGATGCCACAAAAGTTGAGTGATCTTTCTTTGTCTACACTGGAACGTTTTGTCGTGCTTATGTATGACAGAACAAGTGCATGCTTAGATGTGAATGAGGCAAGGAAGCATCTTTTCACCCAGAGGTCAAGATCACTGGAAAACATCCCCCCCTACACAAGATGCTTTGAGGCAACACATAAAAAGAGCAATGTACCAGGCTAATATATGGAACCTTGCTTTGGTTTCTCAACCATGTTTGCCCAGTCCATCAGACTGGGGATGGATTGACACCGATGCTGGATGGCAGCCACTTTGGACAACACTCCCTGAAGCTTCACAGGCTTGCTATGAACTTGTGCACTGTGGTTGCAAAAAGGGTTGTACTGGGCAGTGTAGATGTAAAAAGGCAGCCTTAAAGTGCACAGCACTGTGCACATGCTCTGGTGACTGCAGCAACTAAATCAGTGTTCTGTAGTTACAATTTGTAGGCCAACATTGTAATCCCCAAAGGTCAAGGCCCTTAGAATAAATGTAGATACTATAGTGATTTTAAAATGTTCTTTATGGAACCTGTTCAACTGTTTACACTGCATTTAGAGTTTTGATTGTAGTTTAAGTTTTTGATTAGTTAAAGTTTATAATTTCTGACAAGTTGAAGTATATTTCTGTCATATTCATATTCATATGGAATTGTTTCTTACAATCCAAAACACATGAGATTTTTATATAGATTTATCAAAATGTGGGATGTTTCCCAACCTTGCCTGTTCTCCATGATGTTGACCTCTCAGAATGATATCAGTATCAAAAATGGGTTTCTCATGTACAGAATAATAGAAATACAAATTTAGTTTACATTTCTATCACATTTAGAACCTGAGGTACACCCGTTTCTAATTTTATGCATAGAAATGCATTATGCTGGAGGTCAGTGACCTCTAGCTGACCCCAGAGATGACCTGTAAGAGTAATATCAGTATCAAAAATGGGTTTCTCATGGTCAGAAACAAGGAAATACACATTAACTTCACATTTCGATCACATTTAGATCCTAAGATACACCCGTCTAGAATTTCATGCATAGAAACTTCAAATTTCAAAGGTCAATGACCTCTACCTGACCCCTGAAGTTACACCTAAGAGGAATATCAGTATTATATGTGATTTTTTCATGTCCAGGCACATGGAAAAACACATTTATTTTACATTTACATCACATTTAGATGTTAAGATACAGCCTTTTCTAATTTCATGCATAGAAATGTGATATCATGGAGGTCAACGACCTCTAGCTGACCCCAGAGGTCAAACTGAGAATGCCTCCACGTCTCAAATTAAAGCTTATGCCTTCAAGAACAAACCCTGAAAGTTTCATGCTTTTTTCATTTTGTGCACAATTGTTATGCTTAACAGGCCCACTAAAATGCCGTTTTAGTGATTGCTTTCATGTGACTGTCAAAGTTTAGCTCGCTGTCAATGAAAACACCAAGATTTTTAACCATTTCTTTAGTTTTAATCCCTTTTGTGTCAAGAATAGTGGTAATCCTGAGTCTTTCATCTTTTTTTCCAAATAGAATTACTTCTGTTTTATCTGTGTTCAGCTGAAGAAAATTTTGTGACATCCAGCTATTGATTTGATCGATACACTGGTAGAGACATTCAAGGGGGGCATAATCATTAGGTGACAGAGCAAAATAAATTTGGGTATCATCTGCATAGCAGTGATACAAAATTGAATTTTTATTGATAATTTGCCCAAGTGGGAGCATATAAAGGTTGAAAAGTAATGGTCCAAGAATCGACCCCTGGGGGACACCACAGGTCAAGGACATTGACGTTGAGGAACAATTTCCCAGGGTAACAAAGAAGCTTCTATCTTTTAAGTATGATTTTAACCAATTGATAACTTTACCAGTCAATCCAACCCAGTGTTCAAGTCGATATAGCAGTATGTTGTGATCAACAGTATCAAAAGCTGCACTGAGGTCCAGTAATACCAGGACCGATGTTTTGCCTGCATCAGTATTAAGACGTATGTCATTTATAACTTTAATCAGCGCTGTTTCAGTGCTATGATTGGCATGAAATCCTGACTGAAAATTATCAAAACGGCTGTTTGATATCAAGAAGGCAGTTAATTGATTGAAGACAATTTTTTCCAGGATTTTCCCGATGAATGGTAGATTTGATATTGGCCTGTAGTTATTTAACACTGAAGGATCCAGATTATTTTTTTAAGAAGGGGCTTTACAACAGCTTTTTTTAGGGACACAGGAACAACGCCAGTCTCCAAGGATGAATTTATAAGTTGAAGCACATCTGTAATTATAAGATGAAGAACAGACTTAAAGTTGGTGGGCAGAATGTCCAGTTCAGATGTTGAGGAACTGAGATTTTGTACAGTTTTTTCAAGAGTCTCATAATCAATTAAACAAAATTCTGACATTGTGTTGAAGTTATCTATCTGTGTCATTGGTGATTGCAGTTTTTCAATTTTTTGCAACTGAGATATATTATGAGAAATATTCTGCCGTATTTTATCAATTTTACCTTTGAAAAAGGATGCAAACTCATTGCATTTATTAACTGAGAGAAGTTCAGGTGCTAATTGTGGTGAGGGATTAGTTAGCTTCTCTACTGTTGAAAATAGCACACGGGCATTGTTCATATTCTTGCTGATGATGTTGGAGAAGAAAGACTGTCTTGCTTTATGAATTTCATAATTATAATTACAAAGCATCTCTTTATGGATTTGATAATGGATGTGAAGTTTAGATTTGCGCCATTTTCTTTCAGTCTTTCTACATTCTCTCTTTAGCAGTTTAACAGCCGGGTACTGCTTCCATGGTGCTTTCTGCTTATCATTGACTCTTTTTATTTTGAATGGAGCAATATCATCCATAATTTGGGTCATATTTAAATTAAAAAATTCCAGTAAATCATCTACAGAGTCTGACATTTTGGTTGAGTTCTGAGAGAGAGCTTGCTCAAAGAGAGCACATATGTTGTCTTTTATGACTCTCCTGCCTATAGTCGTTGAGCTATTGGGTCATTCCGTGCCAACTCACCTAAGGGTCCCCACATCACCGTCTCAGATTTTGCTCAAAAAATTCTATAATCAAGAATCATATGTTTGTACCACACATGCAAAATATTAGCTCCCAATTCATTGTAGTTTTGGAACTACAGGCCTTTGAAATTTTGATGTCAAAATACCACATGACGAAATGGCTCTTTCCCCAACTTCAGAGACCCATAACTTTTTATTGCAGCTATCTAGACAGTTGTGTTTGCAGATTCTTACTGAATGATACCCACTCTTTTCAAATCTGTTGCCACAAAGCCTCTGAAGGACATACGTTTTGCATAATGGGAAGCCAAAAATGACGTTTTGGCCAAAATCACTTAAAATTCATTAAAACTCTAGGGGGCATAGTAGAAATATGAAGCTAGTTAGATTTTTTTCCTCACTACATAGTAATTGTAGGGTTGTTATCTGTTCACAGAAACATATTTTGCCATGAAATTTCAATTCCTGAATTTAAAAAAAAAAATTTAACATCTTACGTCCTTTCCGAGGGGGCTAAAATAGGGCATTTTTGCCATCTTATTTGGTCATGTGGCTAGGGGTTTAGGATCTTCTAATTTTTTGTGAAGATGCTCTCATATAAGATGTAACTACTCCCTGATTTTTTTTAACAAACGCCCCTTGCTTCATATTTTAATAATTTGTTTTGTACATGGACAGTTTCATCATTTTTCACTTTTTTCCACATTCAGAACTCTGTAACTCTAAATTGGAAGATTCCTACTAGCAGCTATTTCAGATTTACATACACTGACACACAAATTTTCATATTTTAGTAGTAGTATGCCCAAGAAATTCATATTTTTCTTTCTATTGGGACCTAAAAACAGCTATTTGGCCAAAAATGACAAAAACGCTGGGCAGCTTTTAATAAACAAGGGAATAATGAAGGGGTGTTTTGCACACAAATTAAGGCTTATAAGAACCTAATCTAGGCATACACATTTCCTGAACAACTTTTACTGTATTGTATAGTATTTTTTGCAATTAGAAAATTTTAGGTATAATTGCAATTTTTGTTGAATATCCTTGGAAAATATAGAAAAATAACAACAAAATTCTGGAGTAGTATTTTTAATATACTTCAAGGTTGTGTAAGCACAAAACATTTAGCAATGAGGTTTTATTTACATATTAACACATTCAATGATCCATGATCATGATGTTGAAAAACATCACAAGATTTGTACATAATTTAAAGTCAAATATGGGCATCCGTGATAATGGGTAATTCATTCACAGGCAGTACAGTTTCATGTGATGTGCTAAGACACTCATAAACTGTCATCTAGTAGTACATAAGTTAAAACTTAAGTCTTTCACAAGTTTGAAGTCATCCTCTGTTAGTTGGTATTGGCGTCCCCCACTTTTTATGTTTGGGGCCTCTACCACACAAAGGACATGAAGCAAAGGCACCCAACATTCATCTTTCCTGCTTTGTGGTGGCCATGAGAATGTGTTGCCTCGTCCTTGTCTCATGAAATTGACATACACATCATTTTCTTCTTCATTTCTGGTGACAATATTTCCAATGTACCATTTTCTGTCATAAACACAGGCAATATATTTGCCCGGCTGGTACATATTTGGTGCAGATTGGGACATTTGGCTTGGGGCCTGTAACTGGGACTGTAAAACTGGTGTGGTTTCAGGTCCTATGTCAACTACCGATGATGGTACCACATCAGAAGAAACCCTTCTCATCTCCAGCTGAGTGGGTGCAATTGGGCTAAGGATATCATTGCTAATATATATATATATATATATATATATATATATATATATATATATATATATATATATATATATGGATAGAAAAAGTCACCACATCTTTAATTTATGAGGAAAATAGCCCATTCCCTCCAGAACTTGAAAAATATCAAGTCAACATTTTTGGCCAAATAGCTGTTTTTAGGTCCCAATAGAAAGAAAAATATGAATTTCTTGGGCATACTACTACTAAAATATGAAAATTTGTATGTCAGTGTATGTAAATCTGAAATAGCTGCTAGTAGGAATTTTCCAATGTAGAGTTACAGAGTTCTGAATGTGGAAAAAAGTGAAAAATGATGAAACTGTCCATGTACAAAACAAATTATTAAAATATGAAGCAAGGGGCGTTTGTTAAAAAAAATCAGGGAGTAGTTACATCTTATATGAGAGCATCTTCACAAAAAATTAGAAGATCCTAAACCCCTAGCCACATTACCAAATAAGATGGCAAAAATGCCCTATTTTAGCCCCCTCGGAAAGGACGTAAGATGTTAAAAAAATTTTTAAAAATTCAGGAATATAATTTTCATCGCAAAATATGTTTCTGTGAACAGATAACAACCCTACAATTACTATGTAATGAGGAAAAAAATCTAACTAGTTTCATATTTCTACTAGGCCCCTTAGAGTTTTAATGAATTTTAAGCGATTTTGGCCAAAATGCCATTTTTGGCTTCCTATTATGCAAAAAGTATGTCCTTCAGAGGCTTTCTGGCAACAGATTTGAAAAGAGTGGGTATCATTCAGTAAGAATCTGCACACACAACTTTCTAGATAGCTGCAATAAAAAGTTATGGGTCTCTGAAGTTGGGGAAAGAGCCAATTTCGACGTGGTGTTTTGACATCAATATTTCAAAGGCCTGTAGTTCCAAAACTACAACATAATTGGGGGCTAATATTTTGCATGTGTGGTACAAACATATGATTCTTGATTAGAGAATTTTTTGAGTAAAATCTGAGACGGTGATGTGGGGGAGTTCCTGAAATTTAGGTGAGTTGGCACGGAATGACCCTATTCTGAATGTGAGGAGACATAGAAACTTCAAAGAAAACACAGAAATGATCAGATAAGGCCAGGTCAACAACAGTATTAGAAACAGTAAGACCCTTTGTGATGACGAGGTCAAGAGTATGACCACGAGAGTGGGTCGGTCCCTGTACATGTTGTACTAGGTTAAAGTTATCAATAATTGCAAGTAGTTCTTTGGCATAAATGTTATCAGTATTATCTACATGCAAGTTAAAATCCCCAGATATAATAAGACAATCAAACTCTAAGCAAATGACTGATAACAGTTCACCAAACTCTTCAAGAAAGACTTTGGCTGAATGTCTCGGAGGCCTATAAATAGTTAATAATAATATGTTAGGAGAGCATGTAACAAGTGCACATAAGTGTTCAAAGGACATAAAATCACCAAGTGAGGATTGTTTACATTGAAAAGAGACTTTGAATATATTTGCGATCCCTCCACCTTTCCCTTGTCGGGTAACATTCAAAAAATTAAAATTTGGGGGAGCTGCTTCAATAAGGGTGGTAGCACTATTTGCTTGATCCAGCCAGGTTTCAGTTAGAAGCAAAAAATCAAGATTGTGTTTACAAATAAGATCATTAATTAAAAATGACTTGTTTAAAAGTGATCTAATGTTCAGAAGAGCTAGCTTTACAGAAATTCTAGAAGTAATATCTGGTTGTGCATTCTGATGCTGTTTTAAAACAGGAAGGAGATTAGATTGGTTCACCCCCAGGGTTAAATGTGCTCTATGTTTTCTGTTTCTTATCAACACAGGAAGTGTGTCAACATCGGGTCCCAGCTTGTTTTCAACACTACACCCATTTGCAGGGACCCAGAGTACATCAAACAAGACTTTCTAAATGTTCCATTTGGTTTGAGGGTGAAAGGATTGGAGATGACATGTATCTTTTGGATGGTGAAAAAGATTTGTAGCCAGCTGAAAGTCCTGGACGAACACAATTTTGATGAACTGGGTACACTGCTTGTCGCGACAGATTTGGACTGGAAAAAGAGAGTGTAGCCATTGGGAGCAATTTTTTCATGCTATTTGGGAAATCCATCCGAGGAGAAGTGGAGTCGTCTGTCCTTGAATGTTGGGAGGCCTGCAAGTCAGATGTTTGTGTGTCCTTGATGATGACTTGCAAAGATGATTGTTTAGGCTTTGTAACTATGTCAGTCTGCGACATCTTATCAACTGTTTTCCTCATGCTGGCTGAGAAAAGATTGCAAGTTTGTAGTGGTCTGCTAAGACTTTGGCTCCAATCCAGCTGAGTTCAGTGCTATTTGGCTTGTAAAATTCTTTGCGATTCCAAAAAAGGTTAAAATTGTCTATGAAGTTCATACCAAATGAAGAACAAGTTTTTCCAAGCCAGGTGTTAAGACTGAAGAGTCGAGAAAAAGCAAAACTTCCTCTCACTGGGAGTGGGCCACTGATAAAAGATTGAATTCCAGTCTTATAAAGCTCAGAAAAAAAGTTTTCTGAAATCATCTTGGACAAACAGCTGTTCTCTGAAAACATCATTTGCGCCCACATGCGCAACAATACGTTTAATAGTTTTATGCTCGGACATGAGTTTCAAAATGCTGTCTTTGGTGTCAGAGATGGATGCATTTGGAAGACAACAAATAATCATCTCATAACCTTTTAATTGTCTTACAGTGGAATCACCAAGAACAAGGGTTGTGGGATCAGGTGGTGTTACGAGCTGCTTTTTGCCTCTTCTCACAGCTCTTCGATCTTGGTGTGATCTCTTTTTACTATGTGTTTGTCCACTTGACAAATCCTCTTCCACATCCCTGAGGCATTCAAATTTGTTCTGAAGCCTTATGGGCTGTGGATTTTCCATAGGATTGTAGATCCTATTGTAATTTGTAGAACGAGCTGGTGTTGAAGTAATTACTCTTCTGTTTTTGGGCTTAGCACCCATCATTTGCCAGTTTTCAGTACTCACAGCTTGAGTTATGAATTCTTCCACTTGATCTGCAATGTCCTCAGTCTGTCGGAGTGCAATCTCTGCATTCTCAGCCACTGTTTCTGTACTCCTTTCCTGAGATATCGGTTTTAATTTGTCCGTCTTTGGCAGAGCATTAATCTTTGATTCCAGAATAGAAATCCTCTGTTCTAATTCCATGCATTTTCTGCAGGATTTTTTGCTTCCTGGCATTTAAAAAAAAAAAAAAAATAGTGGAAATTAAATTAAAATTAAAAGCTTATAAAGATGAAAAATAAAATGAGAAAAAAAATAGTGGAAATTCAATGAGAAAGTAAAGTATAGAAATAAAGATTAAGAAAGCAGGAGCAAAGCAAAGAAGCGTCCTACTCGCTTGAGTAGGAGGGGCAAAAAAAAAAAAACAGAAGGGAACCACCACATGAAGTCTTCCCCATTGAAGGATCTCATCCATGCCCTCGCTACTGCCCAGCAGAACCAGAATCAAGCGCTGACCGCCCTCCGGAAGGAACAAGAGCAATGCTTTGAAGCCTTGATACTGGCCCAGCAGGAAGATCGCCAATCATTCCGGCATCTGCTTGTGTTGTCGGGGACCTCGACCGCAGCGGACCCTCCCCACAGCACCCTCACAAAGATGGGCCCGTACAACGATCCGGAAGGCTTTAATTGCTCACTTCAAGCCAGCAGCCGAAGTGTGGGGGTGGCCAGTCGAGCAGCGCGCAGCATGCCTACTTCCGCTCCTGACTGGCGAGGCACAGCCCGCCACACAGCAGCTCGCTGCCGGCAGCCAGCTCATATACACCGACCTGAAGAGAGCCATCCTGCAGTGTGTCGGCCACTCTCTGGAACAACATCGCCAGTGCTTCTGGACACGGACATTGGAGGAGGTCAGCCGGCTGTTCGCATTCGACCAATAGCGGCTGAGGGTGGAAGACCATGACACTAACAGGATCATCGATCTGGTGACACTGGAACAGTTTATCGCTCAACTTCCGGAAGGAACGGCAGACTGGGTCCAGCGTCATCGCTCAGGGTCCCTGGAGCAATCCATCAAGTTGGTGGAGGGCCATCTGATGCTGGTTCCGACAGCAGGCGGATGGGTCGCCTCTTCTCCCTTCTCTTCCCGTCCCCACCCCATTCCCCCACCACAGAGACGGGGGCTGGCTCACTGCACCAGTGGTGTCCTCCCGTATTCTCCTTCCGCGTCTGTGATTGAGGAATCACACAGTGACTCGAGCAGCCCGGCGGTCCTGGTACCCAAGACTGATAGATCAGTCCGGTTCTTTGTAAACTATAGAAAAAAGTCAACGTGGTGTCTAAATTCGACACATACCAAATGCCTTGCATTGATGAGTTGCTTGATCGGTTAGATGCTGCTCACTTTTATTCGACACTGGATTTAACAAAGGGATACTGGCAGATCCCCTTGACTCCTCTATCCTGAGAGAAAATGGCCTTTTCCACACCGTTTGGATTACACCAGTTTGTAACGCTTCTTTCTGGGTTATTTGGGGCTCCCGCCACATTCCAGCAGCTCATGGAGAATATCCTCCATCCCCAAACTGCCAATGTGGCAATGTACCTTGACGACATTATCGCGTACAGCAACGATTGGCCTCGGCACCTTGAACACCTTAGGGCTGTCCTAGAGTCACTGAGGCATGTGGGTCTCACAGCTAACCCCCAAAAAATGTGCAATTGGGTGGGTGGAAGTACGGTATCTGGGTCATGGGCAGGTGTATCCCCAAATTGACAAGACTGCTGCGATTGCGGCTTGCCCGAGGCCCAAGACCAAAAAGGGGGTGAGGAAGTTCCTGGGGCTGGCTGGCTACTATCCTAGGTTCATACCTAATTATTCAGATGTCACAAGCCCACTGACTGATCTCACTAAAAAGGGAGCACCAGATCCGGTCCAGTGGACGGAGCAGTGCCAACAGGCTTTCACCAAGGTAAAAGCTCAGTGTTTCCGCTATGTACAATTGGCTGTGGCGGGCCGCCGCACCTTGATTTTTGCCGCCGCACCTTCAGGCATTGAATGCGCATTTCGACCACACAAGGCAGTAGCGCCGTAAGCGGCAGCGCTGCTAACAGTAGAAGAAGTGAACACACACACAACATGGACGAAGACGGTGAAGAGGAAATATTTTCGCCCCCAGCCAAATTCAAGGCACGGATTTGGGAGCATTTTGGATTTACCAAACAACAGGTAAAGGCGGACCTGGACATGACACACGCAGTATGCAAACACTGCCGAATGAAAGTTAAGTACTGTGGCAATACTACAAATCTGCACCTCCACATGACCCGACATCACGCTAGCATTTAGCAAGTAAAGAATGCTAGTGGTAGCACAACGACACAAGCAAATCTGACGGCGGGGTTTCAGACGAAATTTCCCCCAACATCACCATAGGCTCAAAAAAAATCACTGCAGCACTATTATCCTACATATGCAAAGACTTGCGTCTGTACAGCTCAGTTGAAAACGAAGGCTTCCGAGAACTAATTGAGGAATGTGAACCACGCTACACTACAGCCTTGTTAAGGCCATGTTTTAAGTTTACTTTTATCAAAGCCATCTTTTTTTGCACTACAACCTTGTTAAGGCCATGTTTTACATGCACTACAGTGTAACTGTTGCTCTACAGCAAAATAAAAAATAACATTTGGGTATACATATGTCTGTTTTCTTAAAAATGTATGTTAAGTAATGTGAAAAATCGGGATACGTATCGCCTTGAAGACCATGTATCGGGATGCACATGTATCGCAATACGTATCGTATAGTGACCCCTGTATTGTGATGTGTATCGTATCGCGAGGTTGTTGGCAATACCCACCCCTAGTTTCCTCCGGGTGCTCCGGTTTCCCCCATAATCATGTGTTGTGAGATTTATGTTCAGGGGGTGGGGGGAATTTAGTCTCCCTGACTGTTTTCTAAACTGCCTTGCTCTGCAAGTTATGCTTGTTCTTTCAAGACTAGGTTTATTCATTTATTCCCTAACAAAGGGTCACCATTTTAGAGAGTGTGTTTTGTCAAAAAATTTCTCAGAATGCTCCCGTATCCTCGTACTGGGGTGGGACATCTGAGCGCAGGTCTTGCCACCGCACCTTCAAACATTTTCTAGGGGAAACACTGAAGCTGCAGTGTGTGTGTGGTGGTGGTGGGGGCTTTTACACTCCCCTGACTTCTCTCTCCCCTTCATTTTACAGACAGACGCATCGGACAGAAGGCTGGAGGCCGTTTTGTACCAGAAGGTGGAGAGCAAGGAACTGTAAATCAGCTGCAAGCTCTCGATGCACGAAAGTATGTACAGCACCATTAAAAAGGAGTGCCTGGCCATCAAGTGGGCGGTCCTCACCTTCCAATACTACCTGCTGGGGTGCCCTTTCACTCTCTGTTCGGACCACATGCCCCTCCAGTGACTCCACTGCATGATGGATGCCAATGTGCGGATCACCCATTGGTATCTCACCCTCCAGGAGGTTACATGGTTACATTCGAGGTGGTCCACAGGCCAGGGCACAGATGGTGGGAGTCCACTGCAGGATGGATGGCTCCCTAGCCCGAGTCAACCGGTGGGGGTATGTGGCAGTGGGGACATGGCCTAGCAGCAGTTTGAGAATGGAAGGCGGGTCCAAGGTTTCTTTATTTGTACCATACCATAGTACTGGTAAATTCGTTGTGCAGGCAGGAATTCAGCGATCCCAATACAAAATAACAGCTATGTAAAATACATTGTAACAGACAAGACAACAACAGTGCACACATCCTAACATACAATCCTTAAAAGTGTGATCTTTAAAAAGTGCTTCATCATCAATTGTTCAGTATGAACAAAATTATTCACCTCTGGGCCTTACTGTTCAGCAA
This sequence comes from Neoarius graeffei, assembly GCF_027579695.1. Lineage (NCBI taxonomy): Eukaryota > Metazoa > Chordata > Actinopteri > Siluriformes > Ariidae > Neoarius > Neoarius graeffei. Next base: position 4,514,672 of record NC_083585.1, read on the forward strand.
TACAATTGCTGTTGGTACAAAGCTCTTTCTGTACCGTTTTGTCCTTCCCTTAGGGACCCCAAAACGACATCCAGAGCGAAGGAGTTGGAACTCACCATGCAAAGGGTGTGAGCCATCTTTAAGAATACAGGTAGCTTTACGTTGTAACTGTATGTCATAAAGAGAAGACATGGTGGGTTGAGGCTTCCCAATTAGCCACCCAGCCCATTTATTTGGTTCAGGGAGTTTTTGTCCTGTAGTGACAGATTACCAAACCAAGACACGAAGGCAAAAGATAACAATGACTCAATAAAAGCATGATAAAATAGGGTCAGCATAGTTTTATCAATGTTAAAATGGAACAATTTCCAAAGATAAAACAACCGCTGATGTCCCCTCTTGCATACTGCTTTGCAGTTCTTGTTAAAAGTCAATTTATCATCAATGACAATCCCAAAAGACTTGTAATTATCCATGCGTTCAACAGATTGGCCCTTGATGACTGTGGGATCATGGTTTGGAGCCTGATTTCTAAAATCAATAATCATGTCCTTTGTTTTGGATGTATTAAGCACCAAGAAAGAAAGATCATACCACCTAATACAATCCTCCAAGACTGGACCATGGCTGTATTCATTATTGTGTAACAAACTTACAATGACGGTATCGTCTGCAAATTTTAAAATGTGCCTGTTTTCATAGACACTCTTACACATATCTGTATAAAGGATAAAAAGTAAGGGAGAGAGAACACATCCCTGAATGAATAAGTTTAACTAGACAATTCCCCTGTGGGAAATCGTGAGAGTGATGTAGTGGCTGTAGCAGTCGCTATTGCAGGAGTTGTACTGTACTGTGTGAATGTGTGACTTGCTATGATGCTGCGATGCTATGATCATGTGTGTGTTTGAAAGAGAGAGAGCAGCCCCTCCCCCATCTGCTCCCTGACTGGAGCTCGTTGCCTTGGTGACGGTGCTCAGGTGCAGAGCAGAGACGTAAGATTACAGGCAAAGAGAGCTTTTTCTCAGATTTCCTTCTCCTCGAACAACAGCGATTTACACGAAAATGAAAGGAGGTATTCACAAAATTCTTTCACATTGAGCGCTACAAGGCTCTCATGAACACATTGATGTAATTTTTTTGTCCCTAGTGTAAAAAATGTGGACAACAGAGCGAGTTGAAAACAACTGACATTTCTGATTTTGTAGTAAAAGCACTGTCAGGATTATAATGGGAGTCAATGGAGCAGTTGGGCTGTGAACCTGCCACTTTGAGGCTTCTTGTGCAAAAACTGTAAATCCTATCGTTTAGGTAGACAAATCGTGTGAATCAAGACAAGTGTGACTCCAACTTTTGAGAAAATTATATGTGTAGAGTGCAGAGCATTTTTTAAGGGTTTTCCACTAGAAGACCAAATAGTCTGGGCAATACAATCACAGGCCCCAGAGTCCATGCGGCTGCACCGCTGCGGCATATTCTGTGATGCAAAATGGTTCACCAATCACCATGCAGACAAACACACTACAGTGACTACACAGCTATCAAGAGCAATTACCAAGCACAAATGTTACAGGGGCAAAGACAGGTTTTTAATTTGGGCACCATGGCGAGCCTAAAATTTTTTTTTACTATTTTTGCACATAGCGTGCCGAAAATTTTTGACGTATCATTTTTAGTAATTTTTTTAACCAATTATAAATATATGGAGCAATAAAAATAATAGAAATTACATAATCATGTGCAAGTATAAAGTAGTGCTGTATCTAAAAAGTCAAAAGTTTTCTCCAACATTCTGAATAAATAAAAAAGATAAAAATATTTTGTAAGCCTAATTATGATCACAGCATCTATTTGGGCGCACATCTATTTCAATTCAACTTCCAATATAATTTGGTATAAATTAATTTGGGCATAAATGGGATAAAAATAATTTTCACTTAAGTTTAAAAATAAGCTGGTACAAAGCAGATTACATAAAAGTCTCACATAAAATATGTAATAAAAATCCATAACGTACCTGGCAACTGTAAGGCAGCTGTTGCAGACGACAAGTCAATGACCTCGACCTTGTCAACAATATCGTCTGATGTCTTCTGACTGTTCTGTCGTGTGATAAACCTCCCCATTCCCCCGCCTGTAGACTTAATAATGCCATCGATTGTGCATTTTCCATGAATATATGAACTGCTGTTCTTATTATGTGATTTACCAGTTGTCTTAGGTCTACCACGACCCGGCATGACGACCACTTGTCAATCTATACTATCAACAGTACCACAAACCAACAGCCACGTGTTATCATGAATCGTTGAGAATTTCACAACATAAACAAAGGAAGTATATTTTATGACATTCAGACGTCAGAGACTCAGACACGGTTTGCGGTAATCGCTAGACGCATTTCATGTTCACTTCATGTTATGAAGCGACTGAACAACAAATTGAAATATATATGCCAAAAAATGACATTTAACAATAATTTAAAAATATTTTGGGTTCTCCACCCTTATGAAACAGAATATTTTCTTCTAATTTGGGCGATTTTCATAAGTTCTATTTTGGGCCTTTTGACAAGCCCGTAATTTGGGCGCCGTTATACGGTATGTAATTGGGTCTGTATTTGCCCTTGTGTTATGTCAAAGACACTCAAAGTTACACAGTAATGACATCGGATTCTGACATCAGCCATCTCAGTAACCAAATTTTAGTTTTGTTTTTCTTAACCAACACGATCTTGTGTGTATATCTTATAACATAGATCTTTGTTTTCATTGTTAAATGTATACTTACATGGTACTTGGTTAATTAATTGCAACTGATTGAACCAAATGATAAGACATAACTTGGTTTAAAATTTGGTCTCCCAGTGAAGCTGGTTTTGCATTGACTAGGAGACCAAATCTGGCCACTGGGAGAACATTTGGTCTCCCAGTAACTATGTTAAAAAATGCTCTGGGAGAGTGAAATTTGTGGCTGAAAACACAGTTTTAATGAGAAACGTAGAGCATTTTTTTTAAAGCTGTGTACACTCGAGCTCGACTGCATAGACACTCATTATAAAGTCTGAATTTCTCCAGAATTGATCATGGTGATTGATCTGCGACTGATCAAAAAGTATACAACCCAGCAAAAAAGTTGAATGCCAGATCCACACAGGAGAATTTTGTCTCCGTTTTAAAGTTTGAATCATGTCTCTAGGTGAAAGCATGCCAGAGCAGCGGATGTTTGAAAAACGTTGAAAATGTGCGATTTTTTTTTTTTTTCATTTATTCCCATAGAAATGAATGGGAAATTTTGCGTGATTTTTTTCGCGACTAAAAATCGTAGAATGCTGAACAAAGTAATAGCACACCGAGTCCGATCGAGCCGCACGTTTTGATGTATTGTTTGTCTGTGTGCGATGTACGGTTATTGGGTTATTCGAAATCGAAATTTATACGGAAGATGAATAAGTTTAAGAAGAAGAAACACGCAGAAGAAGAAGAGTTTGCAGTGCCTAATAAAGCCCTGCGTATAAAACCAGCCCTGAGTTAAAGTAAGAGGTTTCATTGCTGCCAGAGCTAATTGTTAGACACAGTTCTCTCTCTGCAGGGATCAGAGGCTTCGAGCTCAACACCATACGATTCTTCCAACAACAAGACCTCCCGGTTCGGGAAACCATGCCTAAAACAGTCCCCTATGATTTCATCCATTTTCATTTTCAGTGTGTAAAGCTTTCTGCTCAACACACTGCAGAGGGGGTGGTTCTGCCTGATTAGCTTAACAATAATAATAATAATAATAATTTAAAAAAATAAAAACCCCGAGGAAAAAAAAAGTCTGTGAGAAATCAAGTCGGAATTTTGAGAAATAAAAAGTTGGAATTGCGAGGAAGTTGCAATTTAGAAGAAAAAAGAAAGCGATGGAAATGAACTTGAAGTGAAGATTTAAATACTTTCAATATACAACTAAACAGGTTAGCCAAACTACAACTCTCTCCTGAGTGGATAAATAGTGCACTATCTAGGGTGCACACGGCATTATTTCATACTGAACGGAGTTCCTAAAACAGTAAAGTGGAGATATATTTGGGATTCGACCACACACCTTCAGCTTAACTTACCTCAGGGTTTTAAATCCTCAGAGCCAGACACAATAACGCGTTTTTATTTTTATAACTCGAGGGGCTAAAGGGTTTTAAATCCTCAGAGCCAGACACAATAACGTGTTTTTATTTTTATATCTCGAGGGGCTAAAGCGGCTCAGACGAGCAGCGGTTTTTTCTTCTCCAGTGTTTTCTGGCGGTTGGAGAAGCAGCTACTGGACGCGTTACCGCCACCACCTGGACTGGAGTGGAGTTTCAGGGTGGAGGACGCCGATCCCAGCCGAACCCAAAAGCCAGTATCTCACTGGGCTGCGACAAATTGCGAACGTCCTGCGCGAGAGAGTTTCAAAAGTGTCTCGAAACATTCGCGGGGCTTCTCAATTTCCTCGCATGAGTCGCAAAGTGTCGCTCCTTCATCGCTGATATTTTGAACATGTTCAAAAAATGAGTGTGACAAAATTTCTCTCAAAATAGCCGCAAATGCATCGTTGGTGTCGCAAAGCTGTCACGAACCCTTCTCAAGTCAGTTTCCGTGAGACAGGAAGTGCAAGTTCTTCAGCCAGTATCTCACTGGGCTGTGACAGCCTGCGGCTAGTTGGAGACACAACAATTGCGATAAAATATGTGAATATCAATTCAGTGTGATTCCAAGTGAAAATTGTCGCTAATTCATATATTTTATCACAATTTTTGTGTCTCCAACTAGTCGCAGGCTGTCGCAGCCCAGTGAGATACTGGCTTAACCCTCACACACTTCTCATCTCATCTCATTATCTCTAGCCGCTTTATCCTGTTCTACAGGGTCGCAGGCAAGCTGGAGCCTATCCCAGCTGACTACGGGCGAAAGGCGGGGTACACCCTGGACAAGTCGCCAGGTCATCACAGGGCTGACACATAGACACAGACAACCATTCACACTCACATTCACACCTACGGTCAATTTAGAGTCACCAGTTAACCTAACCTGCATGTCTTTGGACTGTGGGGGAAACCGGAGCACCCGGAGGAAACCCACGCGGACACGGGGAGAACATGCAAACTCCACACAGAAAGGCCCTCGCCGGCCCCGGGGCTCAAACCCAGGACCTTCTTGCTGTGAGGCGACAGCGCTAACCACTACACCACCATGCCGCCCCTCACACACTTCTACTAATAACAATTATAATGTAATTTTAAAAAGTGTCATGTTGCATGCCTGGACCCATTTGGTTGTTCTGAACATGTCCGAATTGGGTTTTTTGTTTGTTTTTTGTTTGTTTGTTTTCTGCCAGAAGTTAAAATTCTCTGGGGCTGGAATAATAAAGACTCCTCTGAGGCACATAAAGCCAGCATCTATTTGAACTGCTGCTCATACAGCATCACACACCTGCTATCTACCCATTTCTATATGTAGGAACTCATAGACATTTGGCTAGTGTTACTTGCAGTTGACACCTCTCCCTTCCTGACTTGTGACAACATCAGGATTTGGACTCACAATCTCTAGATGATAGGGTGAATGCTTCTCTGTTGCACCAATGCCCAAGAAGCTCCATCCATCCATCCATCCATCCATCCATCCATCCATTATCTGTTGCTGCTTATCCTGTCCTGCAGGGTCGCGGGCAAGCTGGAGCCTATCCCAGCTGACTATAGGCGAGAGGCAGGGTACACCCTGGACAAGTTGCCAGGTCATTGCAGGGCCGACACATAGACACAAACAACCATTCACACTCACATTTAGAGCCACCAATTAGCCTAACCTGCATGCCTTTGGGGGAAACTGGAGCACCCAGAGGAAACCCATGCAGACACAGGGAGAACATGCAAACTTCACACAGAAAGGCCCCCATCAGCTGCTGGGCTCGAACCCAGGACCTTCTTGCTGTGAGGCGACAGTGCTAACCACTACACCACCGTGCCGCCCCCTGCCCAAGAAGCTTTCTGTCAAAATCTTGTTGATGTCTACAAAAAGTGTCCGTCCAAAGGGATATTCAGTGTTGGGCAGTAGCGTTACTACAAGTAGCATCATTAGTAACTTAACTAAATTTCTCAGTAACATCACTATTTACTAAATCAAATAGCTTTTCAGTAGCTTAACTCTTTTATTGATCAAGTAGCATGGCAATGGCCAAACAAGCTACTTTTTTATGGGGTATTTCTGTGATAAACACAGTGGAGCAGTGGAGCAGCTGCCTGCAGTCTAAAATTATCTAAAATAACAGCAGGAACTTATGTATAACAAATACTTATTTCCCAAACAACGAAAAGCACAAAGTCTCCTGGATGCAACCCAGATCACATCGATGGCACCAGCTTGACCTCGTCATTACCAGAAGGAAAACCCTCCAAACAGTGCACAGCACACAGAGCTATCACAGCGCTGACTGTGACTCCGATCATTCCCTTGTTATCAGCAAAATAGCACTACAAGGAAGAAAACTGCTGCACCATGTGAGGCCTAGGAGTCTCCCAAGGATAAACACTGCCCGTACTAAAGACATTGACAGCAAAAACAAATTCCATTCCCTTATCAACGGCCTTAGACTGGCCAGGGATGTTGTGTCAGCAGAAACACGATGGCAGCACCTCAGTGCTGCTATATACAAGTCTGCTATAGATAGTTTTCACATGACGTCACAGAGTCGGGGATTCCCTGGTGGCGGCCATCTTGGGGGGCTAGCTTACCGTACGGGTCACTGAGCACACATTGTAGAGCACGAGTTACATTAATTTATATATTATTTACATTTATAGTTACATTACTACTATTTAAAGCTAGCAATGGTGCACACCTGTTGTATTCACGGCTGTTGTAATAGGTCAAATGATGAAGTCAAGCGGAGCTTTTATGTAATTCCCACTGTACGGGAGCACGAAGGCGAGCAGACAAAGAAACTCAGCATACAAAGGAGGAATCAATGGCTTGCGAGAATCAACCGCAAGGATTTTCAGCCTTCCAAACACAGCAGAGTGTGCTCCGATCATTTTATAAGTGGTAAGTTGTTTAAATAAACAATCAATTGTGTTTAAGTTTGTTTTTGGAAACCAAAACATCGTGTAAACAATCTCTAGAGAATGCCTAACTGGAACCGCTGAGTGTACGTTTACATTGTAATGTACACTAATATCGCTCATGCAAGGGTCATTTTTGAAAAACATTTTAGGTCTATTCTGTATGATTTGATTTGTGTTTAATCAACTTATTACGGTTGCATAACATTCAACAGTCTATTTAATGCTAGAATATATAAAGTTGTATACTGTATATCAGACAGCCTTTAAAGTTTGATGAAGTCAGTTTCAGGCTTTGGAGTTTGGTTAGGCTAAATCATATTAAACCATCGAGAAATATGGGCCTTCTACTCAGCCACCAGATGCAAAGTAATATTGCACAGTATTCATAATAGTAGTAAGACAGTTTCAGGAAGTAAAATACACGAGTGTGCCAAGTGATTGATAATTAAAAAAACAGGCTCAGATCAGTATGTCTCACGATTAGCAAATTGTCTTTTTTTGTTTCTTTTGCTTTTGTTTTTTTAACACCAATTTATTTATTTTTCAGGAACATCGAGTGACTTGTATGACACAACCAACCCTGATTGGGCACCTTCACGAAAACTGGCTGCAGAAAGTGTTAGTCCAGATCCAAAAGCAACCATGTTGAGCAACCAGGTCACCAGGTATGAGAGGGCTAAAGCCAGGAAAGCAAAGAAGGAGCAGTTTGAAGCAGCTGGTGCACTTCTACAGTTGGCTTCATTCGTAGAAGAGCCTCAACACTTTGCCGAGTCCACACCAAGTACATGCAAGGAAGAAACAGTGGATGTGGGTACAGAAAGCACAAAAGACACTGCAGCCTCCATATGTAATCTTGACATTTGCCAGAAAACTGCAACAGAGTGTCAAAGACTGCTCAGCGAAAATTTAGAACTGAAATCCATGGTTGATGATTCAAAAATAACATCTTCAGACTCTTTCCGTGACAATAACATCAAAGTGAACTATTACACAGGACTTCCAAGTTTTCAGACTTTGCTTGTTTTGTTTGAATTTATTTCTCCTTTTATTCCAGAGAGCTCCAGATCAACACTAAGTAAATTTCAAAAAATGTTACTGGTTCCAATGAAATTAAGACACAACTTTCCTGTGCAAGACTTGGGTTACAGGTTTGGTGTTTCACAAGCAACTGTTTCTAGGACTTTTGTCACTGTGATTCATGTAATGTATGAAAGATTGAAATCCTTTATTTACTGGCCAGAGAGAGAACATTTGCGGTTATCTATGCCAATGGAGTTTAGAAAACATTTTGGTGTAAAAGTCTGTGTCATTATAGATTGTTTTGAGATATTTATCGAACGACCATCAAATTTGTCAGCAAGAGCAAAAACCTGGTCTTCATATAAACACCACAACACCGTGAAATATCTCATTGGGGTAACACCACAGGGTTCAGTGTCATTTTTGTCAAAGGGCTGGGGTGGGCGTGCAAGTGACAAGCATATTACTGAAAATAGTGGAATTTTAGAGAAATTGTTGCCTGGGGATCTAATTTTGGCAGACAGGGGTTTTGACATTGCAGACAGTGTCGGGCTAAAATGTGCACAGGTTAAAATTCCTGCCTTCACAAAGGGTAGATCCCAACTGTCTGCACTTAATGTTGAAAACACAAGGAATATTTCTCATGTTCGCGTACATGTCGAGCGAGTAATAGGGTTAGTGAGAAATAAGTACACCATATTGTCTGGTACGGTACCTATTGATTATTTGTTGACATCAGAAAATGAAATCCCAACTATTGACAAGATTGTTACGGTCTGTTGTTGTCTAGGAAATGTATATGGTTCTGTTGTGCCTTTCAATTAAAATGAAAAAAACACAGCGAGTAACAGACTGAAGATGTTCATTTATTTTACAGGTACAAAATGTTAGAATGGTATATTAATGTTAACAATATTGGGTCATTTCTGATGCACATATATGCAGTGCAAAGTGTCAGATGGTTTGAATAAAGATATTACATTTAATACATACAATCTTGCAGGGTTCATTTTGTGGAATTTTTCACACCTTTAGTTTTCTTGAACTGGGGAAGTTTTCTACAGTCAGGACAATACCAGGCAGCTTTAATACTTGGCACGCACTTATAATTCATGCATTTCACATGGAATGAACCATACACACAGTTTTCATTTCTGCAAGATACTATTCGATCATCTGTTGGCTGGTATGGCTGTTTACAATAACAGATTATTTGAGACACATTTGGCTGTTGAACAAAATAAATTTGTTTTGAGGCAAACAATGAACCAAATGCATGAGCATTAAAATCTCTCAAAATGTTACATGTGTCCTGATCTTGAGGAATGTTTACTTTATAAGGCTGGGGTCTGGAATAAAATTTGCCAACAAGCTCAGGCAGTAATACCTGCACAAAGAATTTCTTGGATTTTTCAATGATGTTGTTCCACAAATCTTCATCTGGTTCAAGTCTTTCAACATGCATGTCTTTCCCTGTACAAACAACAAAATAACCAAATTCTTTGTTGCTAACAAATATTTGAGTTTGAACTTGGTAATAATATTGGTGAAACTTTTTGAGCATCAGTGAACTATTACTTTGTTCCAAACAGGACTTTTCTTCAGGAATATCTGTAAATGATGACTCCTTATAACAATAAGGACATTTGACCTCTACTATACCATTTCCACCGCAGTTACATGATATAACAGCATCTGGGGTTGCACCCATATATGGATATTTCGGATTCAGCATTAGCCCACTTTTCTCGCATTTGAAATTCTCATGAGAATTATTAATAACTTCACAGAAAGCATCAAGTACAATTTTTTCATGTTCACAACCCCATTTTGTTGCTTTTGTGGCAAAAGATACAGAATTTGGATAACAGATAGCCTTGATCAGACTCTTGGAAGGATTTTCAACATTAGTTGAACACACCGCTTTCATACGAGATGCTGTGATTCTCCCAGCCCTAAACCTAAACCACAATTTACTACAGGACTGATCCTTCGTTTCTAATTCTACATTAATACATTGACTTTCAGACACATTTATTGTTTCAAATTTGTTCATACAATGTTCAATTAATTCCTCTTTTGATGCTCCAGCATACTCTTCATTATAAAGTTCTGTCAGAATATCTGGGAATGTTTCTCCAAGTGATGATGGGACAAAATGTTCTGAATAACTTGGCATGACTGACAGAAGCACAGCATTGTCTTTTGTTGCAAAGAGTTTTTTCTAAAAACACTGCAGATTCTTCACTAGTGGGTTGTAGGATTTCTGGAAGTTTCTGTGATCCTTGGTCAGTTGAAGGCGTTTGAGGTGTTCCACATGATAGTGTGTTGTCCAGCTTCCTCTTCAATGATTGGCGAGACTGGAAGTCAATGTTTTGAATTTCACTATACTCCACCTTCGACAGACTACTTGGAAGAAGCCAGTAAGCAGGCACCTGTGTCACGGTTTGGGAATTTCGGACCTGCACTGCAGCATCAACTGCAAAAATGAGTGCCCCAACATGACTGCACACCTCACCCAAACCGGCCATGCATGTGCAGTGTCCTGTAAGGATGACCCCATCCTCTTGCACAATTGCCCATGGTAATAAGGGTGGGTCACTCAATCACTGGGAATGTTTTACCTGCAAAATGTGAAAAATACAATGTGTAAGCTGTCATTCACATTTTCACACCAAAAAATTAGGGGCTTATATTTAGATTATAATTATGTAGAATATTTGATATATACATATTCATGTATTATGATATAAATTTAAATTTATAAAAACATTTGGTACAAGGCTGCAAACATATGATTATTACTGGCCTATAAATTGTCATATTTATCATAACAAACACAAAATGTAACAAGCCTACATACCAGTTAATTATATTACAAAGTTTATACTGACATGGTGCTGTAATACCACTAATGGATGTAAAATTTGTCTAAAATCAACTCAATATTATACACACACATATATTTATATGCAGTGTTGAGAGGTCTAAAATTCCAATGTTTACATACCTTGGCTGTAATTAGGACACGGCTCTTACTGGTTTTTATATGGTGGACTTCGCGGACCCAGCCACAGACAAAATAATTGTATGACTCCAGCAACTTGTATGCTTTGAGGTCGTCAAGTGTGTAGGTGCTTTTAGTATTTACAAAATAGTTCACAATATCAGGGTACGATATGGATGGCAGCCTTGCATAGTCACTGGAAAATGCTTCTTTGTCCACTTCATAGAGGTCAATTCCCCCAATCAAGGACAGTTTGGCTGCATACTGTTGTCATGAGATGTCGTCCAATGTATCCATATACTTCCGTTTGCTTGATTTTGCCGACATTGTTCTTTATTTTAGAAAACTGACTATATAACTTGATAAATTCGTCCGAGATAACGTAGCCAGTAGTGGCAATGGTCTGTTTTGTTTGCCCCCCAAGATGGCGGCTGGGGGGGCGTTCCCCGGGATGCCGTGATGTCAGTGAAAACTATCTATTGCCGCATTTGGGAGGAAGGAAAAGAGAAATGTTGACTGGTACGAAGCCAACCTTATGGTTATGGAGCCAGCAACCTGGGCCAAAAAAGAAGCATTAGTTAAATGGAAGAGGGACCCCACTTTGCAGAACTTACTCTTGCTAAAGAACGCTAAGGCTAGTAGTCAAAAACTAGCAAGGAAATGCGCAAATGACTATTGGCTACAGCTTTGCTCCTCCATAGAACATGCATACTTGACTGGCAATGTTAGGGCCATGTATGATGGCATTAAGCAGGCCACTGGTCCGACCATAAAGAAAACAGCCCCCTTAAAAGCAAAAACTGGTGACACCATCACTGACCGACAGGGACAGATGGATCGGTGGGTTGAACATTACTCGGAGCTGTACTCCACGGAGAACACAGTATCCGAGGAGGCCATAAACAGCATTCCATCAATGACAGTCCTCGAAGAACTAGATACAGAGCCTACTATGGCAGAGTTAGAGAAGGCAATTGATGCCCTCTCTAGTGGAAAAGCACCAGGGAATGATGCAATCCCACCAGAGGTAGTTAAGGAAGGAAAACCAGCGCTTCTCCCACACCTTTATGAACTTCTTTGCTTATGCTGGAACGAAGGTGAGGTGCCACAGAGCATGCGGGATGCCAATATTATGACTTTGTATAAAAACAAAGGGGATAGAACTGATTGCAACAACTATCATGGGATTTCGCTTCTCAACATAGTTGGGAAGGTCTTCGCTTGTGTGGTTCTTGTCAGACTACAGGTACTAGCCGACCGTGTGTACCCAGAGGCACAATGTGGGTTCAGAGTGGGGTGCTCCACTATCGACATGGTATTCTCAGTGAGACAGTTACAGGAAAAGTGTCGGGAGCAGCGGAAACCCCTCTACCTTGCTTTTGTCGACCTCACAAAGGCTTTCAATCTCGTAAGCTGTAGTGGAGGGTTCAGGCTACTTGAGAAGATAGGTTGCCCACCAAAGCTGCTCAGCATAATCAAGTCCTTCAGCAGCAACATGAAAAGCACTGCCAGCTTTGAGGGTAGTACCTCCAAGCCTTTCCCGATTCTCAGTGGAGTTAAACAGGGCTGTGTACTTGCCCCAACACTGTTCAGGATCTTTTTCTCACTGCTCTTGATGTATGCCTTCCAGTCCTCCGACGATGGGGTCAACATCCACACCTGCCATGATGGCAAACTTTACAACCTGGCCCGCTTACGCGCCAAAACAAAGGTAACACGCGTGCTCCTTAGGGAGCTACTATTTGCTGATGACGCAGCCCTTGTGAGCCATACACCCGATGGACTCCAACACCTGATGGACAGGTTCTCAAATGCCTGTAAAAAGTTTGCCTTAACAATCAGCATAAAGAAGACTGAGGTGATGGCCCAAGATGCTCCAAGCCCTCTGGTAATATCGATCAATGGCTCTTTGCTTGCTGTGACTGATCGATTAACATACCTGGGATCCACTGTCACAAACAACTTGTCTCTGGATGCTGAAATAAACACAAGAATTGGCAAAGCAGCCTCCGTTATGAGCAAACTCAACAAAAGAGTTTGGGGAAACAAAAACCTGACCATAAACACCAAGCTAAAGGTGTACTAGGCCTGTGTGCTAAGTACTCTCCTCTATGGCAGTGAAACATGGACGACATATGCCAAACAAGAGGCAAAGCGCAATACCTTTCACATGCGGTGTCTTCTCAGGATCCTAGGAATTAAATGGAAGGACAAGGTAACAAAAACTGATGTTCTCAAGAGGTCCAGTTCCAGGACCTTATTTGCAACGATCAGTGAACGCCGCCTGAGATGGCTTGGACATGTTCGCCGTATGGGGAAAGGACGTATTCCGAAAGATCTCCTATATGGCCAGCTTGAATGCGGTTCACGTCCAACTGGTCGCCCGCACCTGAGGTACAGAGATGTGTGCAAGAGAGATCTTAAGTTGGCTAACATCGACGTAAACTCATGGGAGGAAACAGCGATTGACCGGTCAGCATGGAGACAAATTGTCAAAGCAGGGGTGAAGGAAGCTGAAGCTACCAGATCCCAACTCAGAGACCAGCGGCGACAGAAGGCACCTTCTGCCAACACCACCACATTCAGTTGTGCAGGATGTGGCAGAGACTGCCACTCTAGAATTGGCTTGTTCAGCCACCAAAGAAGATGCCGACCATGACCGAAACCCATCGTCTCTTTAAGACGGACGGAGGCCAATGATATCAAGCTATGTTAGTTCAGAGTGCCACAGGGTCATTTTCTCACACACCAATCTGCATATTCCTAAAGGAACGTACTGTCTTGTACAGTGCCTTGCAAAATTATTCATACCCCTTGAACTTTTTCACATTTTTCCACCTTACAACCACGAACTTAAAAGTTTTTTATTGAGATTTTATGTGAGAGACCAACACAGAGTAGCACATAATTGTGAAGTGAAACGAAAATGATAAATGGTCTTCAAAATTTTAAACAAATAAAAATCTGAAAAATGTGATATGCATTAGTATTCAGCCCCCCTGCATCAATACTTTGTAGAGCCACCTTTTGCTGCAATTACAGCTGCAAGTCTTTTGTGGTATGTCTCTACCAGCTTTGCACATCTAGACACTGAAATTTTTGCCCATTCTTCTTTGCAAAATAGCTCAAGCTCAGCCAGATTGGATGGAGAGCGTCTGTGAACAGCAATTTTCAAGTCTTGCCACAGATGCTCAATGTGATTTAGGTCTGGACTTTGACTGGGCCATTCTAACACATGAATATTCTTTGATCTAAACCATTCCATTGTAGCTCTGGCTGTATGTTTAGGGTCATTGTCTTGCTGGAAGGTGAATCTCCTTCCCAGTCCCAAGTCTTTTGCAGCCTCCAACAGGTTTTCTTCCAGGATTGCCCTGTATTTAGCTCCATCCATCTTCCCATCAACTCTGACCAGCTTCCCTGTCCCTGCTGAAGAAAAGCAGCCCCATAGCATGATGCTGCCACCACCATGTTTCACAGTGGGGATGGTGGGTGCAGGGTGATGAGCAGTGTTAGTTTTCCACCACACACAGTGCTTTGCATTTAGGCCAAAAAGTTCAACTTTGGTCTCATCTGACCAAAGCACCTTCTTCCACATGTTTGCTGTGTCCCCTACATGGCTTCTTATGCCTGTCTTTCAACAATGTCTTTCTTCTTGCCACTCTTCCAAAAAGGCCAGATTTTTGGAGTGTATGACTTATAGTTGTCCTGTGCACAGATTCTCCCACCTGAGCTGTGGATTTCTGCAGCTCCTCCAGAGTGATCATGGGCCTCTTGGATGCTTCTTCGACCCTTGCTCGCTCTGTCAGTTTAGGTGGACGGCCATGTCTTGGTAGTTTTGCAGTTGTGCCATACTTTTTCCATTTTTGAATGATGGATTGAACAGTGCTTCTTGAGATGTTCAGAGCTTGGGATATTTTTTTTATAACCTAACCCTGCTTTAAACTTCTCCAGAACTTTATCCCTGACCTGTCTGGTGAGTTCTTTGGTCTTCATGATGCTGTTTGTTCTTCAGTGTTCTCTAACAAACCACTGAGGCCTTCACAGAACAAGTGTATTTATGCTGAGAGTAAATTACACACAGTAGGACTCTATTAACTAATTAGATGACTTCTGAAGGCAATTGATTGCACTGGATTGTATTTAGAGGTATCAGAGTACAGGGGGCTGAATACTAATGCACACCACATTTTTCAGATTTTTATTTGTTTAAAATTTTGAAGACCATTTATCATTTTCATTTCACTTCACAATTATGTGCTACTCTGTGTTGGTCTATCACATAAAATCTCAATAAAAAACTTTTAAGTTCGTGGTTGTAAGGTGGAAAAATGTGAAAAAGTTCAAGGGGTATGAATAATTTTGCAAGGCACTGTAAATACTCAAATGTCAAACAAATGCTCAAAATGAGCAAAATGTTCAGCAAATCACATCGCAAATGAAAGACAGGACGCGTATGACCATTACCTTAACAGAATCTGAATGTGGTCATTGATGGAACTCTTGAATTGTGGGCGTTGCATTTATGTCAATTCATCGCTCAAAGCACTATATCAATACAATTAAACAAAAGTGAATTTTTGAAAGAGTTGTTCACTTGTTGGCCCAATCTGGGTTTTCCTTGTCGAATAAGGAAGCTGGTTCACCTTTAAGAAATTCGAACACTTTCATGAAGAAGATAACCTGAATGCGAACAGAAATAAAATGAGATTCTTATGCAAACTCTTCCATACTGATTTACAACTTTCTATTTTTATTTTATTTTTTTTAATCCAAGTTCTTACCTGAAATAAAATGCTCGCTACAAACGTGGGTATTAATGAACTTTTCTGGAGTTTTCAGGCTTAGATCCTCTTGTCGCATTCTTTCTAACCACTCATTTCTTCATTGTTCTTGAAGCATTTGCTTCTTTTTCACATTTTTATTGATAGCAGGCATATGATAAACCTTTTTATCTATTTTTCGATTTGACCGATTTGAACAACCAAAAAAAATGCAAAAATGAACCATATTGAAGACAGACCAGGCCTTGCTTGCACAAAAGACTGTGTTTGTTTGTCACCCAGGTGAAATTATCACGTGATGCATCAGGTTGTGCGCAAAAGGTCTATAGGAAATCACAATAAGACGTGTTTTGTTTGGATAATAATAAAGGAGAGGGAAAAAATTCTGGTACAATGAAAGTAATGTCTTGCACAATTTGGTCAGATCATGAGAGTATTTGGCACAGGCCAGTATAGCTGTATATCCAATATAGCTGTAAACACTTACAGATTGAGCACGTTTAATTTAATAGTGACCAACAATAATTTATCGTTAAAGATTAGCCATGATTAACAATGAATAAACAATGGTTAGGCTAATGACTAATTAAGGACAACAAGGAGCCAATAAAAAAACAACAAGTCGTTGATTTGGTAAGTTTAACCCAGCATTGCACTCAATATAACCAAAATATTGGGTTGAAATAAGAATCCAACGATTACGTAAATTTAAATTAATGGCCTTGTTAAAGTAACCCAACCTGCCAGGTGAAATGCATAACTCTTTTCACTGAGTTAAAATGACCCAGCATTGTTAAAATGCCACTTACTTCTTTAAGTTACCAGCAGCAGCACAGAAAGGAATGCAATAACATATATCAGACCTTACTTTATCAGCTCTCTCAAATGCAAAATTTAATACAAAATCTATGAAGTTCTAAATTAGCTGCATTTTCACCAACACTAACCTCATTCTTACACTCCAGGTTTCATTTACAGGGAAATCTTATTCATTTCACCAGTTGGGCAAAATAAACCAACATCCAAAACATCAAACCCATCTGTCAAAATACAGCCAGCGCTCTAATGAACACACTCAGCACTGTCTACTCCCAGGCCTTTTTTCTTCTATAAACACAATGCTCACAATAAATGGTGTGTTAAAGCCTATCATTTTTCAAATCTGTGTTACAGTAACTGTATATAGGTGTACACTCTGTTTGGACCAAAATACCATAGGTAAACCAAAACTGTACCTCTACAATTACAGCTGAGCATTGCAAAAGATGTTTAGCATTTGCTTTTCTCACCAAACCTAGGAGAAATTAAATAGTGCTGATGTTCAGAATTATTGAGGTAATATGTACAAATGAAGGAGTAAGATTATGTATATGATAAAGTGCATGAGTATTGCACATAGAGGAATATTGTACTAGTATGTTATTGCACTAGTGTTGATATAATAATATACAGCACAGAATATACAGAACCGGTCAAATGCCATGGGCTGTATTGCACAGTAGTATAGCAGCAGTGAGTGAGTGGAGGTGTGCTGTTCAGACCTGTGGATTAGTTGGCGGAGGCAGTGAGTGCTGTGAGTTCAGTAGTGGGATAGCTATGGGGTAAAAACTATTCCTCAGCCGGGTTGTGCGGGCGTACAGAGTTCTGTAGCGCTTTCCAGGGGGTAAAGAGTCCGTCTCCAGGATGGGTTGGGTCCTTGATAATGTTTTTGGCTCTGCAAGTGCACCGGGAGTGATGGATTTCTTCCAGTGATGGCAGTGGAGTGCCTGTGATCCGCTGAGCTGTTTTTATGATGCGCTGCAGGGTCTTCTTATCTTCCAAGGTGCAGCCCGAGTGATGCAGTGCGTGATCAGTGACTCTATTGTGCACCTGTAGAAGTTCATCAGCAGCTGTTGAGGCAGTTTTGCTTTCCTCAGAGTCCTCAGGAAATGGAGCCTCTGAAGACCTTTTTTAGCCAGTGCCGAAGCGTTCGGGGTCCATGATGGGAGTCAAGAGCCACGCAGAACAACATGCTGCGCTGTCTAAAAGACACATTATTATTTAATTAAGTAATCAATCTTCAGCATTTCTCTGAGCAGGGACAAACTGTCAATAAAGACACAATATAAAATCTCCTGCACCGAACATCAGTTGACACCACCAGCTAACACCTTGAAGGCAGGGTTCAACTTGCACTGAAAAGAACCCCAGTGCATTTCAGGTCCAATGCATTAATCCCTGAGTGATTACCAAAATGGAGCAAAGTCAAGGCTGAAAGGGTCAGTCCTTGTCTTGGGTTTTTTATTTCTTAGTTTTTCGGAACTGTCCATGATCTATACAAGGTGGTGACCTTTGTCCTCATTAGTATAGTGGCCAGTATCTCTACCTGTCAGGCGGAAGACCAGGGTTTGATTCCCTGATGGGGAGGGTATATTAGCTGTGAGTGTAAGAAGGCAAAAGGGTTTTCTGCCTTCATGGATGGTTTCCAAGCAACTTGTGCTGCCCTCTATTATATTTTCTCTTCTCCCGACACACCTCATTCTATTCTTCTGCTAATTACCAGTAGTTCTGGGGGAAGTGCATGCATTTGATGAGGAAACAATATCAAATCTACTGCACCGAACATATTCTGGGACCACATTTGTGAATCAGGGATTTCCACAAATCTGACAGCATTCTCATTCTCAAAGTTCTGTAACGTAAATGAAATAGATGACACCCTTGGTGAAATTAATTGGCAAACACTATAAAAGGGTCAGTTGACACAACCAGCTGACACCATGAAGGCAGGCTTCAACTTGCACTGAAAAGAACCCCAGTGCATTTCAGGTCCAATGCATTAATCCCTGAGCGGTTGCCAAAATGGAGCAAAGTCAAGGCTACTAGTTGAGTGTGGACACCCATGCACACTGGCACAAAAGGTCTTTATCAGCATCAATTTCCTGGCAGGGCGGCACGGTGGTGTAGTGGTTAGCGCTGTCGCCTCACAGCAAGAAGGTCCTGGGTTCGAGCCCCGGGGCCGGCGAGGGCCTTTCTGTGTGGAGTTTGCATGTTCTCCCCGTGTCCGCGTGGGTTTCCTCCGGGTGCTCCGGTTTCCCCCACAGTCCAAAGACATGCAGGTTAGGTTAACTGGTGACTCTAAATTGACCGTAGGTGTGAGTGTGAATGGTTGTCTGTGTCTATGTGTCAGCCCTGTGATGACCTGGCGACTTGTCCAGGGTGTACCCCGCCTTTCGCCCGTAGTCAGCTGGGATAGGCTCCAGCTTGCCTGCGACCCTGTAGAACAGGATAAAGCGGCTAGAGATAATGAGATGAGATGAGATGAATTTCCTGGCAAGCTTCCCATATGAACTGAATCATGGCATCAACAGAACTTGGCTTGCATGTGAAAACCCTCTCTTTTGCACAACCTCAGAAAAAGAAGTCCATAGCGGTGAGATCCAGCAAACGTTGTGGCCAGTCAATGGCTCCCTGATGTCCAGTCCACCTGTTGGGAAATCCTTTGTCAAGTAGCACACACACACACATTGAGTGCAAAGTGTGGTGGCCCCCCCATCCTGCTGAAAGTAGAAGTTGTCCTGCTGCTGTTGTTTGTGTATAATCCTTACTGTAGACCTACTTTTGCAGCCCCCTGTATTTAGCTGTATGGCAAGCAGGGCTGTTCATCTGGAGGTAGCAATTTTGCTGGAAACTGATACATGCATAAATGCTTTGTGGCATTTTATCAGCAGAAGGGGACAAGTGACACACCTAAGGTCAGACAGACAATGCTACCAATTTCAATGGGGTGGAAAGGGAACTGAGGGAGGCTCTTGTTGCTTTGAACCAGGACAGAAATCAAGATGTTCTGTCGCAGGTTGGAATCTGTTGGAGTTTTAACCCACCAGCAGGTTCACACCATGATTGTGTGTGGGAGTGGATGATCTGCCTGGTGAGAAGAGTTCTCAGCTCGATTTTACATCAGCAAAGATTGGATGATGGACTACAGACAGTGTTCTGTGAAGTGGAAGCCATTTTGAATGACCAACCAGTTACCAAGGTCTCAGAAGATCCCAATGACCTGGAACCACTCACGTCCAACCATCTTCTCCTGAAAGGTAAACTATCTTTGTCACCTGGTGTGTTCAGCCCTCATGACCAGTATGTGAGAAGATGATTGAGGCAGGTGCAGTACGGTACCTCTCAGACCTTTTTGGGAAAAGATGGATGCGGGAATACTTGCCCCTGCTTCAAGAGAGAGAAAATTGGAACCAGAAGAAAAGGAATTTGGCTGCTGGCAATATTGTGGTTGTCATGGATTCTTCAGCTCCTCATGATTCCTGGCCCCTTGGCAAGGTTTTGGTGTTTTCCTGACAAACATGGACTGGTGAGGTCTATGAGATTACAGGCAAAACATACTGTATCAAAAGATCAGTGACAAAGCTCTGTTTGGTACATGATATGTAGACATGTTAATCTATACATGGGGTGCTAGAACATTATTTGGCTTTTTTTTTGGTAAAGTGTGTGAATTATGTCTGCTGGCCATGAACAATATGGGCCGGTGTCATCTCATCTCATTCATCTCATTATCTCCAGCCGCTTTATCCTTCTACAGGGTTGCAGGCAAGCTGGAGCCTATCCCAGCTGACTACGGGCGAAAGGCGGGGTACACCCTGGACAAGTCGCCAGGTCATCACAGGGCTGACACATAGACACAGACAACCATTCACACTCACATTCACACCTACGGTCAATTTAGAGTCACCAGTTAACCTAACCTGCATGTCTTTGGACTGTGGGGGAAACCGGAGCACCCGGAGGAAACCCACGCGGACACGGGGAGAACATGCAAACTCCACACAGAAAGGCCCTCGCCGGCCCCAGGGCTCGAACCCAGGACCTTCTTGCTGTGAGGCGACAGCGCTAACCACTACACCACCGTGCCGCCATGGGCAGGTGTGTAGGAACCAAATATGTTGTTTAACATATCCATCCATCCATCCATCCATCCATTATCTGTAGCTGCTTATCCTGTCCTACAGGGGTCACAGGCAAGCTGGTGCCTATCCCAGCTGTCTATGGGCGAGAGGTGGGGTACACCCTGGACAAGTCACCAGGTCATCGCAGGGCTGACACAGAGACAAAACCATTCACAGTCACACCTACAGTCAATATAGAGCCAACAATTAGCCTAACCTGCATGCCTTTGGACTGTGGGGGAAACCCACACAGACACAGGGAGAGCATGCAAACCCCACACAGAAAGGCCCTCATCAGCCACTGGGCTTGAACCCAGGACCTTTTTGCTGTGAGGTGACAGTGCTAACCACTACACCACTGTACCACCCTTTGTTAAACATGTGTGAAACATTTTAAGATGAATTTTAAGTCACTGTTTGAACACTGGGTGTCACTGTTACATGTCTTGTGTGCTCAGGTATAAAGGTAAGAAGCAGGTATTTTGACCCCAAAGAGTGCAAAGGGTTTTTGACCGCTGTGGTGTGAACATGTTTGGTATACTGTAAGTTGTGTTTAGTCCTTTGGAAGCTGTAAATGGACATTGTTCACTTTTATACTTAGAGAAGAAAAACAAATTTTATCCTGTAAACTGGAACAGCCTGTGGATTCTGTGAAGCAACACTAGCTTATGGTAATCAAACTAAAGTGTAGTGTCAACCAGATCAATCCTTGGTTAAACATCTCAGTAGCTAAGTAATAGGATAGCTCCTACAGTAGGTAGGAGCATAACTACTGTGCTACAGCCTTTCCTAGATCTTGGGGTAGAGGAGAGATCTGCTATTGGCCTATAGTTAGACAGCTGACAGGGGTTGAGGTCAGGGGTTTGATAACTGCTTGGTTAAAGGATTTAAGTACATTGCCAATGCTAAAGGAAATATTTATAATTTTTAGAAGTTTGTTTCTGGTATTATCTGGTTGAAGAAATGTGTAGGGAAGGTCTCTCATGAACAAGTTGATGATTTTGTGAAATTCATGAAATTAAATTTCGCGAACGTGAGTAAAACATTCTAATCACTGATCTGATATAGCTTGATTGTTATTTACAGGGATAGTTATCAAATTGTCTGGCTTTAAATTAATAGTCTGAATTTTTTGCTTGATATTTTCAATTTTGCCGTTGGGAAAAAAAAATCCATGAAGTCATCCCTTCATGAGTGTCTGAGTTTGACACAGTAGCATGGCAAGGTGCATATATTATTGCTCAGATATATTTTGAATACAGATGCGAGTGGGGAGTCAAACTCTTGCGGTTACCAGAGGACTAGCCCCCCCACTGCAACCCTAGCTATGTAATAGGCGAGAGGCAGACGGCTACGGAAATGAAGCTCAGCACCGCCCTATACACCACATGGCATGGGAAGGGACTTTGACTGACTGATATTTTGAATGAGATAATGATCTGTGGTAGCTTCAGACTGTATAAGTGTGACTATATTTTCTCTATTTAATCCAAATGTTAGTATTTGCTCAAGAGTGTAACCACCTTTATGACATTGTGATTAACCCCTACTGAATATAGAATGGGCAAACACTTCTTTCAAAGTGTCTTCCCGGTTATCAAAATGAATATTAAAGTCTCCAACTATTAATGGTTTGTCTAAAACAACCAGGTTCAAGATTAAATCCACAAAGGAATTCAGAGTATGGCCCCAGGGATCTGTAAATAATTAGGGGAATTGAGTGGCTAGACTTTGTGGATACATACACAATACATGTTAGTATAAAGAACTTCAATCTTATTAAATTTATGTCCATATTTTTGTGCAGTGCTTAGATCATTATAAATAGTTGTGATGCCTTCTGTCAATTATCCAAGGTTGGTGTAGCTGCATCTTGGAGGATTACCTTCATTTAATGCTACATATTCATTTGGTTTGGTCCATGTTTGTTAAATACAATACATTAAACTCCCGATCAGTAATAATTTCATTGACAATAGGCACTTTAGATGCAAGTGAGCTAATATTCAGCAGTCCCAGCTTTTTATCAAAGGATCTAGCTGTACATTCAGTATGATCTAATTTTATGTTAAATAGGTTAAAAAAACTGAGTATTTCTATTTTTTGTTTAGCTTGGGGAACAGATTCTCCACTTCTAATACTCCATTTTGTCTGTTTTAATAGCACACCCTGACATTTCTCTGTGTCAGTAATGCTGTTGAGAGCACCAGTCCAAACCCAACTACAAACACGGCCACTCAGAACTACAACACCCATGAACCACAGTGCCCTCTATCACTTGTTTATTAAATACACCTGTCACTCATTTCCTGGTTCATCAGCCCCCTGCTATATAAATATCAAGTCAAGTCAACTTTATTGTCAAATATGCTATACATGCTCGACATACAGCACAGATGAAATATCAGTCCTCTCTGACCCACAGTGCAAACTGGCAATGCAATAAATAAAAATAGAATAATTGAAAAAAACAAACAATATAAACAGTATAAACACTCTAGATAGGAACTAGACAGACTAAACACTCAAACAATAAAAACAGTATAAATAAACAGTATAAACACTAGATAAGAACAAGACAGACTAAACACTCAGACAATATAAACAGTATAAACACTCTAGATATGAACTAGACTAAACACACACACACACACACACACACACACACAAATTGGTACAAATAACCAAACAGTCAAGGGCACTTGAGGTATAGCAGGTAAACATGAAACATGAAATAAACAGAATAAACTAGCAGCTGTTAAGGTGAGGTAGTGCGGAATAGTGCAAATGGGCGAGGTAAAGTGAGATGTGCGGTCCCTGAGTTCAGTGTGTTAATGAACGATGAGATGTATGTATATGTGTGTGTGTTGGGGGGGGGGGAACTGTGAGGATGACATGTCAGATGCTGAAGGGGTGTGGGCGAGCAGAATCTGTGGCAGGGGGCAGAGGGGGGAGGAGAGGCAGAACAGGGAGGGAGTTGAGCCTCCTGACCGCCTGGTGAAAGAAACTGTTCTTGAGCCTGCTGGTTTTGGCCCGGAGACTCCGCAGTCTCCTCCATGATGGCAGCAGGCTGAAGAGGCTGTGAGATGGGTGGGTGGGGTCACCTGCAATCCTGATGGCTTTGTGGGTGAGGCGGGAGTTATAGATATCCATAAGAGAAGGGAGAGAGACACCAATGATCTTCTCAGCTGCTCTCACGATGCGCTGCAGAGTCTTGCAGCAGGACACGGTGCAGGCACCGTACCACATGGTGATGCAGCTGGTCAGGATGTTCTCGATGGTGCCTCTGTAGAATGTGTGCATGATGGGAGCCGGGACTCTTGCTCTCCTCAGTTTGCGGAGGAAGTACAGACGCTGTTGGGCTTTTCTGGCCAGTGATGTGGTGTTGTTGTTCCAGGACAAGTCTTCAGAGATGTTCACACCCAGAAACTTGGTGCTGCTCACCCTCTCCACTGCAGCACCGTTGATAGATAGTGGAGCATGCTGGGTGTGCTCTCTCCTGAAGTCCACAGCAATCTCCTTCGTCTTCTCCACGTTCAGACAGAGATTGTTGTCCTTGCACCACATGGCCAAGCGGCTCACCTCACTCCTGTAGATTGTCTCATCGCCATTGTTGATGAGACCCACCACAGTCGTGTCATCCGCAAACTTAATGAAGATATTTGAGCTGGATGTTGGTGTGCAGTCGTGGGTCAGCAAAGTGAAGAGGAGGGGGCTTAGCACACATCCTTGGGGGGCCCCCGTGTTTAGTGTGATGGTGCTGGAGGAGTTGCTGCCGACCTGTACAGTCTGTGGTCTCCCACTCTCTCCCACTCTCTCCCACTCGATGCAAAGTATCGTTCGGTGTTCATTCCTGTCATACTGAGCCTTTATTCTACTGCCTGCTTCATTGTGTTCTCGACCCTCGCTCTTGTATCTCTCGTTATTCTCTAGCCCTGTCCACATTGTCCCGTCTACCAATCCTTGCCTGTCCCATGACCTTGATTCTAGTCTCGCATTTTGGTTTTGTTTCCAGCTTGCTTTCCCTGCTCTCCCCTGCACATATATCCATAAGTGTCTGCACTCTGACAGGATACTTTGCCATGATGGATGCAGCAGAGGAGGCAAGGCAAACTGCTCTGAGCGCTCAGGGGGCACTTCTTGGGGGAACATCAGCAGATGCTCACCAATCTCAACACCAAGATGGCTCAGCTAGCTGCCATGATGTCACAGGCCCTCCTAACGCACCCCAAAATCCCCCAAGTGTCACGCTTTTGCTTCCTTGCCAGGAGAAATACATCAGGGATGCACGCAGCTGTAAGAGATTTTTGCTTCAGTGTTCCATGTACTTCGCTATGATCCAACACATCTCTGACAAATGTAAGATTGCAAGGTTTCTTTCATTCTTGACTGACAAGGTGAAGCAGTGGGCCAGCATGGTGTGGAGGAGTGGTGGGGCGCACAACCTTGTATGAGTGTTTCCTTGCACTATTCAAACATGTTTGATCATGGACCTGAGGGAACTGAGGTCAGCAAGAGCCTATTGACCATCACACAGTGATCTAGGAGAGTTGCTGGATGTACCCTAGACTTCCATATTCTTGCAGCAGCCAGTGGATGGAACAAGCCAGCTCTAAAAGCTGTTTTCCACCAGGGGCTCCACCCTGCTGTATTGAGTGAGCTGGCATACCATGATGAACATCTTACCTTAGATGCCCTGATCTTGTGATTTGGCTGGACCATCTACTATCCAGTTGCCTGGTCACTCAAGGAGGAGGCTGCACCCACTTCAACCACCAATGCTCCCACACTCATGGAGGTTTCACAAACTAGTCTGAAATGCTCCGAACGAGATCAGCAGAGGAGAGAGGGCCTGTGTTTCTACTGTAGAAGTACCAACCATCAGATTATTCAGTGTCCAATGCAACCACAAACTCCTCCAGCTAACTGCCCATCTGTAGAGCCTCTGATTTTCCGTTTCAAAAAACAGCAAATTCCGTTTCGGAGGATAGTGAATTCCATTTCAATTCCGTTTCAGATAATTTGATATTTAATTTAGAAAAAAACTAATAAAATTTAAAAACATTTAGCCCACTTTGTTATATGTTACAATAAAATTATATTTTATTTGATGTTTATATCTTTGATTTTGCTACAATTAATAACTTGATTAGTAAACAACATCTGTAAATCTGCTATGAAGATGTATTTATATCTTTGCCTGTTAGTTAAGCAGAGTTAACTTGTCCCTCTGCATGTATGGAAATACTTGAATAAAACAACAAAATTATCATTAACTTTTGTCATTTCAACATTTATTCCAAGTCTTCAAACTCTGAATACAAAACAGAATATTATTTAAAACAGAAAACAGAACAGTTATAAGTAATTAATCATCATGATAAGTGATTAACATATAAACTAGTGAACATCAGTCATCAATGAATAATTGTTGAACTTAAATTTCAACTGAACATCACAGAGTACTTAAAAATCAATAGAACATCAACCATCATGATGTATAGTTGTTATTTAGAACAGAAAATCATGCTATACAGTCAGATAAGGTGTAAGACAAGGTTAACTGAAAATTTCAGTTTCTTTAAAATCTGCATTCAATATCACTATTATAATACAACATTATGAGTTGTTTGGTGTTTTCATCAGTGAGGGATTCACGCCTGTCATTCAACAAGTGCTTGTAATTTGAGAAGGACCTTTCAACATCAACGCTGCAGACAGGAACCCAGATGTTGTTCAGAGCGATTCTGCCAAGATTTGGGTACCTTGTTAGTACCATGGATGACCAGAAGTCTTGAATGGAAAATGGCTGGGCAGCATCCTCAATCTTATACTCCATATATGACTGCCATTCCTGCAGTAGCTCATTTCCTGGGCTTTCCAATGCAGAAATGGTTTTATATTCATCAATGTTGTGGGAGATAACTGGAAGCTGCCTTGGGTCAAAAATGCGTACAGCCTTGTACAAAGGATATGCAGAAAGGCTGGATAACTTTCCAGCTTGGCCAAAGCCTTGCTGAATATGCCATGAAAACATTTCACTGCTTTGGCTTTTTCACCTGCCTTCATCTGAGCAAGTTGACCATCGGTCTTCTCTCCAAAAATGTGTTTTGTTTTCCCATGGCTCAGGTACTGTCTGAGATCTTCAGTGATATTGTAAACATCACATGCCAGAGGCTTATGGGTGCCTTCCAACTTGGTTAGACTTCTCATCAACATTTGGCTGCTCTCAGCTATGAAGGAGAGGTTTAGCATTAGCTGAGGCAGAGCTGTTTTACTTGTGAGGTGGAGTATATGATCCACTGCCATACTCTCTGATTTCTCAGCCTTGAAAAAGCCATTGTATACATGCACATGTGATGCATGCAGTGGCGGCTGCTGGTTTTTAAAACAGGGGAAGCCCATTTTACGCATTCATCGTAAAACCTGTAGGCCGGATATCAAAGCATAGAAAGGTGTGCCCCATTAGCATAGTGAACTAGACAACCCTACCTAGTGGCAGAAAGTATTTTTGCTTGTACATTTCATGTTATAGTCTGGCTTGCCAGGCTAGTGCCTCATATCCTTAATCAAAAATATCAAACATCCAAAAATCACTGGCTATTCAACGAAGAGCCTTGAACATCATACCCTGATATGCAACAGAGAGTCTTTAACGCAACACCCAGCTGTGCAACACATCCTTGAACATCTTCTGCAACACAGTCTGGAAATTCATAACCAGGTAGGCTATGCAACACACAGAACCTTGAATATTATACCCAGGTATAACCTATAACACAGAGCCCACCATTCTCTTAACATTACTGAACAATATACACACTTCAGATTCATGAACATTATATGATGCACACTATTTATACACAAATTCTGCCCTCCGCTCCTTTTCCAGAAAATGGTCTGTGACCCTGTCATACTAGCTGGTTGTGCTTTCCAGAGACTTCACCAATTTCTGTTAGCAGCTAGCACTGCAGATCCCAATAAGGCTCAAGCTAGCCTACAACCAGATTGAACTACAAATGAAATAAACGAGTGAATTCGCGAATGATCAAACTGATAGAATGGATGAAAGTTAACGGAGCACAACGAGTAATATTTACATTTATTTACAGAGTAATATACAGAGACATCAATGAGAAGAAACGTTTATTTGAAAAGAAAGTCGGACAGCACTTTGGCATACGACTACACTTTCTCGACATCCGCTGGGGACTGACTGATCATACTTCCGTGTTCCTCGCCGATGCCGAAGTACAGAGCCCGCCCTCCTCATGTCTTTCAAACACTACCTCCAATAATCCTTCATCAGCCCAGCTTCTTGTCCCTCCCACTGTCTTGTTTAGTCCCAGAGAAGCCCGGCTTCCCTGGAAGTGACGATTTTGTCAATTTTAACCAATAACAACTAGCCGAAATTGGCTGTTCAGAGCCCTCTCATAGGCTGCAACGGATACCCGGCTGCCAGCCATAGAGCCCATTGAAATAAGAAAGGTTACAGCCAGTGTTGCCAGATTGGGCGGTTTTAAGTGCATTTTGGTGGGTTTTGAACATTTTGGCTGGAAAACGTCAGCAGTATCTGGCAACGCTGGTTACAGCCTGGCAGCAAAGGTGATTCTCATAGCGAACTGCAAGTTCGTCAGACATTACTCAAATAAGTTACAGGATAGTTATGAACGTAAATACAATCTTGGGCATATATTATGTTATGCAAGTTATTGTTTTAATGAGAATTCAACGTCGTAGATGCCGCAGTTTGGGGAGAGAATTTTAGGGGAAGCTCGGCTTCCCTTGTTGTCTCTGAGAAATCGCCCCTGGATGCATGGTAGCACACTGCCTTAAACCAAGAGTTTCATCTTGTTGAAACAGGTACTGGTGGTAGGGTTACCAAATCTCTTGGCAGAAATTCAGACAAGAATGCCAGGTACTTTGACTTTCTTCCTGGTTTCATAAAGAATGCAGATTTTATCATGGTAGTAAGAGTAGAAACATCTGAAAAATCACCCCATTTCTGGAAGACCTCTCCAACCAGATTGAAAATGTGTGCCATGCAGAGAACTTGGGTAGCATTTGGGAATAATGCAGACAGAACATCCCTGAAAGCCTTTTTACAGTAAGCAGCATTATCTGTGACAACAGAAGTGATGTGGTTGAAGCTGACCTCAGAGCTGGTCACTGCCTGTATTATTGCCTGGCTCATGGTTGAGTGATTACAGGCTTCCATCCGGACAACATCGACGAGATAACATTTGCCTTCAACTCCAAATACAACATTCATAATGCTGTGATCTCTGCAGTCGGTTGTTTCATCAGCTATTACTGCAATATTAGTGGTGCCTTTTAGGATCGTCTTTATGGCTGTGAAGTGTTGGTCAAACAAGTGTTGTACATATACTTGTCGCAGAGATTTTTTTGGGGTAGAGCCCCTCCTTGTTTACAGTGCTTGATGATGAAGGGCATCATTTTTTCAGTTTTTTCCAGTGGAATGTCAGCCATTGTGCACATCTTCACAAAATCTAAAATAAACTCTTCTCTGAGATCTTTAGATGCTACGAATGATGGTAGTGTAACTTGCTTCACACTGGAGCTTGCACTACTGGACTGGCATTGCTGAAATTGAATAAAAATATAGATTTATTGTGGAGTTTCACAATAGATATATTGCATTATATATATTTATTTCACAATAATATATTAATGTAGTAGGTGGGTAGTGTGGTTGGTTATGATGTGTGATGCCATCTTTATATGATGGACAGGTGGGAAGTAGTGAAATAAGTGTAGTTGCAGGTGGCAGTGTAGTGGATGGGTGGTAGTAAGGTCTTTGTTTGGGTGGGTAAATGGTTGATAGTGAGTTGAATGAATTGGTTAGAGGATGAGATTGTGGTTAAAATTCAAGAATGGAATTATAATTTCTATCAATAAATAAGTAAATTATTTTAGTTAAGCTTATTTTTCAAAGCTTTTTTTAATTTTGGATGCAGACTTCATCCTAGTTTATTTTTTGGTATAACAAAAAGGAAAGAAATCTTACCTTATTTCTTAGGCGCATTTACACATACCCGGGTATTTTTAAAAACGCAGACCTTTGCCTTCGTTTGTGCCTTTCATTTATACACAAACAGAGTTTTTTCCTCTGAAAACGATTCTTTCTAAAAACCCCGGCAAAAGTGGAGATTTTTTGAAAACTCCGTTTTGCGTTTGTGTGTAAAGAGACCAAAACGGAGTTTTAGGCCATCTTCACGCCACAAAAGAGCGACCATTGTACATATGACAAGCATGGAAACACTCAGAGTAGCAGCATTTCTATTATTAAGAGCTATATTCGCCTGTTTGCTTTTGAGAATAAAGCTCATAAAGCTCATTGACCAGCAGAGATGCATTAGGGCTCGGAGGGCAGCAATTGCGGAGCTTCTGGTGACCAAAAGAGCCCAACTGTACCACCGCCAGCATCGGCGATTTTGGGTTTGACCTGGACGGACTGCTATCTGGTGGGAGAATTTTGAGAATGGCGTTGTCGTCCCGGAGGAATGGCAGGAAAATTTCAGAATGTCGCGATCCTCACTCCTGTCACTTGCAGAGTTGGTACGTCCGTACATACAGGGTGAGTGTACTCACATGTGTGCTTCTGTCGATGTCATCAAAAAAGTTGCCTGCACACTCTATTACCTGGCTGATGAGGGTAGACTGCGCAAGACTTAGCTCTTGACAGCGTATTTATGCGGATCAATATAAACGTAATTTTAAAAAAAAACGCAGCTGTGTGCACGAAGTTATTTTGGAAAACGGAGTTTAGAAAATATGCGTTTTTAAAAAGACCCGGGTATGTGTAAACAGCGCCTTAGATGCTTCTGGCTTTTCATATGGTCTTTTATTGTGTCTAGCCTCACATGATCTACACTATGGTTACAAAATTTGCAGAACAGGGTATTCCCATCTTCATACAATTCTTCAGGGAACTGTCTCACTCTTTCTTTAGGTGTTACTTAGCCTGGCTAACGCGACTTCAAAGCTCTCCGAGCTATTGGTCTGGCCAAGATATTAAGCCCAACCGTTTCCCAGAGCCCGTGGTTGACTCGCCTCCCTGAAATGCCTCAGTTTGCTACTGGTCAAAGCCAGAAAAGGCTGTGACGAAGCTTAAACCAATCACATCACTCTTTCCTCTGACGTATGCGATGCGACGGGGCTAACTGGTAGATTAAACTCTTACCGAAACCGGTCGGGAGCAAGGCGAAAACGTCCTTCCTTTCAATAAATACCTCCAGGGCTGCTCTTTGCTCCGTTTTCAATGAGAACTTCCCATTGAACGCTTTCAATACAGCATCTATGCGTAATAGATGCGGAAGCATGAATGAAGCACTTCCGGCATAGATTCTGTAAACAATCTATGGCTTCCGGTCGCAGTTCTACTACGTCAGTGCCTTGAACACGCCTCTACCCAGGGCCGTTGGAGATGCTCAAAGTTGATTGGTTCCCGATTTTTCGGGAGCTTGGAAGAGCTGTAGATAGCTTGCCTGGCCAGACTAAGCTCGCAACAGGCCCTCGTGTTGCGTCACGCTTAGGATGGGCGGGCCCAGGCTAGGTGTTACTGCCAGTGAAGCAGGGAGAGATCTTCCCAACTTCTTAGGAGCAGCCATGTTGAAATTTTGCCTCCCTTTTTCATACCAAATGTTGCCATCTAGTGGCTACAGAGTGTACTACAAAATTATTTGTCTTGAAATGTTTTTTTTAATCTTGGAACTAGAAACTTAATACTTACCTTTACTTAAAAAAACAGCTATTATATAAAATAAATCAGTATTATTTATTGTGTAATTAAATACCATCATTTATATAAATGAACCAATAGTACCTTAGAGATAATGAGATGAGATGAGAAATCACAAATTATAGGGAGGCCTATAACAAAAAAAGTCACCCATAGCCTTCATCATTCAATTATTTAACTGCCCCCTCCCAAAGAAATATTTCATATATTTTAATTAAGTATTTATTACCCCCTCATCAAGGAAATTAAAAAGTTTTAGTAGCCCCTTTTTTTAACCTGCCCCCTGACATTTCATTTTAACAACCCATTCTTGAAAAATATTAATTTCTCCTAATTTTTGTATATTTTTCATTAGTTATCATTAAATCATTTTTAGTTATTTAATTTTGGGTATTTTTATTAATAAAATAATTTATTTAAGTCATTTAAGAAAAATATGTAGCTCAATCAAGTGCTGCCATCTAGTGTCAAGTGACAGCAAATGGAAACATTTCACAAGACACCATACACAGGCCATGTACCAACCTGAAAACTGACTTGCCTTAACAGGTCTCTATCTCAGTCAATTCTTAACGGATTTTTAAACCGAAAAAAAGTTTTAGAAAGCTTAGAATGTGTAGATTCCATTTCAGACAATAAATTCCGTTTCAGATGCATAATTCCGCAATTTCCGTCCGTTTTCCGCGATCGCGGATTTTCAGTCCCTCTACATCTGTACGTCCCCAACCATCTCCAAGGTAAACTCATCACTTGGGCACATGCATCTCCTGCCACTGGTCACCCAAGCAGTCATCATACTCACCAACTGCTACAGAATAATTACTGGTGGGAGAATATGTTGACTGAGATCATCCATTTTGTCTCTTCATGCACAGAGTGCACATAAGCCAAGGTACCTCAAACACCTCCTGCTGATAAACTATGCCCTCTCCCTGTACCTCAGAGACCCTGGTCTCACCTGGCTATCGACTTGATCACCGACCTACCACATACATGTCAACCTTTGGTCAATCAAACCTGTATAACCAACCTCCAAAATCCGTATTTCCCTTATAAAATCCGTATAAGATACAAATTAAAATAATTTACCTAAAATTTGAATGATAATTAACAATGATATATCCCAGTTACTTTTTATTCAATATTAATAACAATAAACCTTCAGAATGAATACAAAGCTCCAATGTTTGACAAAAACACAAAGTGTTATCAGCGTAGTTAAGAAGGAAATACTTTGTTGTTTGGAGACAGGTTTCACCGAGCGGCTATTATGCGCGAGACTTCATATTAGCCACAAAGTCAGGAAAATCTGTTCGTAAAACTACGTTATAATGACCAAATACAATGAAAAGTATTTTTCCAGTCTTACCTGTGAAAGGTAATCCCATGTGATCTCGTTTGGACGGTAAACCTGTTGGTACAGTTAAACACAGCGCATGAATGAGGCATCTTTATTCTCAGCTACTGTCTAGACGCTATACCAGAGACGGTTGAAGAATCTCCATTTTGCCCCATCCAATATGACGGCGAGGATGACGTATGATTCTACGCAGAAGGCAGCGTCTATGTTTATATGTTGAAAGCTAATAGGACTATCAGTGCTTGCACTGAACTCTGTATATATTTTTAACTTGCCTGTAAATCTGTAACTCCCTGATAGCAATAGCAATTACAATTTTATTAATGTGCTTATTTGTAATTACTAGTAATGACATTGATCTTTTTTGTTACTGTGTAATGTACTGCCAATTGATTTTTCTTTAATAAAAAAAAAGAAACCTAAAAAAAAAATGTTTATATGTCTATGACTTCCCGGTTGGCGGGATTCTCGCAATGCAGTGTGCGCATGATCAAAAGTGGAACGAAGTCTCGCTACTACAAGATAACGCGCGATTTCATAAGACTCTTTACTGGCTGTCTGTAGTGTACAGTACGTTTGCAAATGTTATGCGCTCTTTTATCATCGTGGGAATTGATTATAGCTCTAAATAAATATTGAAGTTTTTTTAAAGAATCCGTATAACTTTATTTATACGCCCGTATACTACGTTTATTGAATCAAATCCGTATAAAATACGGACATTCCGTATAGGTTGACATGTATGCTACCACCATCCCAGGATAACACTACCATCCTGGTCATCATCGACAGGTTCTCCAAGGCACTGAGACTCATCCCATTACCCAGCATCACCACAGCTTTCCAGACTGCTGAACTGTTGTTCCAGTATTTATTCAGATACTTTGGCATCCCTGAGGACATAGTGACCATGGCCCTCAGTTCATCTCTCATCTATGGGCCAGTTTTATGGAGTGGCTAGGTGCTTCAGTGAGCCTCATGTCCAGATATCACCCCCACTCTAACAGCCAAGTAGAGTGTGTTAATCAGGAGATAGGTTTCCTCAGAAGCTTCTGCATGTGGAACCAGGGGGAGTGGGCCCATTTCATCCTGCGAGCAGAGTATGAACAGAACTCTCTGAAGCACTGCTACACAACTAACACCCTTTCAGTGCATGCTTGGCTACCAACCCCCCATTTCCATGGGACAACTCACTGGCATGGGTACAGGCAGTGGAGGAATGGTTCTTGTGCAGCCAGTCAGTTTGGGAGGAAGTTCATCAACACATTGAGTCTGTCAACGCCAAGCATAAGGAATATGCCAACAAGCACAGGAGTGGCAACTGAGTCTTCTCCTGGTGACCAGGTATGGGTGTCAACTAAGGACCTCAAGGAACCCAATACTTGTAGGAAGCTACAGGCACACTACATCGAAGGTGCTTCAACACATCAACGAAGTCTCCTACAGGGTTGATCTCCCACTGCACAGTCACTTGTCACCCATGTATCATGTCTCCTGCCTAAAACCTGCCATGAAAGGTCATCTGTCCAAAAAGCATGTTCAACTCAGACCACCTTGTCCAGAAGGGGATCCCATCTACCAGGTAAACAGAACCCTAGACTCTAGGCACAGAAGAGGTCAACTTGAGTACCTGGTAGATTGGGAGGCCTATGAACCTGAAGAGCAAAGCTGGGTAGGAGCAAGGGACATTCTGGACCCTCACCTGACTCAGAAGTTCCACAGCCAACACCCCAACAAGCCTGCACCCAGAGGGAGGGGGCATCTTAGGAAGAATGTAGCTCCTGAAGGGAGCTCCTCAGGGGTGTGCTGTCAGTAATGCTATTGAGAGTGCCAGTCCAAACCCAACTACAAATATGGCTGCTCAGAACTACAACACCCATGAACCACAGCACCCTCCATCACCTGTTTAAATACACCTGTCACTCAGTTCCTGGTTCATCAGCCCCTGTTATATAAAACACCTCTCCCACTCGATGTGAAGTATCAGTGCTCATTCCTGTCATACCAAGCCTTTATTCTACTGCCTGCTTTGTGTTCTCTACCCTCACTCTTGTATCCTTCTCGTTATTCTCTAGCTCTTGTCCGCATTACCCCATCTACCAATCAATTGACCCTCACCTGTCCCATGACCTTGATTCTAGTCTTGCATTTTGGCTTTGTTTCCAGTCTGTTTTCCCTGCACTCCCCTGAACATACATCCATAAGTGCCTGCACTCTGACACTGAAAGTGATCATTTAACATGAAAAAGCCATGAGCTGAACTCATTACATATATGGCATCTTTACAAAAGTCCAGTGAATTTTAAAAACAAGTGTACACAAATGTGCATGCTTGTGTTGGTGATCAACAAAGGGACTTGATGGAGCATGGTGATAAATTGCCAAGCCCAAGAGCACCTTGTTTCAGCAGGACCCTAGCAAGTGAATTTCTCTCTACCTCTCCATAAATTACTTATCCCCACCACCTTACAGGTCAAAAACTAATGGTAACTACACTTGTGGTGTTAGGGTTTTGCTGGGATTCGAACCTGGTTCACTGGTGTGATAATCCAGCAAACCCCCCCACTAGGCCACCAGGGGGATGACTCAAATGCAGAGGCATGAGGCGGAAGTAGAAAAAGTATCAAAAGGTTTATTTACAATATTTACAAAAATCCAAAAAGTATAATCAAAACGCTCAGAAGATCTTAAGGGAAAAAATAAAAAATCCAAAAGTTCAAAGTCAATACAAAAGCCCAAAAAACTAGAAAAGAAAAGGCAAAAATACCAAACGCTCAGAAGATTCACAAAGTCAAAAAACAAAATCCACAAAGTCCAAAAGAAAGCAAAAATACAAAGAACATGAGGACATGGACGAGGAAATCGGAACAGAG
The DNA here is from genome assembly GCF_027579695.1 of Neoarius graeffei. Lineage (NCBI taxonomy): Eukaryota > Metazoa > Chordata > Actinopteri > Siluriformes > Ariidae > Neoarius > Neoarius graeffei. The sequence continues at coordinate 4,550,475 of NC_083585.1, forward strand.
GTAACTGGAGCTTAAACGTAACAGCACAAAGACTCCGTGACAAGAGGACTGAACTAAGGGGGTATAAATACACAAAATAAATTGGAAACAGGTGACACTAATGAAAACAGGCAATCAACACCAACCCAAAACACAGGACACAGTGGCGACCTCTAGAGGCCAAAACAAACATAGACAAAAACAGGAAATAGCAGCGGCCTCTAGAGGCCAAAACAGTCCCAGTCCTAACAGGACCCCCCCCAGGAGCGTCTCCTGACATTCCCAGGGCGATCCAGATGGGCCGAATGGAAGTCCTGACACAGTTCTTTATCTAAGACATCCCAAGCAGGAACCCAGCAGCGCTCCTCAGGACCATAGCCCTCCCAGTCCACAAGATATTGCAGCCCGCTGCAGACCCGGCGGGAGTCAAGCAGGTGATGCACGGTGAACACAGTCTGACCCTGGAAGATGCGGGGGGGTGGGGGGTTCCTAGGGGCAGGGGCATACGTGGACATCAGTACGGGCCGCAACAGGGAAACATGGAATATGGGGTTGATCCTCAGAGTCCAGGGCAACTGGAGCCGGTAGGAGACAGGGTTCACCCTGTGCACCACCTTGAAGGGGCCAATGTAGCGAGGAGCCAGCTTGCGGTTCTCCACCCACAGCGGAAGGTCCTTAGTGGACAGCCAAACCCGCTGCCCAGGGCGGAAAGCGTGGGCAGGTCTTCTATGGCGGTTGGCCTGAGTCTGGTTGGTTCTGGAGGTCTGGATGAGGATCTTCCTGACCTTGCTCCAGGTCTTGCGACACCGTCTCACATATTGGTTGACCGAGGGCACCCCCGCGTCCTCCTCCTGGTCCGGGAACAGAGGTGGCTGGAACCCGAATTGGCACTGGAATGGCGACAGCTTGGTGGCCGATGACTGCAGGGTGTTGTGGGCGTACTCTGCCCATGGCAGCCAGATGCTCCACGATGTTGGGTTATCCATAGCCAGGCCTCGCAGGGTGGTTTCCAGGTCCTGGTTGAGCCTCTCCGTCTGGCTGTTGGACTGTGGGTGAAACCCAGAGGAGAGGCTGGCAGTGGCTCCAATGACCTTGCAGAACCCATGCCACACTCGGGAGGAGAACTGGGGCCCTCGGTCTGAGACGATGTCCTGTGGGAGACCAAAGACTCGGAAGACATGATTAAAAATAAGTTTCACTGTTTCAAGTGCAGAAGGGAGTTTGCACAGTGGTATGAAGCGGCAGGCCTTCGAGAATCTGTCGACTAAAACCAAAATTACAGTGTTACCTTGACACTCAGGGAGACCCGTGATGAAGTCGACTGCCACGTGGGACCAGGGACACCGGGGAATGGTCAGAGGATGCAGGAGACCCTAGGGATGCTGTCGCGGGTTCTTGGTTCTGGTGCAGACCTCACAGGACAGGACAAATGACCTTACTTCCTTCTCCATGTTAGGCCACCAGAAGCGTCTTTTCAGGAAGTCCAGGGTCCTCCAAGCTCCCGGGTGGGCGGTGAGAGGGGAAGAGTGACCCCACTGGAGAACCTTGGCCCGGGCTAGATGTGGGACATACAAGAGGCCCGGTGGCCCCGTCCCAGGACCGGGGTCGTGGCTTTGGGCTCGTCAGATGGCCTCCTCAATACCCCAGCGGACAGGGGCCACAATCCGGGACACAGGGATGATAGGCTCGACTTCACTCTCCCTGTTAGTGGCAGAGAACAGCCTGGACAGTGCGTCAGGTTTGGTGTTCTTGGAGCCGGGGCTGTAGCTACTGCTGGTACTAATAAAACCGGGTCCACGGTTCAAACTGATGTCATGACTGGTCTCTTTATTTTCCTTGCTCGTCATGAGCACCGTGAAAACTGGCAACCAACAAAACAGACAACACATACCACACATTAATATTTAACCAAAACATACAGAAACATAAGTAAAGAAAAATACAATATAAAAGTAAGATAAATTACCGTGTACGCCTTGTACCAGCGGCAGAAGTTCATAAAGTGTCCATAAAGCGTGGCAAGTAGCCACCGCTATGCACGCCAACTCATCGAAATCCTTTACCTGGCCTTAGCGCTTCCAGGTCATAAGTTCATGTTCAACTCACGTGACATACACGATTCAACCAATACAAAAGTTAAGCAAAAAGCAACCCAAAAGAAAAATATACTTAGTCAAAAACAAAACCAATTAATAATACAGACAACAAAAACAAACCCATAATCAAACAAAAGGTCCATGTTATTCACGGTTGTCACATTGACAGGCCTACCAGCACCAGTTACACTCCCACCAAAATTACCTTGAATTATCGCACACAAAATGTAAAATCACAGTCAATGGTAATTTTACCCAGCATATAATTGAAACCTTTAATTCATAATCGCACTGTTCATTTAAAATCTCCACCCCCCAATGTAGAAAATGGTTAAAACACAGCAAATATTTCAGGAAAAAATTCATAACATTTACACCAGACATAGCAAACATTTCATTTAACTGAAACTCCTACAATAGAACAGGAAACCCTGCCGTCAAAAGGTTTAGAGTCACTTGCATACACCATAAAATGGCAAACTTTAACTTAGCTTTTAATTGTAGAGGTTACCAGGATGACCAACTTTTGTATTGGCCGCTCAATAATGGAGGGCTTGGCAACACGCTCACCCTTTTTTCCCAACCTCCGTGAGCCCACTTGAATTACAGCTTTACGTACTAGACCATCATCACTCTCACAGACTTCCAAAACCCTAGCCAGCTTCCATTCGTTGCGAGAAACTTCCTCATCTTTTATGATTACAATGTCCCCGACCTGTATATTCTTCCTGGGAGAATGCCACCGTTGCCTTAGAGAGATGTTGGCAAGATATTCCTTCTTCCACCTGCACCAAAACTGCTCACACAGATATTGAACCTGCCTCCACCGTTTCCTTGCATAAAGATCTTCTTTCTCAAACCTGCCGGGTGGAGGAAGCGGAATAGATGACTTCATGGTAAGCAGGTGGTTTGGAGTGAGTGGTTCTAGGCTGGTGGGATCACTTAGGCCATCCACTGTGAGAGGGCGGTTGTTAACTATTGACATTGCTTCATAAAAGAATGTTCGCAGAGAAGCATCATTTAGTCGCCCAGCACATTGTGTAAGAACTGAAGTCATCACACCCCTCACTGTCCTAATCTGGCGTTCCCAGCTGCCACCAGCATGACTTGCACTAGGTGCATTTAGACAAAAATCGCACTGCTTGGTTGCCAAATAGGCGGCCACTCTCTCCTTGCTAACTTCCTTTAATGCTTTCTCCAGTTCACTTTTTGCTCTGACAAAGTTGGTTCCTTGATCTGATCGAAGATGCCTCACAACTCCTCGGATAGCTATAAAGCATCGTAAAGCATTAATGAATGCATCAGTGGTCATATCTTCCAGCATCTCTATATGAACCACTCTAGAGCATAGACAGGTGAATAGAAGGCCATACCGTTTTTGCACCTTACGACCTTGCTTGGTATAAAATGGACCAAAACAGTCCATGCCACAATAGGTAAATGGTGGAGAAGGATCTGTGCGGTCAGAAGGGAGATCTGCCATTCGTTGCTGCTCTAGGGGCCCACGAGCCCTTCTACACCGGACACATCTCCTTATGTAGTGAGCTACCACATTGCTACCACCAACAATCCAATAACCATTGGCTCGAAGTTCATTGAGAGTTTGTCCTCTGCCCTGATGCTCGATTTTCTCATGGTGGTGTGCAAGTACAAGCTGTGTAACATGACTATCTCTGGGAAGGATTACTGGGTGCCTTACTTCAAAAGGTGCCATTGCTCTCCTTAATCTTCCTCCCACCCTCAATACACCATCTTGAAGGAACGGGTCCAGGTGGTACAGTGGGTTGCTACGACTGACCTTCCCACCCTCTTGGCTGAGCATACACATCTCTTCTCCAAACACTGCTCGCTGTGCAAGCTGAATGAGGGTCAATGCAGCCTTCCTTCTTTCCATAAATCTCACATAGTCACGCTTGAATTTAGAATCTCGTTCCAACTTCCTTTTAAGATGTTTCAAATGAATTAATGCAAGCTTCTTATTGTCTGGAAGATGAGGACGTGCTTTAAAAGGTAGGGGCATCTCAATGTGACCACATTCATTTTGACTGACACCTTCCTTTAAGACCTGAAGAAACTGAACATCCTCCTGTGATACGCTCCTCTCTCCCATGCGAGTATCAGCAAAGTCAAGTTCCAGGGCTCTTATGACAGAAGCTGGGGTCACTAAAGGCATTTCCTTGACCAATACGCGATGGCAAAACCCCGTCACACTCTCAGGATTAGTATTCTGCTTCACACTTCCCACAATGCTCCATCCCAAGTCTGTCTTGATCGCATAAGGCTCATAATCACCGCCTGTAACAACTTGCCGTGGTGCCAGAGCCCTAGAGCAGTCATACCCTATCAAAAGTCCAACCTCACATTCCATCAAACCGTGAATTTTGTCTGCTATGGGTGCGAGATGTTTCCACCTCTTAGCTATCTCAGGAGTGGGAATGTGTGCTCGGTCTAGAGGGATACAATCCCTCATATAGGTGGGAGGTAAGAGGATGGGATAATCTGATGAAAGCCCTCGGACTTTGAGTCCACTGACCCTTTGGCTTTCCACAACCGAACTTACTCCCATCATTGTAGAGAGCTTTAATCTTACTGGTTCCTTTTCAATTTGCAGCTTTTCACATACTTCTCGATCAACGAATGTATGACTGCTCTGAGTATCCAATAGGGCATAAACAAGAATCTCTGTCTCTGTATTGGTTGATGAGAGCCAGACTGGCACAATCATTGATGTACTGCTGCTTGCTTCTCCACTAACAGAATATGAAAGTGAGACTGTGTTCTCTTCAACAGGCAGAACAGCTTGTGAAGACTCATTTGCTACAGGACGATCTTTGTGCAATGGTGTAGGGTGGCGTTTCTTACATAGCACACATGTGACTCTATTCCTGCAATCTCTGGAGATATGCCCTCTTTTTAGGCATGCAAAACACAGCTTATTGTCAAGCACAAATTTTCTTTTCTCTTCTTCTGAGCTTCCCATCAATTTCTGACATTTGTGTGTGGCATGACTTTCTCCACAAAATGCACATTTAAGTGATCCAAAGTTAGGCGCCACTGTTGTCAAAAGTGAATTAAAATCTTCAGTGTCACCATCCTTGGACTTGGACGAGGAACAACCTGCTTCTGAGGAGCTCACATCTGTTGCAAAGGTATTTGCTTGTGACTGTTTTGTTTCTCTAGCTGTCCTCTCCGCTGTATTTTTAATTGCATGCAGTGATGACACTGGATTATACGCTATGCGTGCCTCCTTTGCAATAAATGCAGAAAACTCACTAAAGCCTGGATAGTCTTTGCTTTTGTCCAATTCTTCTGTGACGTAGCGATTCCACCTACTTGTCACCCAATCAGGGAGTTTGGTCAGCATTTTCTGGTTCTCTTCACAGTCATTCAGAACCTGAAGGCCCTTGACGTGTGGCATAGCATCGCAACAAGATTGTAAAAAGTCACTAAACTCTCTTAACTTAATATACTCTTTTGCGCCAATCTTTGCCCATCTGTTGAGTTTTTCCCTAAATGCACGGTGCACCACAAAGGAATGACCATATCGCTCATGCAACTTCTTCCATGCTTGTTCATAGGCCTGTTCATCTTTCCTATAGAAGCTACCTTCTAAAACTGACTTTGCTTCGCCACCAATGTACTTTTGTAAATAGAACAATTTGTCTGCTGCATTGAAGCATCGTCCTTCTATAAGAACTTTGAAGCTGGTACTCCACTCTATAAACTGCAGTGGATCCCCAGAGAATACAGAGGGTTCTGGAACGGGAAGTCGAGTTAAGGCCATTGATTCCTGCAGAGCTTGCACTAGATATGTTTCATTCTTTGCAGCTTGTCCTGTCAGGTGTGCGGCACTAGGGGGAACTGGATTGGAATTGCTCATATCACATGCTGGGCTAGGTTGCTCACTTTTTTCTCTTAAATCCTCCTCTTTGTATACTCTGAGTCTTGCTCTCATTACTTCAAGATCTCTGTGACGCTCAAGCTTTCTTAATTGCTGACGTTTGGCCTCTATATCATCCTCCATCTCTACTTCAGCTTCCTTTGCTGCCAACTGTGCGGCCGCCTCTACTCTTTGAGCAGCAATACTCCCGGCTTCAGAAGGATGGACGGAGAGCTGGCCATGTTTTGTGACTCTAGAAGCGGTAGATCCATATATTGACCGTGCATATTCATTGTCGAGCAGCGAACGCAACCTTGCCCTCTCTGCCTCTACATCAAAGTCAATGTCCTCTTCAGTTGCTTGTACATTCATCAATCTCAAAAAGTCTGCAGTTACTGCGCTGCAAGCATCAATTCTCCTCCTAATTTCTTGACTTGGTGCAATGTTACGCCGCATGTCATCGTATAACTTTCTCATTTCAGTCTCTTGCCTCTCCATTTCATCCATCATCTCGAATAAAGTTGACTCATTGCAGTATGTCTTCAATGCAGATCTTACATCTCTGACCTTGACTTTCCATTTCTCATATGCCAACTTAAACGTTTTTTCTTTCTGAGAGAGTTCCTGCTCTTTCAATTCTTGCATTTTTGGAGTTAAGCGCCTGTCACGGGAGGACTTTCTAATTTCACTTGCCTGTGGAATGGCAGCACTAGGCTCTTTCCTTTCGGTCTCAGACTTTCCTATGCACAAGGTACATGAAAAATGTCTAACTACATTCTTTACACTTTCACCTTCAGCTTCAATCACTTCTTTGGTTTGTCCACAAATACTACACTCATGTGCTTTTAGCACATCATCAACTGGCTCTTCAACTACAGATATTTTATAATCTTAAAAAGGTTGGCATACAAAGCAATAAAAATTGTTACTTTTTTTTTTACTCATAAACCCATATTTTCCTTTAAAACACCTTTCCCATATAACAGCAGGACACTTGGGCAAACTGAATTCAATTCACCTACCTACAACTACAAACAAGCCATTGGCTGGGAAATATTAAAAGAAAGTGTCTATTGCATTTCCTATGTCACTTTAAAGAACCGTCATCACATTAACCAAGGTAGCATTTTTTTTTTTAATATGATATACGACCTGTGACACGGCAGATGAAAGAGTCCGACGAAGCAGGGTACAAAGCAGGTAAGTCCTTTCTGTCCGCTAAGATGAAGACATGATGATGAATTGTCCCATAGTCCACCGAAAAGGCTCCCACACGATTAAGCACCCAGTTGACGCGAGTTGAGCCAACTGCACACGACGGTCTGGCGTGATGGCTACCGGAGTTATCAATCCGGCCCACCACCGAGAACAAGGGTAGCAGAAACCAAAGGACGGCCCACTACAGAGTACAGCAATCCTCGGTCAGAAGGCGACGTTTTCACTGTAGCTACTGCTGGTACTAATAAACCCGGGTCCACACTTCAAACTGATGTCATGACTGGTCTCTTTATTTTCCTTGCTCGTCATGAGCACCGTGAAAACTGGCAACCAACAAAACAGACAACACATACCACACATTAATATTTAACCAAAACATACAGAAACATAAGTAAAGAAAAATACAATATAAAAGTAAGATAAATTACCGTGTACGCCTTGTACCAGCGGCAGAAGTTCATAAAGTGTCCATAAAGCGTGGCAAGTAGCCACCGCTATGCACGCCAACTCATTGAAATCCTTTACCTGGCCTTAGCGCTTCCAGGTCATAAGTTCATGTTCAACTCACGTGACATACACGATTCAACCAATACAAAAGTTAAGCAAAAAGCAACCCAAAAGAAAAATATACTTAGTCAAAAACAAAACCAATTAATAATACAGACAACAAAAACAAACCCATAATCAAACAAAAGGTCCATGTTATTCACGGCTGTCACATTGACAGGCCTACCAGCACCAGTTACAGGGGCGGTACGAGAGGGTGAAGTCAAACCGACTGAAAAACAGGGCCCACCTAGCCTGTCATGGGTTCAGTCTTTTGGCTTGCTGGAGGTACTCCAGGTTCTTGTGGTCAGTCCAAACCAGGAATGGATGTTGCGCTCCCTCCAGCCAGTGCCTCCACTCCTCAAGGGCCAATTTGACCGCTAGCAGTTCTCGATCCCCCACATCGTACCAGGACTCCGCAGGACTCAGGCGGTGGGAGAAGTAAGCGCAGGAGTGCAGCTTTCCTTCCGAACATTGAGAGAGCACTGCGCCGACACCACTGTCTGAGGCGTCCACCTCCACGATGAATGGTTGGGAGGTGTCCGGGAGGACCAGAATGGGTGCCATGCAGAAGCAATCCTTGAGGTCTTTGAATGCCTTTTCTACCTGAGGAGGCCAGACATAAGATCCACCTGTCCCTTTGGTGAGGTCCGACATGGGTGCTGCTACAGAACTAAAGTTCCTGATAAACTTGCGGTAGAAGTTAGCAAATCCTAAGAACCGCTGAACCTCTTTGATGGACTTGGGAGTGGGCCAGTCCTGGATGGCCAGGGTCTTGGCTGGGTCCATTTGGAGTTGGCCTGTCCGTACGATAAAACCCAGAAAGGAGACCTCGGGAACATGAAATTCGCATTTCTGGGCCTTGGCGAACAGATTGTTCTGTAGCAGCCTCTGTAGAACCTGGCGGACATGGTGGCAGTGCTCCTGCACGGTCTTGGAAAAGATAAGGATGTCGTCGAGGTAGACAAAAATGTACAGGTTAATCATGTCCCTCAAGACATCGTTGATTAGGGCCTGAAAAACAGCTGGTGCGTTGGTGAGTCCGAAGGGCATCACCTGGTATTCGTAGTGCCCAGACGGGGTGTTAAAGGCAGTCTTCCACTCATCTCCCTGTCGGATACGGATGAGGTGGTATGCATTCCGTAGATCCAACTTGGTGAAGACGGTGGCGCCTTGGAGCAGGTCGAAGGCTGTGGACATCAGTGGAAGGGGATATCGGTTGCACACAGTGATCTTGTTCAGGCCCCTATAGTCAATACATGGTCGGAGCCCCCCATCCTTCTTGCCGACAAAGAAGAAGCCGGCACCAGCAGGTGAGGTGGAGGGTCGAATGAACCCAGAGACCAGGGCGTCTTTCAGGTATTCCTCCATGGCCTTGCGTTCTGGCTGAGAGAGGGAAAACAATCTGCCACGAGGAGGGGTAGTCCCAGGGAGTAAGTCGATGGCACAGTCGTAGGCCTGATGCGGAGGAAGAATGGTGGCCCTGCTCTTGCTGAAGACCTCCTTGAGATCCCAGTACTCTGTGGGAACTTGAGATAACTCGGTGAGATCAGGGGGCTCGGCAGGAGACACAGGAGAGCTAGAGAGCAGACAAGAGGCATGGCATGCAGGGCCCCATTCCACAACCTGGCTTGTTACCCAGTCTATGCGAGGGTTGTGGCGAGTAAGCCAAGGAAGGCCTAGAATCACTGGGAACTCTGGTGAAGGAATCAGGTGCAGGGATATTTCTTCCTTGTGACTGGAGGAAGACTGGAGAAGTTACTTGGGTGACTCTTCCATCACCTAAGGCTTGGCCATCCAGGGCAGACACAGACAGTGGGACTTCAAGAGGTGCAGTCGGGACATTGATACTTTGGGTGAAGTGAATATCCATAAAGTTCCCAGCCGCCCCTGAGTCTAACAAAGCTTGACAAGAGTGGACAGACTCACCCCAGGAGATGGAGACCGGGATGTAGATTCCTTGGCCAGAGAGTTCAGGAGAGAGGGTAGGCCCCGTCACAACCCTCCCTCGGCTGGACGGGGCGGTCCTTTTCCCGAGAGTTTGGGACATGATGCTCGGAAGTGACCAGGCTTGCCACAGTAGATGCAGCACTTGTCCCTCCTTCTGCGCTCACTCTCAGATGTGGAGAGGTGAGTACGACCCACTTGCATGGGTTCTGGACAGTCACTGGAGAAGGTAGACAGGCTCCAGGTAGAGGTAGGGAGGCTGGGGGGGCTCAGGACTTGGCGGCGTTCTCTCATCCTGTTGTCCAGACGAGTAGAATGTGAGATGAGAGTTTCGAGGTCACTTGGGCATCCAATAGAGGCCAGGCCGTCCTTGATGGGGTCAGACAGACCATGGTGGAAGGCTGACACCAGGGCAGTCTCGTTCCATCCACTTACAGCTGCGAGCGTCCGGAACGAGATGGCGTAATCTGCGACGCTTCCTCCTTGCCAGATGGACATGAGCTTTCTGGCTGCGTCGGTACTGATGTCCGCCTGGTCGAAGACCCGAAGCATCTCCTCAGTAAATAGTTCAAAATCAGAGCACTCAGGTCCCCGTCTCTGCCAGATAGCTGTTGCCCAAGCTCGTGCCTTACCAGCTAACAAGGTTATCACAAAGGCGATCTTGCGGCGATCCATAGTGTAGATGATAGGCTGTAGCTCAAAGGTGAGTTGGCACTGGGTAAGGAACTCCCGGCACTCACCGTGCTTGCCGTCATACCTCTGTGGTGCAGGAAGGCTGAGTTCGCGAGGTGAAGGAGACAGTTTGGCGGGAGGCACTGGAGCAGGAGCTGGATCAGGATGAGGAGATGCAGGCAGAGGTGTCAGCTGTGCCAGGGTTTTCCCAATTTGCTGAAGCAGTTCCTCATGGTGAGCAAGGGCCTCACGTTGGCTGGTGAGCGTTCATCCATGAGCTTCCATGGTCGCTCCGAAGCATGTCAAAGCTGCCATAATTCCCTGAAGGTTGGCCGGGTAGACAATTGAAGCAGCCTCTGCTGAGTCAGTCATGACGGAATCTTTCTGTTAGGGTTTTGCTGGGATTCAAACCTGGTTCGCTGGTGTGATAATCCAGCAAACCCCCACTAGGCCACCAGGGGGATGATGCAAATGCAGAGGCGTGAGGTGGAAGTAGAAAAAGTATCAAAAGGTTTATTTACAATATTTACAAAAATCCAAAAAGTATAATCAAAAACGCTCAGAAGATCTTAAGGGAAAAAATAAAAAATCCAAAAGTTCAAAGTCAATACAAAAGCCCAAAAAACTAGAAAAGAAAAGGCAAAAATACCAAACGCTCAGAAGATTCACAAAGTCAAAAAACAAAATCCACAAAGTCCAAAAGAAAGCAAAAATACAAAGAACACGAGGACATGGACGAGGAAATCGGAACAGAGGTAACTGGAGCTTAAACGTAACAGCACAAAGACTCCGTGACAAGAGGACTGAACTAAGGGGGTATAAATACACAAAATAAATTGGAAACAGGTGACACTAATGAAAACAGGCAATCAACACCAACCCAAATCACAGGACACAGTGGAGACCTCTAGAGGCCAAAACAAACATAGACAAAAAACAGGAAATAACAGCGGCCTCTAGATGCCAAAACAGTCCCAGTCCTAACATGTGGTTTCTCCTCTTTCCCAATCCCCTCTGTCTGTCAGACAAGAGTGTTCTGATCTAATTCAAGATGGCCTTCTCCCTTATTTCTAACCAGTTAGATGTCTTTGGAGGGAGTTATGCTGATACACCAATGTGGCTATATATTATGATGAAGACCTCTGAATGAATATAGTGTATAATTAAAAGTTACATAGATATAACTATAGACTGACAGGATCCAGCTCCATATGTGGCACATTGCTTAAAATGTGCATTAGGATATTTAAAATAAGATTGACTGCTTGTGTCTTCAATGCCATTTTTAACCATTATTAAAACTCTTAATTTGTAAAAAGCACTGGATTTCTGTGAATCTATTATCTCATTCATCTCATTATCTCTAGCCACTTTATCCTTCTACAGGGTCGCAGGCAAGCTGGAGCCTATCCCAGCTGACTACAGGCGAAAGGCGGGGTACACCCTGGACAAGTCGCCAGGTCATCACAGGGCCAACACATAGACAACCATTCACACCTACGGTCAATTTAGAGTCACCAGTTAACCTAACCTGCATGTCTTTGGACTGTGGGGGAAACCGGAGCACCCGGAGGAAACCCACGCGGACACGGGGAGAACATGCAAACTCCACACAGAAAGGCCCTTGCTGGCCCCGGGGCTCGAACCCAGGACCTTCTTGCTGTGAGGCGACAGCACTAACCACTACACCACCGTGCCACCCTGAATCTATTATGTATTAGAAAAAAAAAAAGTTTATTTGGGGGGGGGGGGGGGGAGAGAAGCTGCTCTGAATTGTCTCCAACTCCACTGCTAGTTTCCACCGCTCCAGAGCCAAGTCAAACATGGCAGTCAATCATCAAAGTCACTACTCAATGGAATAAATTTAACTTTGAAGATAAGTGTTACACACCAGCATTGGCTAATTTCAAACTTTAGAAGAGAGAAAAACAATTATAGAATTCTATGAAGACAAAAAGCAAAATTTTAAACACACGCCATACTTTTATGGTAAGCTAAAATAGTTAAAAAAAAATCCAGAAATGGCTCTGGTACCAAAACATATATGAGCGAAAATAGCACTCATACACTTTCGGTAAACTTCAGAGGCTAGACGTGACCTTTTTAACAAATTTAAATAATCTTGCAGCTTCCCAGTCATAATGCTACTGCAGTGTTCTATTTAAGTCTAAATTTGGTCAGTTTTTCCACTTTAACACCTACTAATAAACCTGGTAATTAAAGATGGGGTCTGTGATTCTGGAGAAAATTTGTTGATATTTGAACTCAACAGCCAAACAAATACACAGGTCCCTTCAGTGCTCCCTCAGAAGCTCTGCCCCCCCCCCAGATTCATGGATGTTGCTGAGGCAAATAACATGCACAACTGGGCTAGTTGACCAAAGAGAAATGTCAGAATCCAGAGTGTCTGCAGATTGAGAGATTAAAGTGGTTACAAAAAGAGGAATCAAAAGCCAAATATCTAATTGGAACAGTTTACCTCACCTTTTGGACAAAGACCGAAAGCCAATACTTGACAGTGGAGATGTCCCAGAAATATAGGAGGATGAAGTCTCTCATAGCTGAAGCAAAACAAACATAATATAAAAGATATCAAATGAACATCATATAAGCACACAAACAGCATCTGAAAACAGTGCAATAAGACAACCCAGGACCTTCTTGCTGTGAGGGGACTGTGCTAACCACTACACCACCGTGCCTTCTGCAATTTAAACAACTAACTCTTTGTTTAAATTGCAGGTGGTGTAGTGGTTAGCACAATCACCTCATAGCAAGAAGGTCCTGGGTTCGAGCCCAGCAGCTGGCGAGGGGCTTTCTCCCCGTGTCTGCATGGGTTTCCACCAGGTGCTCTGTTTTCCTCCACAATCCAAAGACATGCAGGTTAGGCTAATTGGTGGCTCTAAATTGACCATAGGTGTGAATGGCTGCTTGTCTCTGTCAGCCCTGTGATAACCTGGTGACTTGTCCAGGGTGTACCCCACCTCTCACCCATAGTCAGCTGGGATAGGCTCCAGCTTGCCTGCGACCCTGTCGAACAGGATAAATGGCTACAGATAACAGATGGATGTTTAGAGAGGATCATAGGTTTATAGCTAAGCTAACAATGCTATTCTAGGTAACATTACCTAGAATAGCATTTTAATTCATGCATTTAATCCAAATAATCCCACTGTGCTACCAAACCTATGTTTTTAGGTCTTCATGGCTATAAAAAAAAACCTTCATAAAATGTATGGACAAATACCATGATACACAGTGAACAACACAGCAAGTAATGTAACAAACATTAGCTAGGTTGTGGGTTAACAAAGTGTTGCTACAGTTGCTGCAGTGCAGCTAACATGCAGACAGGATGAGATGGTTTGAGAGCCAGCACACCAGCTCCAGACAGTGATACTCACAGGTCTCCTGCTACTATAGCTAACATCACAACAGCATATCCTGGCAAACTACAACTGCTGAGACTCCTGGTTGTAGTTCTGAGCAGCCATGTTTGAAGGCTGTTTCGAGCTAGAGCTCTCAACGCCATTACTGACAGCCCCCCCGAGGGGCTCCCTCTGGGACCAACTATCTTTCTAGGTCACCCTCTCCCTCTAGGTGCCGGCTTGTTAGGTGTGCAGGCTGTGGAATTCTTGTGTTAGGAGAGGGTCCAGGATGTCCTTAGAGTTCACCCAACTTCATTCCTCTGGCCCATAGTCTTCCCACTCCTGGTTGTTGTAGTTCTGAGCAGCCAAGTTTGAAGGCTGTTTCGAGCTAGAGCTCTCAATGCAGTTACTGACATGTGAATTTAAGGGGGGCACCCGGCGCGAGTCTTCCTGTCCAAAAAAAAAAGTAGTTTTAGTACCGAGATATGCCCATCATTTTTTAATTAATAAGGTAAAAAAAAATAGGCAAAATAAATTATGTGGGATTGAGCTGAAGAGTTTATGGTATAAATTTATATTTAATAGTAAGTCCTAGCTTTTTTTTTTTTGCTTGTGACATGAATACAGTGAAAAGCAAACTGGGCAAGTCCTGTTGGATTTTAACAGGGCGTGGGAACTTCGTGCATCAACATAATGACATCCTGTATTCCCGGACTGCACTGTGGACTACATGTAAAGGGTGTGTGCCATCCTTTTATGTTTATGGCATCGTTAACATGCATGTTCACATGCCAAAATGATAAGATGCTGCAGGAGGCTTAATGTATATGCATGTGTCGGCTGTCTGGCTACTGCTCGTGTTCATAAATGGGGTATCCCTGTACTTACTGTATCCTATGTATGTACATGGGACATGGGACATTTCGGGGGTGAGTCTCACTTTGATTTTTATGACAGCAGCTGGATAGGTTTGTGAGATGCTGATTTTTGTAACGGCTCTGAAGAAAATCTGCTTGAAATCCCCTGAGTCTTGGGAACTAAGACTTATTATAGGACTTGTTCACATGCAACTCACACAATGATTGTACAGTTCTCAGTCTATGAGACTTAGGAGCTCAGATTACAGTTACTAACTTTGTATTATAGACATGAAACTCTTGCAGTCTTTGTTTATAGTTATCTCGGTATTAAGCTCTGTCTTAAGTGGCCACTGACATTCCCTCAGTTTACCTGGGTATATTCACTGTCTTATATGTACATTGAATATCCTGAGCAGGAGCTCTGATTGCAGTTGCTAAAATAATAATAATTTATTGATATAACGTGTTTTGTGGTCAGTGTACTACACTGTAGTGTGTCATATGGTAATATGACAATGCAGCTTTCATAAATATGACCATATATCATTTGTAATTATGTTCTAAGCATATACCTGCAACTCTGAAAGTATGATTTTCAGTGACTAATAAAATGGTTTTGAAAGTTCCTACTTTTAAAACATGTTTGATATGGTAATTTTCTTGAAGAGATTTAATTTACAACATGTCTCTGACAGCTCAAAATGCATCTCCAGGCATTTAAAAACTGCAGCGCTTCCGGGAGCCTCTGGCGGCCCCCAGACCCCTGGCCTTACTGGATTGATGCCCTTTCCCCCTTCCCATTTTCCTAGATCCGCCCCTGCACTAGAATCTTTGTCTAAACTAAAGTTATTCATTCAACTTACTTGGATTGAAGTAAACTGTTTATTTAAATTGTGTTATGTTTTGCATATTTTTAAATACATTGTCCATTACTGGTGGCATATAT
Organism: Neoarius graeffei; assembly: GCF_027579695.1. Lineage (NCBI taxonomy): Eukaryota > Metazoa > Chordata > Actinopteri > Siluriformes > Ariidae > Neoarius > Neoarius graeffei. Next base: position 4,565,987 of record NC_083585.1, read on the forward strand.
GTTTATTGATTTAATATATTTACTTTAATGCAACATGTAACAGTCACATGTAACAGACTAGTTTCTATTTGGCACGATTCCATATCCCTGATATTCTACACCAGAAGTCTGAGCTAGTGGTAAGCCTGAAATCTGTGATAATCCAACCCATGTGCTGGGCACCCCACTGTTCCATTGGCAGAAGGGATCACTCTTCAACATCTCAACTGTCCGGATGCCTGGGCCAGATTACGTCAAAGGTCAGCCCCTGGCTCAACCCAAGATCATGACCGGCTGGAGCAGGACTTTACTGAGGTGATTTGTGATGCTCTTTGTATCCACCCTCATCTTTCCAGCTCTGGAACGCAAGTACTGAATTGGGCAGCCTGCTTGCCCACTGGTTCCAGGCCAGCACCCTGAACCAAGTGGTCTTATAATCCACTAAAGACCTTGAACACCATACTTTATCTACATCTCGGCAGGTGTCAGGATCGCGTCGACGCACCCATGACAGACCAGGAGCAAAGCCCACGGGACCCTCTGGCCCTGATAGGTCCAAGTGCACCCCGAGAAACATCTTCATGCAGGTCAAACTGGCTGCGTGGAATGTCCACACTCTATCAGAAGACAACACCAAGCAGCAAGCCCCAGAAAGACACTCTGCACTGGTAGCAGATGAACTAAAGTGTCTAAACATTGACAAAGTTGGCCTCAGTGAATGTCGCCTTCCCAACACTAGAGAATTTACAGATGGTGACTATACTTTCCTGTATTCCAGCCGACCTGAAGACCAACCCAAATATGAGTGAGTAGCCATAGCCATCTGCTCCAACCTTCACTCCTGTATTATCAGCTGGAAAGGAGTGTCCTCCAGAGTCATAACAGCCAGACTCTCTCTGAAGAAGAAATGCCATGCAACCATCATCAGTGCCTATGCACCAACTTTCAAGAGGCCAGTTGAGGAGAAGACTCAGTTCTTTGACCAACTTGCTGAAGCTCTTTCTCAAGTCCCAAGAGAAGACCGCATCTTTCTGGTTGGTGGCTTTAATGCCAGAGTCAGATCAGATACAGAAACATGGTCAGGTGTTGTTGGCAAGTTTGGCCTTAGAGCATGCAATGAAGAGGGGGTTATGCTATTGCAGCTTTGCACTCGCTTTGGACTTACCATCACCAACACTCTGTTCCAGCATCCAGACATCCACAAAGGGACATGGCAACATCCCTGCTCAAAAAATTGGCACGATTGACCACATCATAGTCACCCAGCAGCACAGGTCGGATGTTCTTGACTGCCATGTTTGCAGAAGTGCTGACTGCTGGACAGACCACAAGGTGATGTGTGCCAGGCTCAATCTGTGTTTTCACATCTCAAAGCAGAGGAAGCTGAGGAAACTGGTAAAACACATTAATACCATGCCACTTTGCCATGCAAACATCCAAGAAAGACTAAGAAGCAAGCTCAGTAAGACCCTAACACCACTCCAGGGCACAGTTGAAGAAATGTGGTCTACGCTCAAAGATACCATCTACTCATCTGTAGCAGAAGTGCTTGGCTACCAGACTCGCAAACACGGGGACTGGTTTGATGTGACCAACACAGAAATACAGATCCTACTTGCTTCCAAACGTGCTGCATTTACCACCCTGATGCAGCATGAAACCCTACAAAACAGATCTAGGTACAGAGTGTAGGTGCAATTGGTAATTAAGTAATCAATCTCATTAAATCTGAAGGTCTCATTAATAATTATTAAATCAGTCTCATTGAATCATTAAATCACTCATGGAATCAGTCTCATTAATTAATACCATTAATTTTGGTGCTTAATAATAAATTACAAACAGCTAAATGATAGTATATTCCAAATTATTATGATCACTTACCATATTACATAACTCATATGGACCTTGGAATTCTTTTGAGATTTGGGCGACTTCAAAAGTATTGGAACAACAAGTAAAACACACAGTTTCAATAATAATTGAATTTATTATAGCAAAGATAAAAATGAATAATAACAGTTGAAATCTTCAGCAAACAGTGAGGTGTGTGTGTGTGTGTGTGTTGTGGTGAAGACAAAAGATTAGCTTTGTATGCTAATTAAGATGTGTTTGTGTGTGTGAGGCCTGGTGACCACGTGTTTCTAATGCTGCTTTTCCACTACAAACGCGGCTGAGTCGGGCTGAGTTGGGCTGAGTCGAGCTGAGCGGGGTTGTTGGAGTTGCATTTCGACTACAACCACGCTGAACCGTGCTGGCTGGAAGTGGGTGGACACATTGGGTGGAGTTAGCGAAAGTGGGTGGACGTCACGTGATGTCGTTAAGCAGCGCAAACAATGACATCAGTGATCTTTTAAGCGGTAGTCTCACGACCCGGATAGTAAACAATAAACATGGAGTCGTTAGTGTTGCTGGTCTTGGTGCTGTGGCTTGTTGTCACCGACAACACCAACAGATACTGGCAAGAGTGTATAGATGAGGCGAGGTGCATAAGACTTCAGAAATTCTCGTAATTTGTAATTATTCTTCTTCCGGGTTTACGGTGTTTACAGATCCCAGCGTGCTTGCAGGGCGTGTGTGGGCGTGTGAGGACACTCCTCCTCACCAATCAGTGCACAGGGGAGTGTCTGCTCATGCCCCCATCCTCACTCGGCTCGCTTTGGCTCGCTTCAGCCCCACTCCAAAACGGTGCGAGATTTAGGGGCTAAGCAGGGCTGAAGCGAGCCGAGTCGTGCTGTTCTTTGGTAGTCGAAACGCGAGCCATGTCGGGCTGAAGTGAGCTGAAGCGAGCTGAAGTGAGCTGAAAAAGGGTAGTGGAAAAGGGCCATAAGTAACACAAGAGAGTTAGCTTTGGTTGCTAAGACAAAGGAATGCTAGCTAGGGTGTGTTTGTGCATGGGGGAGTTGACCACGTGTTGGAGACAAAAGATTAGCTCTGTGTAGCTAGCCCCCTAGCTTACAGCATTACTAAATCCCCTGAAATCTTGATGAGGTCACAATATGTGTAAAAATGAAATTAAAAGTGTTAGGAAAGAATAGAGAAAAGCATGTAACCTATCTATTAAAACAATTGACTGAGAGAACAAAAACAATTATGGAACACAAAATCAGTGTGCACACTTAAACAGTTCCTGAGTTTAAATTCACACTTCTTCATAAAGCTAATTCCTAAGACTAGTTTCATGTCCAAAATTTGCCAGTCTTACTTCAGTATCTCGTCTCTACGTGAGATTATGAGAAGATGTCCCGAGACTTTTGGAGTTTCGCCGTTGTGGAGCATGTGAGTCGCTTCTGTAGAAAGCAGAGGATCCCTTGGTCTGACGCGTGGTCGCTCGTGATGAAAAGAGAGTCTCTGATCAGAATAATGTGCACAGCGCTTCAAAATTAGAAGGATCCGGTCGCTTCTAACATTAATTAACTGCTTGGGCTGCAGTCCGTCCGTACGTATAATGAATAAACAAAACCAGCTGTAACTCAAGCTGAGTTTAAAATCGCGCGATTCTAGGATCTACTGTGGCCAAAGGTGAAAGAAAAGCACGAAACTCTGATTCTTGAGGAAAAGAAAAGACGTCTTTATCTGGTTTTCTGGTGTGGGGTATCTCTGTGTCCAGATGGCTTGAAATCCAGACTAGAGAGAGAGAGAGAGACGGAAGCATTGTTCCATTACTTATGCTTTCATGGAGGATGTGACATTGGAAATCCTGCCCAGGCATGACGTAGGTCAATGCGGAAGTTGGCTGATGGGAAATGTAGTTTCTTAAAGAGACGGGCTGTCGTAGTTCTAAAAGCGACTGTACCTACAAGAGAAACCAGGAATCAATGCCAGAGAGAAATCCACCACATGAAGAACAATTGGTGGAAACAGCAGGCCATGGAAATTGAGGACCATGCAAAACACAACACCAAACAAGGGTTTGAAGGCATCAAACTCACATCAGGCAGAAAGACAACTGGATTGGACCCAAATGATTCAGCAGACGGAGTGAGGCTTACCAGGGTTCTCCACGGATTGAAAATATAGGGGGGTGGGGGTCAATTGGATGACCTTGAAACAAATTTGCATAAATTTACATATGTAATTTGCATAAACTACTCTCAAATAGTAATCATTTAGAATAGAGGAATCAATTTGGATCGATGTTTTCGATGTCGACAGTGGAACGCTTATGCGTAAAACCGAATCGCTCAAGAGACATTTCGACAGAGTGTACGCACTTCAAGAGCTACAGTAACACTGACAGCCAGGTTATATCCTCACGGTTTTATAGGCAATATCACGCTTGCTGCACCAACTTTGAACTTTTTGTTTTTATCCTTTATTTCTCTGCCGACAATAACAATCAGTTATCTCGAACTTGGTGTCGATTCACACGTTATTATAAAGGCGTGTTATCTCCCGGCGCAAGAACAATGTGTCAAAAATGCCGAAGTGTGAAACGCTTTTCTTAGACTATAATCGTCAGACTGACTAAACTAATTGCTGGTAAATGAGTTTCACACTCGGGTGTTGTCGTGTTGTCGGTACTCCAACAGAGAAAGGCTATCTGTCACAAAGAAAACAAAGGGATGTCTCTTCCTCATACCTGCCAACCTTGAAAAAATTTTATGAGTACAATTTTACAATTTCATGAGTACCCCCCCCCCCCGCGTCAACCTCACCCCAACCCAGCGTGCATGCGCCCCCACAGACCACAACCAGCAGACCAAAAACACACTTTCAATCCAGTTTTATTGATTGACCTTGGGAACATAGTCCAGTTTTGTAAAACATTCCTATTGATAGACTTTAGGAAACTGTTATTGATGGCTCTTGGGAACTTCCTTCTGTTTTGAAAAGCACAACAAACATTAAATACATGTGCAAATGAAATGAAATTAAACCAGAGCCACTCTTTCAAAATAAATAACACATTAAATTAATACAGTATGTAAAAAAGGCACTTTCAACACAAAACATGGTATGCACAAATTTCCCATGCAATAGATTTAGACTTTTGCATTTTTTAACATGTTGGAAGTATATTGCATTATACAGTAAAAATATTGCATTATACAGTACACTGCAGTATTTTGTAGTATGCCTTTTTCATGTGCAAACTATTGCATTTGCATTCGAAATATTGCATTTACTGCAGTAATACTGTATAAAAAAGCATTTGATACTGCAGTACCACGCAGGTTTTTTCATAAGAGGGATGACCAATTTTCGACTTCACATCATCTGCAAACATTCTAGGCTACCATTGACAGAAGTTACCGACTGCCCTTAAGATATACAACATGCTACGTTTTGTTGAGCACATCAATAAAGTGGTACTTATCATAGTGATTCAATGAGAGTGCGAGAGGAATTGTAATCAGGTTTCGTTGGTTACCGCATCGAATATGCAACCTCGAGTGACTGCTTCGAAGTTAAATGAAGAACTAGCCTGTACTGTTGGTGTTGTAAATGCACAAAATAACGGCTAGGAAGCTCTTGAGTACACGTGAAACACAACCGTTTCTGTTACAAATATAAAAACGACATCTCTAACCGACGTTTCAATCCCCAACTTGCTCTAGCCACCTGGCTGCACCGCTGCACTCAAGTCAGAGACGCGAAGGAGGAAGGGGAGGGGGTGAAGAGGGCAGAGCCACACGCTCTGGAAGAGGGGTGGGGGGATTGGGCAAAGTGTTCCATTCTGGCTTTGAGTTTTCTCACAGATCAGTGGTATCAACTTCAGCGAGAACTTGACTGAAATGCGAGTTCGGACGATATGCGTACTTTTTAATGTGAAAACGTACAGTCGTACAATGAGGTAAAAATTCGTAGCGGCTATGCAAGATGCATACAGGTTGGCAGGTATGCTTCCTTTTGTAAAGGGGCGGCAGAAATTAAACGGGGGTGGGAATCACAGAAAGGGGGGTGGCCCGCACCTCTAAAACCCCTCATGGAGAACCCTGGCTTACCCAGAAGGATGACATTCTGAATAGATGGAAAGAACATTTTTCCAGTCTCCTAAATCAACCCAGCCACGTTGACATGAGTGTCCTAGATGACATCCCTCAAGCAGAAGTTGACCACTCCTTAGAAGTTCTACCCTCTGAGGAGGAACTAAAAACAGCTCTTGGTCAACTCGCAACCGGTAAAGCACCTGACCTTGATGCCATTCCAGCTGAGGTCCTAAAGCATGGTGGTCCTGTCCTCCTCTCAAGCCTCCATGACCTGCTCAAAGAGATCTGGGAGTCTGAAACCACCCCACAGGACTTCAGAAATGGTACCCTGGTGAAACTGTTTAAAAAGAATTGTAAATACACCTGTAGAAATTATCGTGGCATCACCCTCCTCTCCATCATGGGTAAACTGATAGCCAAGATCATCCTCAATAGAATATGGCCCAACATTGAAGAACATCTACCAGAGGCCCAATGCAGCTTTAGAGGTGGCCACTCCATAGTGGACATGATGTTTGTCCTTTGCCAACTGCAAGAAAAGTGCCAAGAGCAGCAACAAGAGCGCTACGTGATATTCATTGACCTGGTCAAAGCCTTTGATACATAAATAGACCTAATGTGGGAAATTCTGCTTCAGATTGGCATTCCAACTGAGATAGTAAAGATCATCAAAAGCTTCCACAAAGGTATGAGGGCAACTGTACTAGTTGGAGGTGACAGCACAGATGAATTTGATGTCAACAGTGGCCTACAGCAAAGATGCATATTAGCTCCCTCCCTGTTTGTGCTGTTCTTTGCTTTTGTTGTCAGACATGCCACTAAAGATCTACCACCAGAGGACGGCATAGGAATAAGACATCGTCTGAACGGCGACCTCTTCAATCTGCTGCGCCCATGAACAAAACTAGCTAGTACAGCTATTGTTAGTGAGCTTCTTTATGCTGATGACACTGGCTTTGCAAGTCACACAGCCCAGGCAATCCAAAATCTCACCAACAACCTGAACTCCTCCTGTCAAAAGTGGAGTCTCACTGTCAGCAAGGAAAAGACAGAGGTTCTTCATCAGCTCTGCCATGAGCCCCCTCCAGTGACACTGGATAACACCCCCCTTACAGTGTCACCCAAATTCTGCTATCTTGGAGGAACTGTCTCAGATGACTGCCAGCTGGACAGAGAAATCAACAACAGAATCTCCAAAGTCAGCATGAAATCAATGAAATCCAAAGTATGGGACAGAAATGGGCTCACAATCAAGACAAAGCTGTTAGTGTACCATGCCATCATAACACCCACACTTTTATACAGCAGTGAGACATGGGCTACACACACGCCACTTGTGGAAGATTGAGCATTTCATTTCCAGCAGTGATGTCTCCGTCAGCTCCTCGGCATCAGATGGCAAGATCATGTGACAAACATTGAAATACAGACCCGGGTGGGCACAGGACCAACAGAAATAACCATCAGGAAAAGTAGACTATGTTGGATTGGGCATGTTTGCCACATGCCAGACAACCGTTTGCCCAAAACGGTCCTGTTTGGTGAGTTAGTCAACGGTAACAGAAAAAGAGGCAGACCACACAAATGCTGGAAAGATTGTGTCAAGGAAGATCTCAAGCTGTTCCAGATGCAGCAAGATTGGTACAATGCAACCCAGGACAGAGTCAGATGGTGGCACTTCCTCCACCGAGGCAGTTTGTTGGCCACATCAACGCTTGCAGAGCACGCACGAGAGAGATGCGAACATTGCCACCAAAGGCAGAGGGAGAGGCAAAATGTTCAAGGTCCCCTTCATCTATCTTGATGGGGATACATACATACATTTACTTTCATGGGTCTAAAACATCTATTTCAGCTAGCCTACAATTTAAGCATCTATAAATCTAAACTATGTACCCATACCAGAGATTTTCACATTGCTTTTAATGTTAACCTAAAGCAGTTGCAGAATAGGCCTACAGTGCACTCAGTGAGGAAAATCCCACTTTTTATCCAATGCATGATCAAAATACATGAAAACCAGAAATGGTTTTCATGTATTTTGAAAACCTTTTTATTACAAAGTTGAAAACATTAGATGTTTTAATGATATTTTCACTGCCAAACTGAAAATGTCCCTGGTTTTCTTCTCAGAAGTCTCATCACCTTAATCTTTGCCCTTGTCTGTTCAAAGCACTTCTTTTTTTTGTTCTTCTGACCTTCTCCGCTTTAACTGTTTCTCAGCCATCTTTCCTTCTTGAAAATGCAATTATGTTGTGGAGTTCAGCATGTTAAAATGTGCCAGATTTAATGTTGCTTTCACTCCTACCGCCCCCCTTTCTCCATTTGAATTTGACAAAGTGCATTAGATTAGAATCATTGACTACACCTTTAATTGGTGATTTGAATCAAGTGTCTTTGAACCAGAAAATCATTAAACTCTTGGACTCTGGACCTCCAGGAATGGTACTGTTAATAAGCTAAGGTAAGATAAAACTTTATTAATCCTGAGGGAAATTCTTGTGCCAGAAGTCGCTCTATAACAAAACAGTATAAGTTAAAATACAACAGTACAAGCTGGGGGGACCTCATAAGAACTGTGCAAGGATGAAATGCCAAAAAATAGTGCCTAACAGAACAATAATAGAAATATTGTACATTACATAAGGGGAATAGAAAATGCAAATACCAGTGCCTTGATGGTTAGCATTCTCATCTCATCTCTCATTATCTCTAGCCGCTTTATCCTGTTCTACAGGGTTGCAGGTAGGGATGGCGAAAACTAAAAAAAAAATCTTGACCGAACACCGAGCCTCATTAGCCGGTTAAAGTCGGTTAACCTATGAGTTAGGGATGCAAACGGCGCTCCTTTTTCACGGCTGAATCATGCAGATCCAATTTTTTTTTTTGGGGGGGGGGGGGGGCGTTGGAGTGTCTGAATAATTTCATCAGAGTAAATTCTGTATTAAAATTACTAAATAAGCAAATGCCGTTACAGTCCATGAAACATAGGAAGTATAAGTATGAGAAGAAAACAGTAAATCAGAAAGCTGCGCACGTTTTCGCGGAAGCTGCGCAAATGTGTGCAGCTTTCTGATTTACTGTTTTCTTCTCGTACTTCCTATGTTTCATGGACTGTAACGGCATTTGCTTATTTAGTAATTTTAATACAGAATTTACTCTGATGAAATTATTCAGACACTCCAACCCCCCCCCCCAAAAAAAATCGGATTTGCACGATTCAGCCGTGAAAAAGGCGGCATCCGCCAAAAGGCGCGCCGTTTGCATTAGAATCTATTCTAAATCTAACCGCGAGCATCCGCACATTCACTCCCAGTCGCTGCCCTCCACTCACATTTACCTTTTCTACAGCGCGAAACATTTAGTCAAACGCGGCACTGATGTCGAGGGGTTTGTATTGGAGCGGAGGACAAATGGCTCCAGCTTAGAGACAGTTTCAGTTGGCCATGATGGCGTTGAAAATAAAGTCAAGTGCTAGAAGAAGTACATAACATTCAGTGATGGGAATAACAGCGTTAAAATAAAGGCTGTTATAACGCCGGGTAATCTAATTAATTAGCTACAATCGTTATAACGCCATTACCAATGTCAACATGCCATTACTGCATGGTATTGAAGTTGCTCTGAAGCTGTCACTGACTTGGCTCACAGACATAAAAGCTGCGTTTGTCACTCCCCCTCAGACACCGCTGTCATTTCATTCTCTCCCCTTCCCTCCAAAAGTCAGCATCTGCGCCTTTAGTTTGTGTGGAGAGATATGATCTGCAATAACATGCATAGTTGGCTACAGACCGAAACACACTTTCAGAATGCACTGGCCAAGGCAGGACTAAACTCGATGTGCCTTCTAATAATAATTAAAAAAACCCACACAATAGTAATTTGTAAGCTAAAAAGCCTGTGTCTACACTTTTCTTTCGCCGAGTGTCAGCTGTCTTCAACTGGGGCGGGAGGGCAGGACATGACTGAATGGGTGTTTCTGATTTGTCAGCTGTCTTCAACTGGGGCGGGAGAGCGGGACATGACTGAATGGGTGTTTCTGATTTGTCAGCTGTCTTCAACTGGGGCGGGAGGGCGGGACATGACTGAATGGGTGTTTCTGATTTGTCAGCTGTTTTCAACTGGGGCGGGAGGGTGGGACATGACTGAATGGGTGTTTCTGATTTGTCAGCTGTTGTCCTTACACCGCATGGCATGCCCCAAGCATTTACAACACAGAATTCCAGGTTCTCCGCTCCAGAATCAGCAGCTTCAAAACGATTGATTTTCTTTTTTTTTAACCGACAACCAAAAAAAAATTAACCGGTTGACATTGATTTGGTCAACCATCGGTCAAACGGTTATCGGTTAACATCCCTAGTCGCAGGCAAGCTGGAGCCTATCCTAGCTGACTACGGGCAAAAGGCGGGGTACACCCTGGACAAGTTGCCAGGTCATCACAGGGCTGACACATAGACAACCATTCACACTCACACCTACAGTCAATTTAGAGTCACCAGTTAACCTAACCTGCATGTCTTTGGACTGTGGGGGAAACCGGAGCACCCAGAGGAAACCCACGCAGACTCCACACAAAAAAAGCCCTCACCAGCCACAGGGCTCGAACCCAGACCTTCTTGCTGTGTGGCAACAGTGCTAACCACTACACCGCCCGGTTAGCATTCTAAGAGTAGAAATAAGTTATGCAAAAGACTAACCTAATGGTGAAAGTAAATATTGCACATATTTTGGGGAAAAATATTGCACATAGTGTTGTGAAAAAAAACATTATTTTACATGACCACTCAGAATATTACCTGGCTAGTGGCCTAGTGGTAGCGTGTCTGCCTCTCGATCGGGAGATCGTGAGTTTTACACTGTGTGCACAATTATTAGGCAAGTTGTATTCCTGATGATTAATTTTATCATTGAACAAATACAGTGCTCTCAGTCAATCCAAATTGTTAATAAACCTAAAACCAGAATGATTAACAAAGGAAAGGGGAGTTTAGGCCTTCTCAGGGGAATATATAAGTGTGCAGAATTATTAGGCAACATTTAGTGTGCAGAATTATTATGCAACTAAATGAAAAGCTTAAAGTTTCCCATCTCACTTGTTTATTTTAATTTTCAGTGTAACAAATAAACAACTCAGAATTAACAAATAAACACTTCTAGCATTTCAAAAATATTCAGTGACCAATATAGCCACCCTTCTTTTCAATAACTGCCATGAGCCTTCCATCCAGTCTGTTAGTTTTTTGATTTGTTGACGATCAACTTTTTGTGCAGGAGCAACCACGGCCTCCCAAATGCTATTCAGAGTGGTGTATTGTCTTCCCTCGCTGTAAATCTCATGCTTAAGAAGGGGCCACAAGTACTCAATAGGGTTTAAGTCAGGTGAGGAAGGGGACCATGTCATTACTTTGTCATCTTTAAGGCCTTTGCGGGCTCGCCAAGCAGTGGAGTACTTGGGTGCATGTGATGGTGCATTGTTCTGCATAACAATCATGGCCTTCTTGAATGATGCAGACTTCTTCCCATACCACTGCTTGAAGAATGTATCTTTTAGAAACTGGCAGTAGGTTTGGAAGTTGATGTTAAGTCCATCTTCAACCTGAAATGGTCAAACTAGCTCATCCTTAATAATAGCAGCCCATGCCATTACCCCTCCACCACCTTGCTGGTGTCTGAGTCAAAGTGCCCTGTGTCCATTAGTTATCCAGCTATGGGCCCATCCATCTGGTCTATCCAGAGTCACTCTCATTTCATCCGTCCATAAAACCTTTGGAAAATCTGTCTTCAGATATTTCTTGGCCCAATCTTGACATTTCAACTTGTGAGTCTTGTTTAGTGGTGGTCGTGTTTCAGCCTTCCTTACCTTGGCCATGTCTCTGAGCACCGAACACCTTGTCCTTCTGGACACTCCAGGTCGGTTGCAGTTCTAGAATATTGTGGCACTGGAGGATAATGGGTTCCTGGTAGCTTCATGTTTAATCCTTCTCAAGTCTTTTGCGGTTAATTTGTGTCTTTTCTTCTCCACACATTTTTTGCGACCCTGTTGACTATTTGCAACAAAACGTTTGCTTGTTCTGTGCTCACATTTCTATAGCTTAGCTATTTCAAGTGTGCTGCATCCCTCTGATAGGCATTTTATAATTTTTGTCTTTTCAGTGTCTGTTAAATCTCTTTTTTGGCCCATTTTGCCTGAGATAAAGAAGCTGCCTAATAATTATGCACACCTTAATATAAGGTATTAATGACTTTAGGTCACACCCTCCCTCATTACACAAATAAATACCACCTGAGAATGCTTAAATCCAATTAGCATTCAAGTGTATCTAGCTTGCGGTTGGAAAACATGCCTAGAAATAATGGTAGGGTCAGAGTACTCACTTGCCTAATAATTGTGCACACAGTGTATTCACAGTCGGGTCATACCAAAGACTATTATAAAAATGGTACCTACTACCATCTGGCAAGGCATGCTGCAATACAGATGCGAGTGGGGAGTTAAACTCTCGTGGTTACCAGAGGACTAGCCCCCCACTGTAACCCTAGCTATGTGAGAGGCTGAGGGCTGCGGAAACGGAGACTGGCGCCGCCAGATGTGCCATACGGCGTGGGAAGGACTTTAACTTAACTCAGAATATTACACATGACATTGGTATTATTGTCATGATTGATCAGCTGTTCATCTTGCAGAAGGGGGAGGAGTTATACAGTTTGATGGCTACTGTTAGGAAAGACCTCCTGTGGCATTCTGTGGTGCTCCTCTGTGGCCTCAGTCTCCCACTGAAGGTGCTCTGTTGTGACACCACTGTGTCATGCAGAGGGTGGGAGGAATTGTTCATAATACTGAGAAGTTTCCTCAGCATCCTCCTCTCTGACACCTCCACCAACCACCCCAGTTCCACCCCAAGGACAGACCCAGCTTTCCTGATGAGCTTGTTGAGTCTGGTGACATCAACTGCATTCGCCCTGCTGCCCCAACACACCACAGCATAGAAAATGATGCTGGCCACCACAGAGTGATAAAATATCTGCAGCATGGTTATGCAAACATTGAAAGACCAGAGTCTCCTGAGAAAATACAGGCAGCTTTGACATTTCTTGTAAAGTGCATTTGTGTTTTTTGTCCAGTCTAGTTTATTGTCTATATACAGTGGTGCTTGAAAGTTTGTGAACCCTTTAGAATTTTCTATATTTCTACATAAATATGACCTAAAACATCATCAGATTTTCACACAAGTCCTAAAAGTAGATAAAGAGAACACGGTTAAACAAATGAGACAAAAATATTACACTTGGTCATTTATTTATTGAGGAAAATGATCCAATATTACATATATGTGAGTGGCAAAAGTATGTGAACATTTGCTTTCAGTATCTGGTGTGACCCCCTTGTGCAGCAATAACTGCAACTAAACGTTTCCAGTAACTGTTGATCAGTCCTGCACACCGGCTTGGAGGAATTTTAGCCCATTCCTCCATAGAGAACAGCTTCAACTCTGGGATGTTGGTGGGTTTCCTCACATGAACTGCTCGCTTCAGGTCCTCCCACAACATTTCGATTGGATTAAGGTCAGGACTTTGACTTGGCCATTCCAAAACATTAACTTTATTCTTCTTTAACCATTCTTTGGTAGAACAACTTGTGTGCTTAGGGTCGTTGTCTTGCTGCATGATCCACCTTCTCTTGAGATTCAGTTCATGGACAGATGTCCTGACATTTTCCTTTAGAATTCACTGGTATAATTCAGAATTCATTGTTCCATCAATGATGGCAAGCCGTCCTGGCCCAGATGCAGCAAAACAGGCCCAAACCATGATACTGCCACCACCATGTTTCACAGATGGGATAAGGTTCTTATGCTGGAATGCAGTGTTTTCCTTTCTCCAAACATAACACTTCTCATTTAAACCAAAAAGTTCTATTTTGGTCTCCTTTGTCCACAAAACATTTTTCCAATAGCCTTCTGGCTTGTCCATGTGATCTTTAGCAAACTGCAGACAAGCAGCAATGTTATTTTTGGAGAGCAGTGGCTTCCTCCTTGCAACCCTGCCATGCACACTATTGTTGTTCTGTGTTCTCCTGATGGTGGACTCATGAACATTAACATTGGCTAATGTGAGAGAGGCCTTCAGTTGCTTAGAAGTTACCCTGGGGTCCTTTGTGACCTCACTGACTATTACATGCCTTGCTCTTGGAGTGATCTTTGTTGGTCAACCACTCCTGGGGAGGGTAACAATGGTCTTGAATTTCCTCCATTTGTACACAGTCTGTCTGACTGTGGATTGGTGGAGTCCAAACTCTTTAGAGATGGTTTTGTAACCTTTTCCAGCCTGATGAGCATCAACAACACTTTTTCTGAGGTCCTCAGAACTCTCTTTTGTTCATGCTATGATACATTTCCACAAACATACGTTGTGGAGATCAGACTTCAATAGATCCCTGTTCTTTAAATAAAACAGGGTGCCCACTCACACCTGATTGTCATCCCATTGATTAAAAACACCTGACTCTAATTTCACCTTCAAATTAACTGCTAATCCTAGAGGTTCACATACTTTTGCCACTCACAGATATGTAATATTGGATCATTTTCCTCAATAAATAAATGGCCAAGTATAATATTTTCATCTCATTTATTTAACTGGGTTCTCTTTATCTACTTTTAGGACTTGTGTGAAAATCTGATGATGTTTTAGGTCATATTTATGCAGAAATATAGAAAATTCTAAAGGGTTCACAAACTTTCAAGCACCACTGTATACACCTAGGTACCTGTATTCATCCATGTCCACCTCTGTTCCCTCAATGTTGACTGGGCTCAGACTGGTCCTTTGCTTCCTAAAGTTCACCACCAACTCCTTAGTCTTTGCAACGTTGAGTTGCAGGTGGTTTAGTCAGCACTACTCCACAAACTTGTCCACTAGATTCCTATACTAAGCATCCTGTCCCCTGCTGATACAGTTCACAATGGCAGAGTCATCTGAAAACTTCTGCAAGTGGCAGGACTATGAGCAGTATCTGAAGTCAGATGTATAGAGTGTGAACAGGAAGGGAGACAGGACCATCCCCTGAGGCACCCCTGTGCTGCTCACTATAAGGTCTGACATGTTATTTTCCAGCCTCACATTCTGTGGCCTTCCTGTGAGGTAGCTGGTGATCCAGGCCACTAGAGGAGCATCAACCTGCATCTTCAGTAGCTTATCACCATACAGGGCAGATCTTATTGTGTTAAAACACTGGAAAAAAAAAAAGACTCTCACAATGCTGCCTGTCTCCTCTAGATGGGTATAAGCCCTGTGCAGCAGAAAAATGATGGCATCTTCCACTCCAATATGGGGCTGGTAGGTGAACTGCAGGGGGTCCAGTGATGGTTCTATTACTGAATGGAGGTGCTTCAATACCAGCCTCTCCAGTGACTTCATGACATGTGAAGTGCTTTGGTGTTTCTTCTTGGGCACAGAAAAAAAGGCATGATGTTTTCCCCAGGCCGGGATGATCATCCTGCTCAGGTTCAGGTTGAATATGTGCTGAAAAACCCCACACAGCTGAGCAGCACATCCTTTCAGCACTCTGGGCCTGAGACCATCAGGGCCTGCAGCTTTGTCTGGGCAGAGATGACTGAACTGCCTTCTCATCTCCTCTGCTGTTATGTTGATTGGAGAGCTGTTCTGGAGTCCTGCTGGATGAGGGGTGGAGGAAGGCTGAGGTGAATGGCCAGGAGCCAGGAGAGTTGTTGAGTGGGGATAATAAAGTGCGGTGCAGTGGGGGGGGGGGGGGGGGTCCACAGGAGGGGTGTTGGAGTAAATGGTGGTGGCAGGTTGGGAGATGAGAAATGTTGGGAGAAGAGCATGGGGGGTCGAGGGCAGGCAGAGGTGTTTGAGGTGAGGATGTCTGAAGGGGTGAGTCACAGGAGGAGCTGGGAGGGAAGTGGACATAAGCCCCCTCATCAAACCTGTTAAAGAACAGGTTTAACTCATTGACCTGATGCAGGTCACCTTCCATCCTCTGGTCAGTCTTCCTTCCATGACCAGTTATGGTTCTCATACCACTCCACACCTCCATGTTGTTCTGATGGAGTTTGCTCTCCAGCTTCCTCCTGTAGCATTCCTTGCCCTCTGTGATCTTTTCCCTCAGTTCATTCTGCACCTTCATCTCCTCCTTGTCTCCACTCTGCTCCTGAAGGCAGCCACCTTCCTGTTCAGTGATGCCTTAATGTCCTTAGTCACCCAAGGTTTATTGTTGGGAAAACAACATATGATCTTAGTGGGGACAATACTGTCTGTGCAAAAATTAATATAGTCTGTTATGCAGTCTGTAATTCTGTCTTTGTCCTCCTCATGTGCATTATGGAGACCATCCCAGTCAGTTGCCTCAAAACAGCCCTGTAAAGTCACTTCAGCTTCCTGTGACCACATACGGACAGTTCTAGTGATCACTGGTTGCCTTTGGATTGCAGGTACATAGCAGGGCTTGAGATAGACCAGGTTGTGATCTGATCTGCCCAGGGGAGGGAGAGTTTCAGAGCTGTATGCTTCTTTAATATTAGCATACAGCAGGTCCAGTGTTTTATTATCTCTGGTCTTACAGTCCACAAACTGTTTGAAAGTGGGCAGGGATGTTGTCAGAGTTACATGGTTAAAATCTCCCGAGATCACTATGAAGGCACTGGCGTGCAGGGTCTGAAGTCTCGCAGTCTTGATGTTGATGACAGCAGCAGCTTGTGATGCATCGGCCACAGGGGGAATGTAAACAACAATAACAATGGCCTGGGAAAACTCTCTGAGCAAGTGTTATGGATTGAAATTTACTGCTAACAGTTCAGTGTTTGGGCTGCACACACAATCTTTCACTGTAATGTGTCCAGGGTTGCACCACTTGTTGTTCACATAGATAGTGACACCACCTCCTTTCTTCTTGCTGCTCTGGCTGCAACTCCTGTCTGCCCACACCAACTGAAAGCTGGCTAAACTCACAATAAAGTCTGGTATGCTCTCATGCAGCCATCACTCAGTGAAGCACATAACAGAGCTCTCACGAAACACACTCTTGCTCTTTGTAAGTGATGTTAACTTGTCCATTTTATTTACCAGTGATCTTACATTTCCCATAACAATAGAGGGAAGATACAGTCGGTATCTCCTCTTCCTTAGCCATTGTTTCCTCCCGGCTCTGCAGCCCCGAGATTTCTTCCTCAGCTCCTTGGGGAGTTCAGGTCTCTCACTGGTTATGCTGCTTTGTCAGAGGCTCAACAGCTGATCCCTGGTGTAAACAATATAGCCCTGGTGCGTCTCTGCCAGGACGGAGATCCAATATGGTAAAAGTACTCCACAATCAATTAAAGTGAAAAAGAACATGCAAAACCACATCGTACCAGTAAAACCAAAAATGCAGTTACAGCTATAGGTTACAAATACTTGAATCTAAAGAAAAGTAAAAAGAAACACACTAGACGATGAAAAGCAACTCTGGCCTGGGACGGCCCCAGAAGAGTTCACATTGGATTTAATATTGTTCTATTTAAAAATGTAAAGTTATAATATTGGGTTGTATGATTGCATGTGTATACCTCTACACATGCTCCTTTCAGTCCTAGACTGGCTCTCCTAAATTTTTGTCTTTCAGGCACTCTGCAGAAGAGTGAACCAGTGTTCCTGTTAGAAAGCACTAAACTTCTGGAGGAAGTAAATTGAAATTGAAGGTCGGCAGCTTTTTAAACATTAGTCATTATTTAAAAAAAGAGGTCCATGTGAATGTTTGCTTTTCGTATACATGCAACGTTTCTTGCAAGTTGCTTTCTTGTGAAACATGCAAGTTCTAAACCTTGGAGGAGGTCTGAGGCTCACTTTTCTAACATCTCCTTTCATCATACAATGACAGTGAGTGAGTAAGGCATGGAGGACATCTGTAGTGGATAAATTATTCAGGAAATGCCATATTGTGTAGGTTTATGTAAATAGTCACACTAAAAACAGGTTCCAAACTCGTACATTCAGAAGAAAGTAGAATAGAGATTAATACTTGGCCTTTTGTGACCATATTATTCTGCATTATATTCTCCTGGATTATTAATGTTTTACCTTATCATTGGAAGAATTGTGGGCATTTTTCCAGTGGGGGAAAAAGTCAAGTGCTTCTGGTCCAGTTTGTTTGCTAATGTATGTGGCTTAATTTGATATGGTACTGTATGCAGTTGCCACAGGAGTACTCAGGGAGGAGAGAGAGAGAGATTATAATGTATTATTCTGCACACTGTCCAGTTTTCCACAGAGCAAGATAGTAATGTGGCATCTGGTTACAATCAATATTTCCCTACCATTATGAAATTAGCCTCACGGAAATTATTTGAAATGGCCTGTAATGATTTCTGATAGAAAATTGCACCATTGTCTCACTTTTTGAGATGTGACCCGGTAAATCAACATCAGTCAAAACCAGCCCACAAGCACATTTAAGAATAAACCCCGAACTCCCCCCACTCCCCACCCTCCTCCGGGAAATCTAGCTACATTTGCTGTGAAAAAGCCCTGCGTTTCTTTCTTTCTTTCGAGCTGCATATTTTCCCTCATTATATTGTTTGTTTATTTGACAGCACAATCCTTAGATTGTGTGCAAAAAGATGAGTTTGAAGACCCTTTTCGATCATTAGCTTGATTGCTGTTCTAAGCATGTTTGGGGTGGTTTAATTAAACCATAGCTGGGTGTGCCAAATCCCAGAGAGAGAGCTTTGGCTGCAAAGTTTATAAGGGTTTCTCCTCTTTGAAAAAGGTGTCAGATGAGGAAAATCAATTCTGTGATATGGAAAGTTACTGTTACAGTTGCCAGTTTGGGGCAAGGTTAGCGCAGCAGAAAGTCACCCTACATAAACATTTTTGGATGATAAATGAGGGCTTGCTCTGCCTGACCCCCCCCCCCCCCCCCCCCCCCATGTGTGTGTGTGTGTGTGTGTGTGTAGTAAAGACAGGTGCTTGTTCTGTTCTGGTTCTGGGATACAGTCTTTATGAGTACAGCTTTTCTTCTCAATGGCACATGAGACAGTAAACCAAAGTATAGCTTTAGATCATACAAATTAGATAAATGCTGCTATTTATCTGTCTCTGTATCTGTTTTTCCTACTGTTTCCTTAGTCTTTGGTAAGTTTTGATTTGATTTTGACTTTACATAAATAAATAAATGAATTGAAATGCAACCATCTTGGTTGAATTAGAGCACTACTTTAGGATACTACATTCATTCCTACAGTAGATGCCTTGTTCAGACTTGGGGATGTCCATCTCTGGTGGTACAATCATAAGTAGACAGATGAGATAGATAGGAATTCACATTTGGTATTTTAATATGTGTCAAATGTGTCTCCATTTACCATACATGTCTTCAAAACCTTGCCCACAATACTATCCAATACTAAATGTAAACTCAAATGAAATTATTACATTTAGCTGCCAGATTTAATTTTATTCATTAAATTGCCTGATAGGCGGCATGGTGGTGTAGTGGTTAGCGCTGTTGCCTCACAGCAAGAAGGTCTGGGTTCGAGCCCCGTGGCCGGCGAGGGCCTTTCTGTGCAGAGTTTGCACGCTCTCCCCATGTCCGCGTGGATTTCCTCCGGGTGCTCCGGTTTCCCCCACAGTCCAAAGACATGCAGGTTAGGTTAACTGGTGACTCTAAATTGACCGTAGGTGTGAGTGTGAATGGTTGTGTGTCTATGTGTCAGCCCTGTGATGACCTGGTGACTTGTCCAGGGTGTACCCCGCCTTTCGCCCGTAGTCAGCTGGGATGGGCTCCGGCTTGCCTGCGACCCTGTGGAGGATAAAGCAGCTAGAGATAATGAGATGAGATGAAATTGCCTGATACTCAGAGCTGTTGATAAAAGCTTAAACATCTGGCTGTGTGGCATTTTGTGCAACTTTTGCTCAGCTAATTACTAGGCATGTAATGATTCACTCAATTTACAATTTGACTCAATTCACGATACTGGGTTCACAGTTTGATTTTCCCATGACATTTTTGAAAAAAAAATTTAATGAAAATTTTATTACAAAAAAAAGCAACATTTATTTTCCTATTCTTTATAAACTTAAATGTTCCTTTTGTTAAATAACAAAAATCCATTTTGCTTAATTTTATTAACAACCCACAATAATTATTTACCCACATTTGTAAAGGTTGGAGTAAAATATAATAGCCTATTACCTAAAGTATTCCTTTTATAAAACTGAAAAATGTTAATAGAAAATGACCATTTTCTCAATTCTACTGTTCTTATGTTCTGCTGCTAACCATTTATGTTGCTAACACAGTGGCAGTGGGCTGAAAGCTTTTCAAAGCACTTCAAAACCATCAGGAGTGTTACAGTAAAATTACTTATTGCCCTACTGTGCATGCGCTTTGCATTTTGGGGACTTGGCTATGTAGCTTACCTGAAGGACATGCTGCCAATAGAGATCTTGCAGTCACGTGACCGGAAAGTTAACAGCCGCCATCTTGTCGGTAAAAAACACAGCTGAATACTGCTGCACTCGTGTACAGAATGGATCAATTTCAACCGACTGACTACACGGCTCATTTACCTAATGAACAGATAACTAGATATATGTCTAAAATAAATGGTCTACAGATTAGTGACCCTTATAGCTTACCGGACGTAGTTTTCACGACCGTGTCAGTGGATATTGAACTGCCAGTGGAATACCCGGACGTGTATAATTACCTCATCAACTTTCCCTCGCTTTTCAGTGGTGAAGCACTGCGTGCTTAAAAATCTCTGGACAGTTATCTCTACAGAAATTCAGGATTTGTCAGCCCCCCTAAGATGTGGCATCTTGTAAAGAAGAAAATAACAATCCTCATTGGATGAGTAAGTCACTTAAGTATTGAGTACTAGAACTGATACTAGATATATCAGTAGTATCTAGCATAGCACTGACCAGCCGATTATGGTTGAATATTTTATATTATCAGTTAGATCAAGTATCCATAGTCTATCACTATTACTGTATATATGGTAAACCTGCTTTATGAAATAAAAACGTATTTGTCCAGTTTAATTTCTTTTGCTTTTACCTTAATTAGCAATACTGATAAATCATAATTCTTAGAATTAAAGATGTGCTCGTCTATGTCATAGATATTGGTAATGATACACTTGACACTTCACAGCCAAAACGTGGAAAGGGAAAATGAGAGGGTGACTGACAAATGTGTAAAGGTCACTGTTTTTTATCATTGATTTCTTATAACAGTTATTATTTCTTTTTCTTCAGGTAAACCATTCACAGCGACTCAATGATCCTCCTCTAAAACCATGGGTCATTTTGGCAGACGATGGGGTGGTGCGCGGTGCTCACTGCTGCTGCATGGCTGGACTGGGTGAGGCGTGCTCTCATGTAGGATCACTACTTTTCTATATGCAGGAGAAGTATAGTCAAAAAAAGCAAAAACTAGAATCCCAGCCTTCAGTGACATCTTTAAAATGTGGGTGGGCACAGCCAAGCAAGGAGTCTTTGAGAAGGGTGGAATATGCTGAAGCACGTAACATTGACTTTAATTCACATCAAGCAAGAAAAAAAAGGAAGCCTAATTCCGGTCCTACCTTCAGTATTCCACCATTGACACAGGATGAAAAAACAGATCTATACAGACAGCTGTCAAAATGTTCTTACAAGGGCAGACCTTTAAAATCAGCTATTCTGTCTGTGGTTCCTGGCCACGCTGAAAGGTATGTTCCCAAAGTTATCACTCTGGACTTACATCCAACACTAGACCAGCTCTATAAACCTGACCACAGGAAGTTAAGCCCAGATGATCTCCAGATTCTGTATGAAGACACTTTTGACTCTATAGTGGTTCCCCCCACCAGAGTGACGTGGTCGAAGAGGAGACCCGAAAACAGGCGCAAAGTAAGTTGTGGTACTCTCATAGGGCAGGACGCATTACTGCATCGAAATTTAGGGCAGCGGTCCACTCGAGTCCTGAAAACCCCAGCAAGAGTCTGGTCCAAGCCATCTGTTACCCTGAGAGCACCAAGTTTTCTACAGCAGCCTCCAGGTGGGGATGTACACACGAAGAGACAGCGCGTCGACAGTATGAACATATCCAACAGCAGTGGCACCAAAACCTAAAGGTTGATGATGCTGGACTCAGGATAAGTTGTCTCTACCCATTTATCGGTGCGTCACCAGATGGCTATGTGTCTTGTTCATGTTGTGGAGCTGGAATCATTGAAGTGAACTGTCCCCATTGTGCTGCCCATATTGGCATTGAAGAAGCCTGCCAAGATAGAAAGTTTTGTTTGGAAAAACAACAGAATGGTGAATTGAGATTAAAAGGAGATCACACCTTTTACTATCAGGTGCAAATGCAACTGTTTGTAATGGACAAGCCATACTGTGACTTTGTTGTTTGGACAGATACGGAGTCACTCTATGTGCAACGCATTTTTCCAGACATTGACTTTTTCAATCAGGAACTGGAAAAGGCTACTGTATTCTTTAAGAAGGCAGTTCTACCTGAACTTGTTTCAAAAAAGTATTTTGGCTCCTATCCCAACTGCGTGTACAAGCACAGGCGAGCTTTGGTGCTACTGCAAGGAGCAGGAGTGTGGCACGATGTTGGAATGCGAGTCAGGTTTCTGCTCTATGAAGAAGTTCCACCAGACATGCTTAAAGTTGAAAAGGATTCCAACAAAGTACATATGCCCATCATGTCGTACAACTCTGAACAAAAACAAAAGGGATGCAAAAAAACAGGCCAAGTGAGAAAGCTATTTAGGCCGAAATAAGTGGTGTACTCAGCCTGACAGTTACTGTCAGTTTAAACTGTGTTTTATTTACTCTTGTTGCATTAGTTTTGTAATGCTGTTAAACTGTTATATCATAATATTGATATTTGTTTTTTTTACATTACAATTAGTGGCATGCCTTGATTTGCGAGATCTTGTATAATCATTTTGCTACATGTCAACTACTAGTATTATACAAATTTGCATTTGTGTGTTGTGATAGTTGTGTATAATTTTTGAAGTACCTTAAATATTTGCAAGTGTCTTGTGCATATTTTTTCTGTGAAATTAAAGTTGAGAGTTACTTACCGTCATTAATTTATTAATTCCAATAAATGGGTTACAAGTAGATATAATGTGCAATTGACAATAGAATAGAAAGCCTTTATTGTCATTATACAAGTACAATGAGATTTAAAGCTTCACCATGCAGTGCACACAAATACTAAAATAGACATATTTTCCTATGTACAATAAAACTAATATAAAACTACTACTAAAAAAAAGACAATTATTCCTAAACTATACATAAACTATACATAAACTTGTGCAGGTCCCTGAAGGAACACAGGTGCATAACAGTAACAGGGTTGAGAATAAAGTGACTAGCTGCATCAAGTGATAGAGGTAGCATTGGCATGTACAGATGCCTATTTTCAGTATGCAGGCAACTAAAAAAAAAAGTAACAATCAACAAAGAACAAAGGTTGTAAGATTAAGTCATCACATTTGACTACATAATAACCAGTTGTCAACAATAACAGTTCACGAACACATTATGTGATTTGAATTTGTAACCTGACATGTACTATAACCAAAAAGCACTGATCACATGTTTATCATCATTTATGATCACAACATACAAAACTGTCAAACGCATACACAGAAACCATCATGATACAGGAAGAGTACTTTGAAGGATTGTAAATTTCTATCTAACAGTTCCTATCACCCTTTCAACATTTATTCTGACAGCAGCTAGTCCTCTGGTGTTTTCAATGTCAAGAAGGTCTAGCTGTTTTTTGCCTCGCGTAAATGCAGGGATTTTCAATTTAGCTTGATACAATCCAATAGTGTCTCCAACATCAAAACCCCTGTCAGCTAAGATCAGATCACCTGGCTCAAGTTTGTTTAAGAATCCTGAATTTTCTGTAATGTGTTTGTCACTAGTTCTCCCACCCCATCCATTTGATATAAAGGAAATTACACCTTGTGGTGTTATGCCTATTAAATATTTTATAGTTTGACGAGCTTTACAGTGGTGCTTGAAAGTTTGTGAACCCTTGAGAATTTTCTATATTTCTGCATAAATGTGGCCTAAAACTTCATCAGATTTTCACACAAGTCCTAAAAGTAGATAAAGAGAACCCAGTTAAACAAATGAGACAAAAATATTACACTTGGTCATTTATTTATTGAGGAAAATGATCCAATATTACATATCTGTGAGTGGCAAAAGTATGTGAACCTTTGCTTTCAGTATCTGGTGTGACCCCCTTGTGCAGCAATAACTGCAACTAAACGTTTCCGGTAACTGTTGATCAGTCCTGCACACCGGCTTGGAGGAATTTTAGCCCATTTCTCTCTACAGAACAGCTTCAACTCTGGGATGTTGGTGGGTTTCTTCACATGAACTTCTCGCTTCAGGTCCTTCCGCAACATTTTGATTGGATTAAGGTCAGGACATTGACTTGGACATTCCAAAACATTAACTTTATTCTTCTTTAACCATTCTCTGGTAGAACGACTTGTGTGCTTAGGGTCGTTGTCTTGCTGCATGACCCACCTTCTCTTGAGATTCAGTTCATGGGCAGATGTCCTGAAATTTTCCTTAAGAATTCGATGGTATAATTCAGAATTCATTGTTCCATCAATGATGGCAAGCCGTCCTGGCCCAGATGCAGCAAAACAGGCCCAAACCATGATACTACCACCACCATGTTTCACAGATGAGATAAGGTTCTTATGCTGGAATGCAGTGTTTTTCTTTCTCCAAACATAATGCTTCTCATTTAAACCAAAAAGTTCTATTTTGGTCTCATCCATACACAAAACATTTTTTCCAATAGCCTGGCTTGTCCACGTGATCTTTAGCAAACTGCAGATGAGCAGCAGTGTTCTTTTTGGAGAGCAGTGGCTTTCTCCTTGCAACCCTGCCATGCACACCATTGTTGTTCAGTGTTCTCCTGATGGTGGACTCTTGAACATTAACATTAGCCAATGTGAGAGAAGCCTTCAGTTGCTTAGAAGTTACCCTGGGGTCCTTTGTGACCTCACCGACTATTACACACCTTGCTCTTGGAGTTATCTTTGTTGGTTGACCACTCCTGGGGAGGGTAACAATGGTCTTGAATTTCCTCCATTTGTACACAATCTGTCTGACTGTGGATTGGTGGAGTCCAAACTCTTTAGAGATGGTTTTGTAACCTTTTCCAGCCTGATGAGAATCAACAATGCTTTTTCTGAGGTCCTCAGAAATCTCCTTTGTTCGTGCCATGATACACTTCCACAAACATGTGTTGTGAAGATCAGACTTTGATAGATCCCTGTTCTTTAAATAAAACAGGGTGCCCACTCACACCTGATTGTCATCCCATTGATTGAAAACACCTGACTCTAATTTCACCTTCAAATTAACTGCTAATCCTAGAGGTTCACATACTTTTGCCACTCACAGATATGTAATATCAGATCATTTTTCTCAATAAATAAATGACCAAGTATAATATTTTTGTCTCATTTGTTTAACTGGGTTCTCTTCATCTACTTTTAGGACTTGTGTGAAAATCTGATGATGTTTTAGATCATATTTATGCAGAAATGTAGAAAATTCTAAAGGGTTCACAAACTTTCAAGCACCACTGTATAAGATGAATATGACTGTGCACTGGCTAGGAGGCTAGGAGGTTTTTCTGTGAAAATTTCAAAACAATCTATTATACATGTACACTTGTTAAATTTACTTCTACGAAAAACGTATGGCAATGTTAATTTAAGTTCCTCCCTATCTGGCCAGAAAACTAAAGATGGTACTAATCTTCTGTACATTACATTGATACAGTGGTGAAATATCCGAGACACAGTCGTAACATGTACTGTACACCAAAGTAGTAAGCTAAGAATGTAAATGATAAGTTTAACCGCAACCGTAAAAGAGTCAATATAAATTGTTTAAATGGTGACAGGGCGGAATTTGCCTTTAAATGATCCTGAACAACGTAGAACAAGGTCATCAATGCTGTAAAGGACTGAACCCCGGTTAACATCTTCACCTTGTCATCATCATCCTCGAAGTCGGCTTCAAGTAGAGAGAGAGATTTAACTTTATCTTTGAGGCTTGAATTTTAATTTCTAAGTGCCCGACAGTCATTTTCAAGCATTTCTGAGTGAACTTTGAGTTTATCAAATGATGAAGATAATTGTTCAAACGACTGTTTGAGCTCAATGCACTCCGTGTTTTGACACTCATCTGTTGTCATTGTTGCAGGATTATCCTGGTCATCCCCCATCACATTCACAGAATCTGGTGCCTGTGTTGTAGAAATAACTTGCTCAGACAACTTAAGAAGAGCACTGGCAGCCAGCGCCTTTGCGCACTGATCACGACGTTGCTTCTTTGATCGCTCACGTCTTGTGTACATTTCCATTTCTCTCTTTCGTTTTCTCTTCAGTGGAGAGGAAGTGTGAGCAAAAATGGACGGTGCATAATCTGGAGAGGTCGGGTTATTGCTCTTCTTCCCTGAAAGACAGAAATATACTGACTAGTGGCAATTGAGCCCGAGGAATTTATGATTTGATACTTATGAAGTTATCTATCTCTACATGTGACCCCTAAAAGTATAAAATTATTATACATCTAGAGACTACATAGAATGTCACACCGCTAAAGACCCAATCCACCCCCCCCACCCCAACCCTTTTCTCAGGTTCCCACTTCCCAGAATTTTTTACTAGAGCAAGTCATAAACTTATGTTGCAAATAACCACATGGATATACTGAAATAAATACATGACGAACCTGAGATGAAATGATCACTGCACAGGCGCCAGTGATTGTTCTTTCCAGTCGGTACCTATGCCTTGCTCTTGTTGTTTGGGTCAGCCCGGCCGATAGCAGCAATCCATTTTGCACGCCTGTCAGGGTCCCGTGGCAGCCTATGAAACTTTCTTCCTGATTTCTGACCTCTACTGTTGTGGCATTTATATGCCATGCAACTCTCCGGCATTGTGGCACGGTAATATTTGAAGATTTCGGCGAAAAATAATGAAAGTCAGTGTTGGAAAGACGGCGGAAATATGGCGTTTAACTGACAAGATGGCGTCTGTCTACAATCTGGAGCAGATGTGACGTCACATGCAAGTGCTCCATACCAGGATATGTTGTTGGATGTGCTTTTTCTCAGTACACAATGGGGAAGTGGCATGTGTCAGGAGTGCAACGAGTTTCGAGTTCCTATATATTCTATTCAATCTTCAGTAGTTGTGAAAGTGTTAAGGCTCCATAGCTCAGTGGTGAGTGCACTGGCTTAGTAAACCAGGGGTTTTGAGTTCAATTCTTACTGGAACCTGTAAAGATTTTGTGAAACTGTCACCAAATCTTACTTTTGTTGGCTAGGACGCTACCAGTTTTAGTATCGGGTGTAAACAAACCACAGCTGATAGATTCTCAATCCTCCCTGCCCTTCTCTTTCAATAAACAATAAGTTTTTAATTTTTTTTTCATTAAAACAGAGAAAATGCAGTGAGAAGGTACATTCCAACATCCATGTAGGTAAACCTAGGCCAAAAATGGGCATCATCACTCCAATCATTTCGAGCAATTTTGCACACATCATAACCATAAATAAGCTAACTTCTGTCTGTATCTATCCTTTGCTTCTCTCTGACTTAGAATCTCACTATCGGGTGTGACCCAGATGAGGATGGGTTCCTTAAATGTTGCATAAAAAAAAAATTCAAGATTATTTCCCAGCAAAACAAGTCCAAGCCACTGATGTAAGTGGTTCATGGTTCTAGACCAGCAAAGATTTGGTGGCACTCTGGGGCCAGTTTTCCTGGCTGAGAGCTGGTTCTTTGGCTGTGGAAACTTCAAGAACTGGCTCAAAATTAGACACCAGCTCAGAACCAGCCCTCAGTGGAAAAGTGGTGACTTGGTGGACAAATGGTATTTGAGGATCAGCAGAGGGTCCTCAAGGTTCTGCTTTGGGCTGAATTTACAGTAAATAGGGGTCTGTTTAAGGCTCAGTGGTTAGAGCACTGGCCCTATAAACCAGGAGTCATGCGTTCAATCCTCACTGGGGCCTTTGGCAGATGTTCTGAAATGAGAAAAATCATGTTCTGATCTAAAAATATTGGGAACTGAGAGAAGTGGTGCATGTATTGATGCTGCTGAGGAAGGTGCAGTTTTGCACTCAAGTCTCAATCAATGAGCCTTTGAAATCTCATCATCTCTAGCCACTTTATCCTTCTACAGGGTCACAGGCAAGCTGGAGCCTATCCCAGCTGACTACGGGCGAAAGGCGGGGTACACCCTGGACAAGTCGCCAGGTCATCACAGGGCTGACACATAGACACAGACAACCATTCACACTCACATTCACACCTACGATCAATTTAGAGCCACCAGTTAACCTAACCTGCATGTCTTTGGACTGTGGGGGAAACCGGAGCACCCAGAGGAAACCCACGCGGACACGGGGAGAACATGCAAACTCCACACAGAAAGGCCCTCGCCAGCCCCGGGGCTCGAACCCAGGACCTTCTTGCTGTGAGGCAACAGCGCTAACCACTACACCACCGTGCCGCCGCCTTTGAAATCATCATCAAAAATATTTCAATTAAAACTTTAAAGAAGTCTTATCATGCTGCACATATTTGTAAGAGCCTGGTTACACAATTCCAATTTTTGAATATGTAGTGCTAGGAAACTCTGGACAAGAAATCTATAGATGTACACAGAAAAAGCATGAGGTTGAGAAAATTACAAGTTAAAAAAGACAAGAAGACAGTCATCTGTATCCCCTACCCTACGGTATATACCAACTATATACCAAGTTTCAATATATTATTTGTCACATTTTTCCAGTTCTGCTGCAGGAAACCAACCCTACGTCTTCACACTGACCTCAGCAGCCACTGACATAAACCCACTGTCTTTGTTCTTGTCTTTGTTCCAGCTCCAAGGTGTCTTCATCCAGGCTGTGTTAAAAACTGGCAAGCAGGCAATCTGTCTAGTTTACACTGTCTTATAAGGCTGTCTTGTACAATATTACATCTGTACCTTGTCTCCCATTTTATAAATAATATGCATCATGTTGCAAAACACATCAATGTTTAATTGGTAGAGGAAAACTACTTTCATGTTGAATAAAGCCACTGATTTTCTCTGTTTTCAGGTACACTGCCACGCCTTCTAGGATCTTCTAGATTGCTGCCTCTGGAACAAGTGACCTTATTGGCTGCTTTTTCCAGTTCTTCCAAGAAAAAACAAACCCAAATGCTTGAAGTATCATATTTTTAAGTGAATAAAAGCAGGTCTCTGATTGGACAACATAACATATATTGCACACTCATAAAAAAAACAATATATATTGCAGGTAATGGAGTGAAATTTCTTTGATACCCATAATGCTTCGATGGTCAACCTGTAGGCAGTTATGAACTATGGCTTACACTCTGTACTCGAGTTGAGGGGGGATGGGGGGGATGCCATCCCCCCGGAATAAAAAATGGTCAAAATCATCCCCCCTCTAAAACGGGCATCCCCCCCTCCCTTCCCTTGAGCAATTTTGTCAATAAATGTGAACATTACTTCTATTTAACATTGGAATTAGAAATGCCATTCCATGTAGCTTTGCTGAAATTGAACATACGGTACAATAAGCTACTGTGAGAGAGGGTACGCGCAAGCGAAGCATTTGAGGAGGTGACATTCAGTTGGGGTTCCGTTATTTTTTATTTCATTCGGCATCAGTGACAGCAGCGGATTGCAGCATCATGGCCAAGCGGAGTGGACAGCAAGACCTAAGCAAGTTCGGATTTAAGATCGCAAGAAAAAACATTTTAGGAGGTAAGTCAAGAGTTACGAATATCAGTCACACTTTCTGTGAGCCCACTATCATGCTGTCAAGTTACCAATATGTAGCCTAATTTGTGGGTGGTGGATAACAACACAGCTATCATAATGAATGTTAGTTTGGAGTCTAGCCAGTTATCGATACCTTACTCAGGTTCATGTTAGCTTTGATTTCTTGTATAAGGTCATTAATTTAATCAGCCTGGACGTTCGTTTGTTATTCTTCAGGCAACAAAAAGTGTTATTCAAGACAGGAAGGCTAAAATAAACAACACTAGCAGTTTTGAAGGCTTCATTGCCTCATTAGAGAGCCGGTCACAACATGTAAGGCAGAGCAGGATTGGTGTAGGACTAGACAAAGTGTCTGCTAAAATGCAGCTTTCTTTTTCTTCGTCATAGGCTCTTCTTCTGTCTCCTCAATGGGCCTTTTCCCCTTTCCAAAGAAACTTTCCAAAGATGCCTGCTTTTAACTCATTTTGCTACCTTGTATCCAGTATGTATCAAAGTGTTGGTATGTATCAAAGCAAAGTATCAAAGTATCCAAGGCAGCTCCTTGGTAACCGTCAACGTTCAGGTGTCACGTGACCTAGATAACAGCGGGAATCAATGTTACAGAAAGAATCCGGTCACTTTTCAAAGCTCAAATCCTCGTTCAGATAATAAATAAATCAGAAATAACATTATAAGTACTTTTCTTTCCATTAAAATAATAACTGGTATGGACATGTATAATTTGCATTACTCATAAGAATAAACACAATAATAACAAAAAGGAAAAAACAAAAAAATGCATAATGCCTCAAACATCTTTTAGGAAGTTTAGTCTGATTTACAATTTACTGTTGCTTGTTTTAGCTTATTGGTTACCTACCTACCTCCTGTATTTAACTCAGTGTTCCCAATGTTCAGCTTTGAATAAAAATTCTATTGACTTGATATGAAAAGATTCAGTTGTTCATTTACATTGCCTGCTGAGGTTTTAATAAATTATTTACCAAACGATTTAAAAGGAGCTTACCATGACTATGAAGTTACACTTCAAATGTGTCATCTGCATTTCACCCTAATATGGAGAATGTGGTAGGTATGTCAGCCAGGAGACTGACTAAATATGACACATGACATCCACACTATGCATGTTTTACAGTAAAATACCAGTGTCTTATGTTTTTTTACAACAATGAAAAGGGTATACAGTGTGTACTACACACTTTATCAGCACAAAATACTGTATGTCTGGTAAATGAACAAGGTCCACAGACCTACGTTGTGTGCAAAGCCTCCTAAAAGCAAACCAGTTTCCCACCGATGGACTGACCGATGGGTCGACACGCGACTAAAAATTTCACCATCCCCCCTGGTTTGATTTTACAACTCGACCACTGCTTACACTTATGATTTTGGTTATTTAAAGTTGTTAAATTATATTTTTCTGCTTTTCCATGACTTTTTAAATATTTTAAAACATTCTATGTGCATTTTTTTCTATTTCAGTATGCTTGAAGTGAATGGTGGACCAAATCTGATTTTTTTTTTTAATTAGAAATTTAGCATTATTTTATATTGGAAATGCTTCATTAATGATAAGTGTGGATGTAATTTAATATAACCACATTATTTCTAACCATTAAAAACATAATTTTTGAAACTAAGAGTATGTTTGTATCTTTCTGGAAGGCAAAATTACATGTTTTTATTACATTTCTGGCAGCCATATAGAATTACAAGATGGCCACCAGATAAAATCCTTGTTGGTAGATGCCAGAACATCTCTTGAACAAAAAACTTAGGTTTAACCACAACTTTTATGGTGTAGATTGCTCCAGGAGTCCATACATTTAGGTGTTCAAGATTGTCCAATAGTCAGTTTCAAAATGGCTGCCAAGGGATAGTCAGAGGCATTTCCAAAGATGCCAACCACCATATTTCTGTCTCTTAGGAACCATTTTAACTAAAAAAACATGGTTGGCAGCTTTTACCCCTAGATGTGCAGGGGGTTGTAATACCATTTTTATCCTCCAGACTAACAGGCCACTAGGCAGTGTGTATGACTGGCAATTACTCTTATAACACTGGCCACTAGGCAGTGTGTATGACTGGTAATTACTATCACACTGGCCTCCAGGTGGTGTGTATGACTGGTAATTACTAACACTGGCCACTAGGCAGTGTGTATGACTGGTAATTACTATCACACTGGCCTCCAGGCGGTGTGTATGACTGGTAATTACTAACACTGGCCACTAGGTAGTGTGCATGACTGGTAATTACTATAACACTGGTATGGTGGCAGGCATGCACGGGACCGAAACCATCAGAAAACAACTTGATGAGTTTCTTTATGCATCCACACTCTATGCCTATGCGGCTCCACTCACGTGGATCAAGAGTGCACACCAATGCAGATAATACTATAGAATCTGTGTAGACACAAAAGAAGGCATTGGTGCAAATGACATCACCCATGCAGCACCGCTGACCTGTAAATCAAAGTCCTTCCCACACCATGTGGCGCAAAGGGCAGTGCCGATCTCCGTAGCCCTCGGCCTCTCACCTATTACATAGCTCAGGTAACAGTGGGGGGCTAGTCCTCTGGTAACCGCAAAAGTTTGACTCCCCACTCGCATCTGTATTGCAACATGCCTTGCCAGACGGCAGTAGGTGCCATTTTTATGATGGTCTTTGGTATGACCCGATCGTGAGTAGAACTCGTGATCGACCAAAAGGAGCATGCAATTGAAACAATCTGGGCATGTTAGCTCAGATACTGCAAACAAAGGCTTTAGAAGTTCCACTGAGAGTTGAACTCAGATTACTGGTGTCAAAGGTCAGAGTGCTAACCATTACACCATGAAATCAAGACATAGCTGTCAAATTGTTTTCAGCAACAAATTACTGGCATACACTGACATTGCCCTGGCAAAAAATCCAAACACAGCCTTCAATATACATAAACCACACTCCCTGGGCTGCCAGCTCCCATGCAATGAGTTTGACTGTCTTCACACGCTCACACGCCATACCTCCGATTTCTCACGCTAGAAAAAAAATCTAGTTTATCTATCTGATCTTGGCTACCCATTGCGTCATGCCAACCACTTGCAATCGATCAATTACGCCTTACACACGGCTAAACAGGCAGAGAGGTGTTCCCTTCTGTACACACTCTCCTACGGTATGTGGCGCATCTAATGATGCTGCACTCGCCGGAAGTTGGATAATTGCCTACCGTCAATTTAGAGGAAGAGGAGGGAGAAGAAGGTGTCCGAGTTGAAGACGGGTGTCTCAGACAGGTTTGTACATATGCACACCAATGTGTGGCATTACTGGTGTAATTATGAACTTATATAAAGTTTCTGAGTCGT
The DNA here is from genome assembly GCF_027579695.1 of Neoarius graeffei. Taxonomy (NCBI): domain Eukaryota; kingdom Metazoa; phylum Chordata; class Actinopteri; order Siluriformes; family Ariidae; genus Neoarius; species Neoarius graeffei. Next base: position 4,599,111 of record NC_083585.1, read on the forward strand.
TTTAGCCTATAAGTGTTGTGAGAATATTTAATGCCATATCGAGAGCTGTGTACTAGGCATGCTAAATCATTATAGGCCTACTGCCGTGCCACAGCCTCTATCTTCCCCAACAAGCAGCACAGGAGAGCACCTCCTTAGCACACGTTTATTAAGCACATTTTTAGTTTGTTTACTGTATGTTATCATACTTTATGACTTCATTTGAAGCCATACTGGAAATGTTGTAAAATAAAGCAAGGAAGAGATAATATTACAAATGCAAGAAGAGCCATTAGCCACATACCTATTGTTTATTTACAGGGTATTTGTTTTTTTTTAATTATTTATGATGTATGTAATTGCTCAGTTAAAGTAAATAAAGTATGGTCACCTGTAATATCAAAGAACTTGACCGTTTTGCTGTAGGCTTGCCTACCACTCAGAGCAGGTAAGATTCAGAATAAACACAAGAAACTTGTCCTCCAGGAAAAGGCATGTTGTTGTGACTGTGTAGATTTATTAAACCAACATGACTATTTGAATTCTTTCAAAGGTAAGATGTCCCGAAGGGTAAGACCAGTGGCAGGACAAAAGCGGAATTTTATTTTGACAGTCCAGCCAAGCCAGAAAAGGCAGACAGGACAGACAGAACAACAGACAGAAGAGCAGCATTCAGAACAGACAGAACGACAGACAAAAGAGCAGGTCTATAGGGCTACAGGAACATTGGCAGTCATCTGTAGTTTTGTAGTGTGGGGGCTTTTAAGCCAAAACTTGGTGCTTTTGTTGGCCACAAGCTGAAGGCCTGGCAAGTAAGGTTGTGTAAGAATGTAGGTATGGCACAGCAGGCCACTCCAAAAATCCACCAGAATGCAGGAACATCTACTAAATCCAAAATCTTAACACCCCCCCCCCCCCCTCATTGTCCATCTCCAGCTGGACGACCCACAAACAAAACACCAGAATGCAGGGGGACAAGTGAATATCAAACTGAATACAAAATTCCCACTTACTTGGTGTGTGTGGAAAAATTTTACTGTCAACCCCCCCCCCAAAAAAAATCTCACTCCAAAGAATTTTGAAAAGTTGGCAGCCCTGCACACTCCTCAATGCTGAAACTCAGGATTGAACCATGGACCTTTAGAGTTCAGTCTAACACGCTCCCTACTGAGCTATTTCAGCAAGCCTATTGTCAGTAGCTCATAGCACCATCCAATCAGTCGACTACAGCATTTGGCCCTTGTCAAATATTTGCAGCAAGCAGAATTTTTGTTTTTGAGATCACATTATATCACATAACAGGCATTTTATACAAGTGCAAAAGTCAGGTACAAGAAGTGCTGAACTTCTAGGAAACAACTTGTAAGCACTTACATTCAAGCTATACTAAATGTGCTACGATTAGGGTAACAGCCAGAGAAACATTGCAGTGCTCACAAAATTCAAATACACAGATGAGATTGCCTCAAAGACAAGCACTTCTGAATCTCTGAAAAATCAGTGCTCTTCTTTGAATTAATCTAATTGTGCTTCATTTTGAAAGTAACTTTAATCAACTCTAAAATGTATCTTTAGTTGCTTGAATCATTCAAAACCAATCTACAAAATGGCACTTACCAAAGGATTCAGGAAGGTAGTAGCCACTGTTAGGGTATCACTTGTGACAAAAAGACAGATAGATGGTGTTCTACTTTGTATCTTCTCCTCTCTTATTCACCACTAAATAATATAATCATTAGCTGACTGCTGTTCTAGAAAGTCTGCAGTGAGAATTCATCAGTTGACCACTATTTCATTCTGAGGGGTCTGACTCAAGTGTTTTTCATTTAAAGTGCACAGGAACTGATGAAAACTTGAGCTCATTCACAGCCCAACCCACAAACTCCAATGTGATAATGGAAGGTCCATCAGTCCATGTGAAAGGACCAGGTGAGTTACACATTGATGGGCAGTTATCACTCTAATAATAATAATGAAAATAATAGGTCTTTATTGCATAAGATAAAAACACATATCTTATGTTACAATTTTTAAACTTTAATGAAAATAAAACTGAGGCCTTAGTCTTTTGGCCCAGTGCTGCTTGTGATACACATGGAGACTTAGGCCCCCTTGAACCATAGGTCAAAGACACTGCAAAAAACCTTGGTGTAACTTTAGACTGTAATTTTAAATTGGAGAAACAAATAAATACAGTTGTAAAATCTAGTTTTTTCCAGTTAAGGCTTTTATCCAAGGTTAAACCCTTCTTACCCCTCAAAAACTTTGAGATGGCTATTCATGCCTTTGTCTCTTCCTGCCTAGGCTACTGCAATGCCCTATATGTGGGCATTAGCTGTTCCTCCTTATTCCGTCTTCAACGAGTTCAGAATGCTGCAGCCTGCCTTCTAACCAGAACACGAAGGTGGGAGCATGTTACGGTACACCTGTGCTTGCAGCCCTTCACTGGCTCCCTGTCCGTTATAGAATAAATTTTAAAATTCTTTTATTTGTTTTTAAATCTTTACATGGTCTGGCTCCACTTTATATATCAGATCTTCTAAAGGTTCAGACAACATCTAGGGCATGTAGGTCAGCCGACCAACTCTGTCTTGCTGTTCCTCGTTCTAGGCTAAAAAGCAGAGGTGACCGGGCTTTTGCAGTGATTGCACCTAAGCTTGGGAACGAACTGCCACTGCACATACACCTGGCTCCTTCCTTGGCTGTTTTTAAATCTCATCTAAAAACCCATTTTTATGCCCTGGCGTTCAATACAGCATGATTGTCTTATTTATTTATCTGTATGTATGTGTATATTGTTATGCTCACTTTTTGTCTATTCTGTTGTCTATCAAGTCATACTACTTTGCCTGTCCAGCACTTTGGTCAGCTGTTGTTGTTGTTGTTTTTAAAGTGCTTTATAAATAAACGTGACTTGACTTGACAGTGAAAATATAAAACTAAAACGGGCAGAAAAATACAGAATAATAAAAAAATACAAAACCTAAGTACAAACTAATTCATAAATACAAAAGTACAAGTAATATAATACTACATGAGATCAATGATAATGGGTAATAATAATAATAATAATAATATATTAAATACAATTTCTAATGAAAAACTAATTGGAAAGGAGATATTCAAAAACAGGGTTCATGATGACTGTTTTTTTTTTTTTTATTAAGACATGGTCAATTCCCAGGATGAGCCAAAGAATGCAAAAAGAATCCAGTATTAAGTTGAAGGAACTTGAAATTTCGTTTGAAATTGTGATTTATGTCCTGGACCTTCCATTGTTCCACTTTTGGATCGTTGCTGAAAAGGACTGCTCTTGGAACCTGCATTCCCTGAAAGGGGCCCTCTGTTGATTCGAAGTGTAGAATCAGTGTGCTCTTCATTCTCATCTGGACACTTGACATCACAAGATGGTGTCACCCACCTTTCGACTAGCTATGTCCTGCAGCTTGTGTTGAGTGGCATCGAGAGTGTGTTGGTTCATATTGCTAAATTTTGTATGCCAAGGCAGGTATACTCAGCCCAAATATCTGGATTCCTCGAAAACTGACATTTGTGAGAAAAAGATGAGCATTAACCCACTCCCTAAACATAGCTTCTTGTTTGAGATCACAACATGGCATTTGAGTAACCATGATGGGAAGCTTGGTCATAGGGACTGGTGTCTGAGCAAAAGGGCCCTTGTTTCCAGAAGGATGACATGAAAGAAAAGCAATTATCACACTGAAATTGAGAATCATATCCCTGGACTGATGTGCCCAATTGCCTATTGCTCTGTGTTCAGTCAAGGTACACACTCTCGATGTCTTTGAAGAGCCAAGTGACATCTGTGAGCACTGGCGTCATTACAAAGCAGTACTGACATAGAGAGTTCATGTTAAAACTATTAAAATATTATAATCACGCGATCTTTTATCAATCAAATGAGGATGGGTTCCCTTTTGAGTCTGGTTCCTCTCGAGGTTTCTTCCTCATGTCATCTGAGGGAGTTTTTCATTGCCACTGCCGCCACAGGATTCCTCATTGGGGATAGACTAGGGATAAAATTAGCTCATGTTTAAAGTCACTAAAATTCTGTAAAGCTGCTTTGCGACAATGTTTATTGTTAAACGTGCTATAAAAATAAACTTGACTAAAGAGTATGTAGGTTCTCATTGTGGAAATTGGTATGCTAAGATATATATCTAAGAGGCAGAGTAATCTTGAAATCGCAGAGTCTATGAAAAGGGGGATTATTTGAAAGATGTCCAGGCAAAACCACCCTCTGTTACAGAAGATCAACTTCTTTAGAACTAGGCAGCCAAGTGAAAACCATGTAGCCAGCAGTCCAGGGTTCCTTTTTTTTCTAACAGGTCGATGATTTAAGGTAAAACCTTAAATCATGTGTTCACGTGCTGCTGGAATTGCATTATACCCTTCAAAGGTTTGGTTTTTTCATGTCTGCAGGATCCTGCTCAAAGTTTGAGATGGTTGCATGAGATGTGTGGAGGAAAGCAGGTTCATGTTTCTTTTACTTTCTTTATTGAGGAGTGTGGTTTGTGTACGTCTAAGCGTTTGACCAGGGGCATGTTTAGATTTTGCCAGGTCAATGTCAGTATGCCAGTAATTTGGTGGTGAAAATAATCTCATAGCTTTCTTTGATGAGGTTTTAGAAACTTCCTGTGTAACATTTGTATGTTTTTGTAAAGCCTTTCATTGACTCTGTATTACTGTGCTCCCTCTCTAAGAGCACAGTGATAGAGTGCAGAATCTGAGAGCTTTAGACTTCTGATATAAGTTCAGTGGAGTCTCTGGTTGTTTTTGACTCTAATCGACGATCATCAAGAGTGCTTTGGTCAGATCTTGACCTTGCGCCTTTATGCAGTAAATACTGTGGTGCGCTGTTCGGATATTGTTTGTACCAGTAAAGCCTAATGTTATTGCTGCTTGACTCAAATGAACATTTCAGAGTAACAGTGTCTGTTTCTTTCCTGACAATGGCATCTTCATCTGTTGGCCAGATTTTACCAGCGAAACTGCCTGTTGTAAAAGAGGAACATAAAGAAATAAATCTGTGAAGTCGTTTTGTAAACAAATCCAAAATAATCATTTCAATATTTTATGCTTAAAAATGGGTATTAAGTAATACAATTAATAAAATTAATAGATTAATAAACACGAGTATTAGTTAATACAATTAATTCTCTGATGAAAGTTAATTACCTGTAGTGACAGTGAGAATCAGTGGGATGTATCTCACTATGTACAGTAAGTTGTATAGTTGAGCCATTTCTGAACACAGCTCTGTGAGGATCCTGTATAATAGTGCTTGCTGTATGTGCTGAACTTTACACAAGAGGGAAAACATTTCTAGAAGGCCACACCCAGGAAGTTCTGCTGTTGGAGCATAACTTTGTACAGATAATCACTTCACAGTATCAGTCACAGTGAACTAAATCACCAATACAACACAGAACAATTCTACTGTTGCTGATCAACTCACTGCATCCAACTTCACCTCTTAAACATTACTGTCGACACTTCACAATGTAAGATTTACAATAAACAGAGTTCAGTTATTGCAGTTTAGTTTTCCACTGTGTGCATTATTGTGGTATAACAGCACAGTCTGTTGTGTGTTATTCTTTACCTCATGCTTATGGTTTTGGAATGGGATGTTCAACAAACTCATCAAACTGGTCAGGTCTCCTATATTACAGTGTCATATATAATCATGGGGGCGGCAGGGTGGTGTAGTGGTTAGCGCTGTCGCCTCACAGCAAGAAGGTCCTGGGTTCGAGCCCCAGGGCCGGCGAGGGCCCTTCTGTGTGGAGTTTGCATGTTCTCCCCGTATCTGCGTGGGTTTCCTCCGGGTGCTCTGGTTTCCCCCACAGTCCAAAGACATGCAGGTTAGGTTAACTGGTGACTCTAAATTGACCGTAGGTGTGAATGTGAGTGTGAATGGTTGTCTGTGTCTATGTGTCAGCCCTGTGATGACCTGGCGACTTGTCCAGGGTGTACCCCGCCTTTCGCCCGTAGTCAGCTGGGATAGGCTCCAGCTTGCCTGCAACCCTGTAGAAGGATAAAGCGGCTAGAGATAATGAGATGAGATATATAATCATATACAGACCCAGTCTACCATATAAACAATATAAGCAGCCGTTCACCAATGAAAATAAATTTCTAGAGATAACAAAAATAGTGTTAGCTTAAAGTTTAGAGGCATCTGTGATCTAATAATGATGCTCTCAATTTTATAAAATTAAACCTTGCCTTAGGATGTAGCACAAGCGAATATTTTTGCCTCAAGCCCCAGGAAAAAGTTGTCAATAATTATTTAGGTTTTTGGTCCAGTGATCAGAATATTTTTAAAGAAATATTGCTGCTGGCTCATCCAAGTTTAATACTTCATTGAAATGTGCTTTGATTTGTTTATTTGTATGTTGGTCACATTTGGCTTGTGTTTCTAAACTTATACTTTTGTAATGTCAGGGTTCAAAGCTCACACAGCTGCAGTCACGTGACCGCACCTTTTGCTATGACTTAGTGTTCCGACTGATTCACAAATCACAACAAAGGAAGGTCAAGGACAGAGACTGAAGATCTTAATTCATTTACTTAAAGAAAATAGAAATATGAATGAATGGTGTGAGTAAGGCAGTTAATCAGTAGTGTTAGACAGTGCAAGCATGTGATGATAGTGGAGTGAAGAGCTGCAACATGAAAGAAAAACCAAATACAAAAAGCCATTACAAATAACCAAACCCAAGACAGCAGGTAATGAGCTCCAAGCCCCCACCATTTCCCAAAGGCTCCTCCTTTTAAAGGAGATCCCAGGTGTTTCTGCAATGAGCTCCTCAGCCACAACTCCAAGCATCACAGCGGTAGCGCTGAGAGTCTCACAGCCTCCAATCAAGTGTCACTAACCTGATCCAGTGTTCAGTGCAGCTCAGGTTTCTCTGCACTGACGCGGAAATCTTTCACCTTTTACTAAAGATTTCCAGGGAAAGGGATGTTAATGAGCCCCCACACACACACACACACAAAAAGCCCCTTTCACCATTTTTTTTTTTTAATATGACTTTGATCTACAGCTGTCAAAGGCCTCTGTCTTAATACCGGTTACTGCTGTGACGTCATGCACTCAGGGCTGGCTGGCTGGCTGGCTCAGTGGGGCAGCTCGAATGCCAACTTTGTGGTCAATTTTAACTCTCAAAAATATATTTTTATTCCCATTTATGCAGCAAACAAAAGTCAAGGATGGAGATATTATCCACTCAGAAATGTATTTAAAAATAAAGGTTCTGCGTATCTCCTTTAAACATGGAGGATTTTTGTTTTTTTTTAATTAACATGAAAACGTCTACAGAAGTAAAGTTGTGCAATCTGAAACAGTGCAGGAAGTTAAGTTTTTTAGACAAAAAAAATACACAATCATGGTGTATTAGTCAAGGATTTTACTATTTTAGAATTGCAAAACTGTCTTCAAGGTTTTAAACAAGGAAAGTCTCCAGGAGGAGATGGACTCCCTCTGGAATTTTATCAAACCATTTGGGATGTTTTAGCAAATGACATTTTGATTGATTTTAAAGAATTTGAAAGACTGGCTCGACTTCCAGACAGTTTTAGGATAGGGATAGTTGCTTTACTGCACAAAAAAGGTGACAAGACAGACTTGAGGAACTGGAGACCGATCATCCTTTTAAATTTTGATTGTAAGCTTTTTAGCAAACTATCACGACGTATGTCGACAGTTTTATATGTGATCCACCCGGATCAAGCCTGTGCCATCCTCCTGAGGAAGATCATGGACAGCCTAGTGCTTGTTCAAGACGCCATCTGTTTTGAGAGGGACAGAAACTTTCGGCTATTAGTTATAAATTTAGACTTTGAGAAAGCCTTTGATCAGGTCTCACACCAGTACCTTTTTTCAGGTACTGGAAAAGATGGGTTTTCCAGGGAGGTTTTTAGAGTGGGTGGGTCTGCTGTATCAAGATATTTGCAGCAGAATTTTGGTAAATGGGCGCCTCACAAAAGTGATGTTCGCTCTGGTGTCCACCAGGGGTGCCCATTATCTCCACTCCTGTTCATAGCCTGTATTGAGCTGCTGGTGCAGATCTTGAGAAAAGACAAATTGATCAAAGAACTAGACTTGCCAGGTGGACTAACTGCAACCTGTACTTTGTACATGGATGACATCAATCTTTTATGTTTGGACATTTTATCAGTTCAAAGAGCTCTGGACTTGACTGACTGGTACGGAAAAGCCTCAGGCGCTAAGCTCAATAGGAGCAAGTCTGAGGCCCAGCTCCTTGGACCATGGGGTGACTTACAGACCAACCTGGATCTGGACTTTAAAGAAAAAGATATTAAAGTTTTAGGAATCAAATTTGATGAGGACGGCCATGGACAGGGCAACTGGACTGACACGTGAGGGAAAGTCAGACAACGGCTAGGGTTTTGGGGACTGAGAAAGCTATGGAGGGAAAGGTTTTAATAATAAAAGCTGTTATCTTACCTTTGTTTTTACTCATCTGTTCTGTTTTTAGTCCCCTGAGACAATTTCTTTTAGATCTGGAGAGGGCATTTTTTTTTACTTCCTGTGGGAGTCCAAGTGGGGGTGTACTGTCCTCACTAAGGTGTGGTAACCCAGCTAGACAGTGAGCTAAACTTTGCTTTACTCGTGATACAAAGTCTTTATTGAAAAGTCTTTACATGTAGAATCCAAATCACAAACTTCAGGAAAGTGAAACTAAAAAATAAAACAATCAAGAAAATAATTAGGTTCTATCATGTTTCTATACAGGCTAAGATAGTTAACTTACATAAACTAGGCAAGCTAAGCTAATGACCTTGACGTTCACTGTTAACTGCAGTGCCTAAACTCAGCTATAGCTAACATTTAGCTAACATTTTAACATGTCTAGAAAATCGTTTTTATCTATTCTTTCACCATTTACTTTTTAACTGTTTTTAACTGCATTAATTCGACAAACTATAAAATTATCAAATTATCAATTACAAGACTAACAACATTAACAAAGGAATACATACAAGTGATGCTTCTGCTGGGGCAAATGAATCAGCAATTCCACAGGAGCCCTTTCCACAGCATGTTAACACCAGCTTGCCTTGCTCCAACTAACTTCCCACTTCCCGTTTCCAACTCTAGGACATCAAAATAAAAGTCTGCCTTCCTGTTACATGAATTACACATTGAATAAAAGTCCCCAAATATTTTATATCTGCCTGAAGGCAGCACACTCCCCGTCTGACCTTAAAGGTCACTATTAAGCAATAAATGGCCTAAAGTTCAGTCCTCAGGCAGCAGAAGAACTACTTCTGACACCGGTCTCTGGAACAGCTTGGATTCTTTGCCCGTTGTCTTCAGCTCGACCTTCCTTACTCTGCCATCCCTCCCAGGGACGACTGCTGTAATCCTTGCCATTGGCCAAGCATTACGTGCAACTTGACTGTCATTCAGGAGCACAATGTCCCCTTCCTTCACATCCCGTCATGTCTCTCTCCACTTTCGTCAGGTTTGCAGAGTGGGAAGGTACTCCTGTCACCAGCGACGCCAGAAACAGTCAGCAAGTGCTTGCACCTGTCTCCATTGTCTGCTGAGAAGATCCTTTCCCGTGAATTCCCCGTGTGGTGGAGTAACTCCCACCTTCTGGGAGAGAATTATCGCAGGGGACAGCACGAAGGGTGACTCTGGGTCAGTAGAGACTGGAACGAGGGGCCTGGCATTGAGTATTGCAACCACCTCTGCCATGAGGGTGTTTAAAACATCATGGGTAAGCTGGACGTTCTCCTGCAACAGGATTGCATCCAGGATCCTTCTTGAGAGGCCTATTAAACGTTCCCATGACCCCCCCATGTGTGATGAGTGAGGTGGGTTGAACACCCATGAACATCCTCGCTGGCTTAAGAACTGCTGGACTGAAGTGTTTTGACTGAGTCCCAGTTCCTTTGCAGCAGCAACGAAGTTTGTTCCGCAGTCTGATCTTATTTGCTTAGCAGGTCCCCTTATCGCGAAGAATCGCCTAAGTGCATTGACACAACTGGAGGTGTCCAAGGAGTCGATGAGCTCAATATGCACGGCTCATGCAGCAGAAGGGCATCGCCCATCTCTTGCTTTGGGCCTGTCCACCTCAAGTGCGCCTTGAGATGACTGGCCAAGGTCCGAACATGTCCACTCCTACATAAGTGAAGGGTGGGCATGTGTGTAGCCGTTCTGGAGGTAAGTCGGCCATAAGTTGTTCCTCTGTTCTGCAGCATAACTTCCGGCACACAACACACTTGTACAGCTCCAAAGCAATAAGCCGTTTTCCACCTATGACCCAAAAGCCAGCAGCTCTCAGGGCCCCTTCTGTGAAGTGTCATCCTTGATGCTTAACATCCTCATGACACTGTCACACTAGCAGCAGGGAAACATGACTGTTCTTGGGCAAGATGATGGGATTCTTTTCCGGACTGCTCAAGTCAGCATGTTTAAGTCTGCTGCCAACGCGAATCAGATCTCCTTCAAGAACAGGTCTGAGCTTCTGAAGAGAACTGTCCTTGGTTACAGCTTTTCCACTTTCAAGTGCTGTGAATTCCTTAAAGTAGGCATCTTCCTGCGCTGCTCTGACGATAATATGTCTGGCCTGAGACAACTCATCCGGAGTGCGCAGGAAGTTGCAGTAGTGCCATCCCTTGCACTGACTAGACTTGTTCTTGTAAGATCTAGCGATGTGGACAAGTAGAGCAATCGCCCTAGTGAGAGAGCGCATTGATGAAAACTGCTGAAAACGCGCGGCATTGAGGCCTCTGTTTTGACTCGGAGTCAAAAGACTGCTCACTTCAGGACGTATCTCCACATCTAATTCCGGGTTTAAAAGTTCAAAGACTTCCCTTGAGTCTTCATCAGGTGGATTCGGTTTGTACAAAAAATCCGGTCCCGTGAACCATGTGGTCTGTGCCAGTTGTGACGCAGGAACTGCCCGCGATGCATGGTCTGCGGGATTGTCTTCCATACTGACATAGTACCACTGGTCAGGTGTTGTGAACTGACATATTCTACGAACTCGATTGTGAATGTAGACATAGAAGCATTTGGTCTGATTATGAATATATCCCAGCACTACCTTACTGTCACAGTAGAACTTGACTGGATCGGGCTTCATGTCCAACTCGTCTTGTATGGAGTTCAGCGACTTCTACGGCTAATACTGCGGCACACAGCTCTAGCCAAGGGATAGTTGGTTCTGATTGTGGAGCCAGCTTAGCTTTCCCTAAGATGAATCCTACTTGGATTTCTCCATCAGCTTGCATGGTCTTCAAATACGCCACCACTCCAATGGCCTTGGTGCTTGCATCAGAGAACACACATAGCTCTGTGTGCTCAACCTTGGAGAGTGATGTCGCAATGTATGCACGTGGGATGTGCAGCTTGCTTAAATCATGCAACGACTCTCGCCATGATTCCCATTGTTTCAGCTTTTGTTCTGGGAGCGGTGCATCCCAGTCACACATGTCGACACTGAGTTCCCTCAGCAGACTTTTGCCTTCTATGGTCACTGGTGCGACCATGCCCAGTGGATCAAAGATGCTGTTCACCGTAGACAACACTCCTCTGCGAGTGAAGGCCTTCTTCTCTTGTGAGACAGCAAATGTGAACCTGTCTGTTGTGGTCTCCCACAATAGTCCCAAGCTGCATTGCACAGGCGTAGCTTCACTGCTGAAGTCAAGGTCCTTCAGGACTGCCCTGTCTTCTGGTTCAAAGGCTTGCAGGACGACATCGCTATTTGAAGCGAACTTATGCAGCCTCAAGTTTGATTCATTCACTGAGGGAGGCCTGTGTTCCACGCAGGAGGCTGATGGCATCAGCATCAGTGGGTAGGCTAATGAGCCCGTCATCGACGTAAAAATGACGTTCCACAAACTGGACAGTGTCCACTCCATGTCTGTGCACACCTTCTTGGATGGCTCTCCTAAGACCATAGATGGCCACAGACAGGGATGGACTGTTGCTGAAAACGTGGACCCTCATTCTATAGTCGATGATGTCCTTGGACATGTCATTGTCCCTATACCACAAGAACCACAGATAGTTCCTATGGTCGCTGCGAACAAGGAAGCAGTGGAACATCTGCTGTATATCGGCGATCACTGCAACCTGTTCCTTCCGAAAGCGGATCAGCACCCCCATGAGTGAATTATTGAGGTCCGGTCCTGTGAGAAGAACGTCGTTCAAAGATGTTCCTGAATACTTTGCGCTAGAGTCGAATACCATGCGAATATTCCCAGGCTTTTGTGGGTGATAGACTCCGAAAGTTGGCATGTACCAACACTCTTCATTGTCTTCTAGTGGCAGAGCCACTTCTGTGTGCTTCTTCTCAAATATCTTCTTCATGAATTCCAGGAACTGGTCTTTCATCTCCTGTTTCCTTCGTAACGTCTTCTCCAGAGCAGTGAAGCGAGTGTATACTTGTTCGCGGTTGTTGGATAAACGCTGCCAAGGGACCCTAAAAGGTAACGGAGCAACCCAGTTATTTGACTTGTCTCTGTAAACTTCTCGATCCATGATCTCCAGGAAGATAGTGTCCTCAATAGACGGGGCAGGTCTATTGTCATACTCAGTCTCACTGAACACTTTCTGTCCAAGGGCATCCAGTGATGATTTTGTGGACTTACTCTTCTGCTCCCCGCCATGAGACACAGTCTGAGTCAACTTTATGAAGCCTTTGCAGGGTGTGAGGATAGAGGGACGGCCATTCTTCAGCACATTGGTCTTGAATGTCCCCACAACTGGTCTATGTGCACTCCCTAAACACACATCCCCAACAAGCACCCATCCTAGTTCCAATTTTTGTGCGAAAGGAATGTCTGGAGGTCCGCTCACTTGCTGCCAGACTTTATGGACTCTGACGAGATCTCTGCCGAGCAGGATAAGTATCTCCGCGTTGTGGTCAAGCTCAGGTATGTATGGCGCTACACTTCTGAGGTGTGGATGGTGACGGGCCGTGTCAGGTGTCGGTATTTCAGAACGATCATTGAGTATTTCATTACACTCAATTAGAGGCGGAAGTGGTAGACTGGTTTGCCCATCCCGAGATTCGACTTGGAACCCTTCAGCCTTCTGGCCTGACGTCTCCACCAGCCCCGCACAGGTCTTGAGTAAGTAAGGGAATGACTGGCCTTTGATTTTAAATAGCTCAAAGAAGTCGGATCTAACCAATGAACAATTACTTTGGTCGTCCAAAATTACGTACATGTTAGTTGCCTTCTCGCATTGACCTTGGGGATATACTCGAACCAGACAGATCTTCGAGCAGGATCTTACTGTTTGGCCTGGACCACAAACCCGTGTGCAGCTAGAATTGATGACTGTGCTGTCACCAGCCAGCACATCTTCCTCCCCACCATTGTCTGATGGTGGTGGAGGCCCTTTCGCAACTTGAGGTGGAGGACCTGGGTGCATGGCGGCATGATGATGGTCGCTGCCACATTCTGTGCACCTCAGAGTTACCTTACAGTCTTTAGCGAGATGACTAGCAGACATGCAGCATTTGAAACACATCCCATTGTCTTTGAGAATGCTCTTCCTCTCCTCAAGTGTTTTTCCTCTGAATGCTCTACATTTCCTCAGCACGTGTGGTTTGTTGTGAATGGGACAAATTTTCTCTGTCCTTTCAACTTTTTTCTCAGGTATATCTGCAGGCGGATCTTTACCTGATGAAACCTCTGTCTTCTGAACCGATATCTTACTCCCAAAATTGCGTAAAGCTACTTTGCTGTTGCCAGATGGAAGAATGAAGCTAGGATCGTTCCTTCTCCGTACTTCATGACAGATGAACTCAGCAAAGACATCAAATGGAGGGAAATAGCCGTTGTTTTTTTCTTTAAACCTTGAGCCAATTGCAAGCCATTTCTCCTGAAGCCCATAGAGAAGTTTTTCAACGATGGGCCCAATTCCCCTGGCTGTATCCAGGTATGCCAATCCTGTGAGGTAACCTTCTCCTCTAGCACCTTGCAGTTCCATAAGGAGATCGCCTAGGTCCCTCAGTTTCCCGTAATCTTTTGTCGATATTTTTGGAAATCCATCCAGTCGTTTAAACAGTGACTTCTCCATTACTTCGGGTGCAGCATAACACTGCCGAAGGCGCTCCCAGGCCTTTTGTAGTGCTACGTCTGGGCGCCCTGCATGTACAGAGCGAATACGTTTAATGTGTTTGACTGACTCTGGCCCAAGCCACTTAATGAGCAGATCCAAGATTTCAGTGCATGTGAGTCCCAGGCCTACAGTGGCATTATCGAATGATGACTGCCATGCCATGAAATTTTCAGGTTTGTCATCGAATTGGTAGAGGCTGGTACTCACTAGATCGCAACGAGTCAGGTATCGTGCTAGGTGTTCTGTTTCAGGTGCCACGCTTGAGGTTGGTGGGACATTGCAAGGAAAGTATGGTGGCGCCATTGCGCTTAGTGCTGGTTTCTGAGGGAAATGCGCTTTCTTTGGCACTTCATGACGTCCGCTGTCTCGATTTGGATTTGTTTGGTTTCCAATATGAGGTGCGCTTCGATTCGATGGCTTGTTGTGGCCAGGTGGTCTGCTAGGGGCCTCGCCCTGTTCATGTACATCATCCTCGTTCGGGCCTATCGCTGACAAAGGATGCCATGTAATATAACTCTCTTCAGACATTGCTGTGTCATGTGCTGGATCAGGGAGAGACACTGGAATGCTTTTTCGGCGCAATTCAGTTTGTGCTGCAACATACTCTTTTATGCGTGTTGCAATTTCCTCTTGGAGGACCTCATGTGAAGATGAAACAGACTTAACTGAATTCTCTTGATATTCAGCTGCTTCTAATGCTTCAGCTTGTGCTGCGGCTGCCTCTTTTTGTTGTTCAAGTGCGCTTAATTCAGCTTCCAGCTTCGCCTTTCCCAACTGTAGCTCTGCCTCTTTTTCAGCCTTTTCAACTTTAAGCCTTGCTTCTTTCTCTGCAAACGCAGCTCGTACCTTTGCAGCCTCTGCTGCCGCGCGCGCCTTGACTGCAGCGCTGGATGAAGATGAGTTAGAGCTCCTTGACTTGTGTGTGTGTACTGATGCATTCTCAGCCTTCTGATTCTTTTCTTGTTCCATTCTTCTGGTTAGATTTTCTTTCTTGCCACTTTCGATGTTGCACTCCGGCTGAATCACACTTTTTCACTGTACTGTCCTCACTAAGGTGTGGTAACCCAGCTAGACAGTGAGCTAAACTTTGCTTTACTCGTGATACAAAGTCTTTATTGAAAAGTCTTTACATGTAGAATCCAAATCACAAACTTCAGGAAAGTGAAACTAAAAAATAAAACAATCAAGAAAATAATTAGGTTCTATCATGTTTCTATACAGGCTAAGATAGTTAACTTACATAAACTAGGCAAGCTAAGCTAATGACCTTGACGTTCACTGTTAACTGCAGTGCCTAAACTCAGCTATAGCTAACATTTAGCTAACATTTTAACATGTCCAGAAAATCGTTTTTATCTATTCTTTCACCATTTACTTTTTAACTGTTTTTAACTGCATGAATTCGACAAACTATAAAATTATCAATTACAACAAGACTAACAACATTAACAAAGGAATACATACAAGTGATGCTTCTGCTGGGGCAAATGAATCAGCAATTCCACAGGAGCCCTTTCCACAGCATGTTGACACCAGCTTGCCTTGCTCCAACTAACTTCCCACTTCCCATTTCCTGTTTCCAACTCTATGACATCAAAATAAAAGTCTGCCTTCCTGTTACATGAATTACACATTGAATAAAAGTCCCAAAATGTTTTATAGCTGCCTGAAGGCAGCACAGGGGGAGACTGCGGCGAGTGGTGGTGAAGAAAAGACCAGATAATGGTAGGAAAGGCCTCCCAGACCCCCACCTGTTTTTAGGTTCCAAATTCATCGCCTTGCACATCAGTTATGCCAACTTCCCATCCAGAGACAGTAAAACAGCAGCTATGGTCAAGTTCTGGATGGGGTCACATCTTAAATGGCTGAACATTTTAAAGCCAGATCTTAAAATGCCAGTTGTTTTTGTATTGAGCCAAGAATATGCTTTTACTGAAAAGTTTTTAAAGAAATATGATTTTGAAAAGGAAGCTGTCACCATGGGCATCACCGTAGTGTAGTGGTTAGTGCTGTCGCCTTACAGCAAGAAGGTCTGGGTTCAAGCCCTGTGGCTGGCGAGGGCCTTTCTGTGCAGAGTTTGCATGCTCCATGTGTCTGCATGGGTTTCCTGCGGGTGCTCTAGTTTCCCTCACAGTCCAAAGACATGCAGGTTAGGTTAACTGGTGACTCTAAATTAGGTGTGAATGGTTGTCTATGTGTCAGCCCTGTGATGACCTGGTGACTTATCCAGGGTGTACCCTGCCTTTTGCCTGTAGTCAGCTGGGATAAGCTCCAGCTTGCCTGTGACCCTGTAGAACAGGATAAAGCTGCTCGAGATAATGAGATGTCATCACCATTTTAACTAATGCATTGTCTCTCTTGTGCAGGACTGGGAGGAAGTGAGCCCCATACCCGGCCTCACACTATGTAAAGCCAAACGTGTTTGGTGGAATGCAGCCCACCCCGCTCTTCAGAACAAGCACAAGGACCTGTCATGGATGGCTGTCCATGAGATCCTTCTGGTCAGGGCCATGATGCATTCCCAGGGCATGGCAGCAAATCCGATCTGCCCACGGCCAGGGTGCAGCCAGCCCTAAACTGTGTGGCAAGGGATCTGTGGGCCATAACCGGCCCCCTAGAATGCCCGAGCCTGCCAGCAGGGGAGGTTCATCTGCAAGTTTACTGGCTAGCAGTAAACAGGGTGGGCCAAGGCATCAAAAAGTTACCAGCAGCTGAATTTACCATGCTCTGGCTGACCCTGAACAGCGTGAAGGCCACCCTGTGGACCTCCTGCAACCTGCTGGTGGGGAAGCAGGTGACAGTGCCCTTGCACACACTCAAAAAGCTAGTAAAACCTTTGCTGCAGGAGGTGCTGCATGCTGACAGTCGGAGGAGGGGGCCGGGGTCACACGCAGAGGGGTTCTGGACACCACGGTACTCGGCTCCCATAGAGGCCCACCAAAGGAGATGTGAAAAACCACAAGGATGGAGCAGCGGACAAAGGGCGAGGATCTCTGCTGGGTCCTGAAGTGGCAGCTATGCGCATTCTGGGGGTCAGGGAGGAGCCAGCTTGTGTGGCTCACCCTGGTCCTGTATGACCATAAGTATACTGCACTAATACTACATAATTTTTACTTAAATTTGCAATATTTTTCTTGTTCTTAAGCCTTAATTTGCTACAATTAAGAATACAAAAAATAAAAAGAGAATTATTTGCTTATATTGAGTATATTTCACTTATTATTGGACTGTAATTTGATCTAAAAAAAAAAACAGCATTTTTAACCTATTTTAATCCTTTTGAATACTTATCTGGGACTACTTATTTCTAGATTTAAAAATCTTATTTCAAGATTTCTAATCAAGTAAAATTAACTTGCTGCATGGACAGATAATTTCACTAGTTTTAAGTAATTTTCTCCTCAAATTTAGTGTTGATATATTTAGGCTACCCTTTTTTGCAGTGCTTTTCCTGGTTTTCTCCATGCTCAACAAGCAACTGGACCGTTAGTCTGCAGTAATTCTTTTCCCTACTTTTTCATTAGACAGATCACACAACACACAACTGTTCCTTTTCAAAATTCAACCCCCCCACCCTTCTTTCAATCTATCAAAAATGCTCATTGGTCAGACATTTCTCTGTCTGTGTGCAATGGCTAAGAAAGCTGTAAAGGTGTAAGAGATTGGCCCAGGGCACCTTACCCTATACCAGCTTTCTGTAGTTGAAGGAGAGGGTGTAAAGGCTGTTTGTGTTTGATGCAGTATTTGAAGAAGGAGAAGCTGCTATGTGTACAACCGTAGACACAGATGCTCGAGCTGTTTTAACTATAGCATACTTGGATTAAATACCAAAAGGAGAAGAGAGAGGTTGTTGAGACAGTCAGGGATGAGAATTTTCCACCGGTCAGCGGATTTCTGACTTTTTCTGACCAAAATGATCGTTTTTGAGGTCGATGTAAATCCGTTGAGAACTTTTCGGGGGGGGTATGGTTAATGATCTGTGGTCACCTTATGTGGTCTTGATTCTTGGTGGGCTCCGGGTTAACACACTCGAGTCTTTCAACATGTCGTAATTAACATTCACTTTTGCAACAATGTTCGATTTATTTGCGGTAGAATTTTCGGGAAATCCCATCACGTGCAGTGTATAAACACAAGTACACATGCTCTCCACGCGTGGCTTGCAATCGCCATTCACCGACCATACACACTGTTTGATGATGCGCATTGGTAACATCGGAAAGACACGTATTCAGGCGGGATATTTTAGCATATCGACAATGGCAAAAGTCCTAGATAAGAAAGAAGAGGATTGAGTGAGGGAGATTGATAAAGGTGCAGGAATAAAGAACTGTTTTCGATGGGCTTGGTTAGAACGAACACTGAATGTCGAGATCGACAAGCAGACTGTCACAACGAAGCTTGGTGATCACATACCTATTCAAGGAGCAAATACTCTCTCTAATAACCAGAAGGAGAGAGAATTCACTCTGCACTAGATAAGAGGGTACTGTTCAACCGGTGAAGACATATTAAAGAAAACATGATCTGAGTGAGAGGTGAAAGGAAAAATTCTTAGGTGACGTGACAAGCAAAACCAAACCAAAGCAAGATACATTACTACAACACATGATTATTTGGAGTAATAATTGCAGCCTCTCTCTTACCCTTGTACCCACTGCTGGGAAAGTTAAACAACCATGTCCTGTCTGCTTGATAGTCACAATAAGGATTGAAAAGAATTCAACTAGACCTTTCACATGCCTCTGTCTCCTTTCCAAAAATACTGCTTAGGCTCTTAAAAGATGCCTAACTTATTCATTTAAAAGTTTGACGGTAGAAGGGAGTGAAAGGACAATCCTACAATGACATTAACCTTTACCACCTGAAAAGGCAGATGAAATATGGGAGTTTTTTTTTTTTAACATCAAACTATAGGATGCATAAGATGTTAAGAAGGTTAGGCTATTACATAAAATAGCTGTTTAAAGGGAACCATTAGGATTTCTCAGTAAATCAATAATAATAATAATAATAATAATAATAATAAAAAAACATTACAGATATGTAATCATCACAGAGTCATGTGTAATGATTGGTAACTTATGGACACTTTTTTGAGGTACAGAACATTGAAGATACAGCATTCTTCTGTCAAATGAAATGATAATGAAAATACGGAATGGTCTGCTGGTGTTGTAAAAGGTCAGCACTTTCATTCAGCACCTTACAGTGTTGTGTTCTTAGTTCACCAGTAAGGCAGGAAACAGACTAAACATTAAATCCTGTGTTGAATGTCAGCATAAATGTGACTACAGGCATTTAAAAACAAACAACAACAACAACAAAAAAAAAACAGCTGTTCTGCCATTTGGTTACTGCACAGCAAGGTTTCAGGTCATACACTTGAGACTGCCACACACATCTGGACCAAGAAACCAGGCTAATTCCTTTATGTCAGTTGCTGAGCTGATGACAAGCTTGAACATATGACATCTAAAAAGGAAGCATGATGCCTTGTCTTGAGGTATTTTTCATAGACTTTTACACAATTATATCAGACTTTAAACTTATTGCATGAAGACAGCACATTATCAACAGCTAGGTCAGCGTTTCTCAAAGTGTGGGGCGCAGAGGCATTGCAGGTGGGGCGCGTGAAATCGGAAGATTTATTCTTATTATTAATGTATTTATTTCTTTTGCATTCTTTATTTATGCCTTTCTGTTTTGCTTGCAAGTTACACTCACTCAAAATGTGTTCAGTTATTGTCCTTGCTAAACATGTTAAAGAACATTACATAGGAAACATCTGCACTCGACACCGGCCACCTTTCCTTTTTCATTCGCACTGACTATGTGACTAACCATTGTTTACGTACCTCAGAAAGATTCTAGGGCGCTACGCGCGCTAGAATCTTCAAACCTGCATTCGTGCTAGCTGAGCCTGAGACATCAGCACTAGGCACGAAAATGGATAAGTTTGTTAAAAGGGCCGCTAAAGTCAGGGATTTTACGGCGCCAATAGTGAAGGGGAAGGCAAGTACCAAATGCCAACCTAAAAGAAAATATGTTGAGTCCTACCTCGGCTTAGGATTCACGGTAGCTGAGGTAGGTGATGAGGAGTGACCTTTATGTGTATTATGCTTGCGGCAACTGGCAGCCGACGGTATGCGGCCTAACAAATTGCGCAGACACTTGGAGACTGCACACCCCACTCACATTGATAAACCCGTAGCTTTTTTCGAATGAAAACTTGCGGAATACCGGCAGCAGGAAAAGGGAATGGTGAAAACTGTGTCAGTTAATAGCAGGGCACAGATGGCTTCATACAAAGTGGCATACAATATTGCCCAGTGCAAAAAGCCACATACAATAGCTGAGCAACTCATTCTCCCTGCTGCTATTGATATGGTATCAGTTATGATTGATGAGAAAAGCGCTTCCAAATTAAAATCAATCCCCCTGTCAAACGACACAAATTTCCGACATTTCTAATGACATCGAATCCCAACTCATTGAACAACTGCAAGAAAGTCGCTTTGCTTTACAAGTGGATGAAGCAACAGACAGCAGTAAAACGTGCCTCTTCATTGCTTATGTCCGTTTCGTAAACGAGCGGTCACTAAATGAGGATTTGCTCTTTTGCAAACCTGTACCATCAAGAGCCACGGCAGAGGAGCTGTTCAAGATTATGGACAACTACTTCAAAGAACAAGGGCTGAGGTGGGAAAATTGCTTGGGGTTCTGTTCTGATGGAGCGCAGACAATGGCAGGAAAAAGGAAGGGACTCCAGGCATTGATCAAAAGGGCCGCACCAGATGCACAGTGGACGCATTGCATTCTACACAGGGAAGCGCTGACCTCCAGACACCTCAGCCCCGAATTAAACGAGGTGTTGACAGCAGTTGTGGATGTGGTCAATTTTATCAAAACAAGACCCCTGAAAGCACGACTCTTCTCCACTATTTGTGAGGAGATGGGAGCAGACCATACCGCTGTGCTGTTTCACAGCGAAGCGAGGTGGCTCTCCCGAAGCAAAGTCTTGTCACGCGTCTTTGAGCTTCGAATGGAGATCCAGGTGTTTTTAGAAGAAGAGCGCATGTATGAGGCAGCGGCCAAATTTGGCGATGAACTGTTTCTGATGAAACTAGCTTACCTCAGCGATGTATTTGCAAAGCTGAATTAATTAAATTTTCAGCTTCAGGGAAAAGACAAGCACCTACCTCACCTGGCTGACAAGATCACTGCTTTCATCCGAAAGCTGGAGGTATGGGGGAAGCGCATCGATCAAGGACATACTGAAGTTGCAGAGCGCATCGATTCTGGTGCCACCGCAGTGATCCCGTGTATACAGCAGCACATCACGGCATTGGGAGGATTCTTTAAAAAAATACTTTCCCAACAGTGCTACACAATATGACTGGATAGTGGACCCATTTCATGCTGCAGGTATCTATCTCTGTCTGTCTTGTTAATGTGCAAATAAAGTTTTTCATTTCTTTCTGCAGCACCAGCTGATTTTAGCTCTGCTGAAGAGGAACAACTGATTGAAATGACCTCTGACCCCGGTTGAAAGCCAGTACCCACTCATGGGGCAGAGAGCTATGGGCATTCTTCTTCCCTTTGCTACATCTCATCTCTGTGAGATTGGTTTTTCAGCAGTTGCTTCGCTAAAAACAAAGTACAGATCTCAGCTTGACATTGAGCATGACTTGAGAGTGGTAGTTTCAAGCATTCAACCCCATTTCGAAAAAATCTGTAGCACAAAACAGGCCCATTGCAGTCACTAATGCTGTGAAGGCAGTCATTTGTTCACCTGCCTCTGCCCTGCCTCTTTGTAAAGTTTAAAAAGTGACAAACTTAAGCACAATTTATTTAATTTGCCCATTTTCTATATATTTTTTTATTTTTAAACATTGTTCTTAATGTTGCTGGTGTTGAGAGACACTAGATAGAAATTTATGTTACTTAAATAAATTTTGAAAAATTGTGAACTTGAGTTATTTTTAACATTTTTATTTTGAACATATTGAATGAATCTGATGTTGTTATACAATAGAAATTGCTACAAATTGATGTTACCTCAATAAATTGAAAAATATGAACTTGTGTATTTTTTTTTTACCATTTTGTTGGTGTGATATGGGACAAGTGGGGCACAGAAAAATCCCCTTCTTCTGAGGTGGGGAATGATAGAAAAAGTTTGAGAAGCACTGAGCTAGGTTATGCAAGAAACAAGCAGCTCTACACTTCCTGTAGAGTGCCTAATACGAGTGGGACAGTCTAGACGTGGTACAGGTGACTTGTTGTGGTGTTCCTCAGTCAGAGGACTTCCTGATTAGCAGTAAGGTACTCTACTCTTCTGCTCGCTTGTGGGCCTCCAGAGCCTTTATAATGTACACATCCTGCGGCAGCTCTGACGTCCGTCGCATCAGCACCTTGTCCTTCTTTATGTCCTTCGTTCCCTAAAAGGAATTAGACATTTGATGAGACTTTGTGCACAAAATGTATTTTCACCTGCTGCCATTCACACACACAGGCAACTTAGAGTAGCCAGTTGAACTAATCCTGGATCTTTGGACTGTGGGAGGAAGCCGCAGGAAACATGTCAGCATGGGGAGAACATGCAAACTCCACATATGCCCCTTTTCGACCAACAGGGATCCGTTTTTGTTCTGGTTCAAAATTTGGTGCGTGAACCATTCAGAGCATTTTAATGAAAAATTACTTGGTTTGGAACCTGAAAAGCTGGTTCCCAGCTGGAACCAAATTATAGCATCCCCTCCCCAGCACAAACTGTGACATCAGAGAGCTTCATTAGGTTGGAGAGGAAGCGGAGCGCAGTAATGGAGAACACAATGAAAAAGGATACGTCTTCATTTAAAAAAAAAAAAAAGAGAACTAATATCTGCTTTAACAGAACAAAATCTTGCAGGTAATCAATGCACTCTGCCATCTTGCTATTACTGTTTATCCGTCCTGCAATGCCCTCCATTCATGGCGCATCCTTGATTACACTGGTTCCACTCAAAACTGGTGAAAATGTTACCTGGTACCAAGGTTCAAAGAATCCTGAACGGAACCAGTTCAAGAAAAGGTTCCCTGTTGGTCAAAAAGGGGTAACGCAAAAACCCCAGTCAGCTGCGAGGTTCGAACTCAGGATTTTCTTGCTGTGAGCCAACAGTGCTAACCACTGTACAACCCCACATGTACTTAGTCTCTATGAAAATTGCAAACTGTTCAGGTTTCATCATTTGTGTACCAATGAAGCAATGAATTTTATTGTACACACAACTCTAAATTTATAACTTTTTCCAACACAAAGTTCATAAACGAGGGCACTGATGACCAGCTTGTTGACAACTCTCCATCTCGGTGACCTCTACAAAATGTTTGGGACTAAGAAGACAAGCTGGTGCAAGTATACATCATGTAAGGAACAGCACACAACAGACCGTGCTGTTATACAAATCTAATCCATGTTGGGGTAGTGCGATATGGCACAACACAAAGCAGAGGACTGTTAGAGAAGTAAAGTGGCTTACTGCATTATAGGTTATTCCTCTTTTACCAGAAAGATAGGCCAATGATTACAATGTTTAATTTGTTTCTAAATTACGCATCACACTTTTTAAACTGCCTATAGTTAGATTTAATGGTATGGAACAGCCACAAAACAACTTTGTTCCCATCATCGTTTCTACCGCTTATGAGCAGTTGGTTAGTTACCTTCTCATTTTCTCTTGAAGTTAAGAAGAGGGGAGAGCATATGACAGCAGCCTGTCATGCGACTGAGGAAACAGAAATCATAAACTCCTCTCTTTCTCTGAAGACTGTCAGGAAATTGACCATTAAAAAACGCTGACAAACATTTCCCAAAAAAGCTAAGCCACATTAACGATTATTATTCTCTTTGTTGAAAATGCAAGTTTTTTTTAATTTTAATTAATTTATTATTAGCCTTAGATTATGTGGAGCATCTTCCATACAAGTCCCTATGAATGAGCTGTTACTATGGAAACAATAACATTACAATTGTAGCATTAATATAAATCCATCATGTATATTAAAAGGCAGAACTATTGTCAGAGAGTCATGCTGTTATAAAGTTAGTTTATGCACACCTTCCAAGTTGAGAATTCAACTGTGCTGTGGTACAAGTATTTTTACATGTTAGGGTACGACTAGTATAGTCAGGAACACTATACTATACACTGAGTAGGGCCTCCTTTTGCTCTCAAAACAGCCTCAATTCTTCATGGCATGGATTCCACAAGATGTTGGAAACATTCCTTTGATATTCTGGTCCGTGTTGACATAATTACATCATGCAGTTCCTGCAGATTTTTCAGGTGCACTTTCATGCTGTTCTACCACATCACAAGGGTGTTCTATTGAATACAGATCCGGGGACTGGGAAGGCACTAAACAGTGAATTTTATGTTCATGAAACCAGTTTGAGACGACTTTTGCTTCATGACATGGTGCATTATGCTGGAAGGAGCCATTAGAAGATGGTAATTGTGGCCATGAAGAGATGCACATGATCAGCAACAATACTCAAATAGTCTGGGGCATTCAAACGATGACTGTTTGGCATTAACTGCCCAAAATGTACCATGAAGAAAAAAATAATAATTCCCCACACCATTACACAACCTCCACCAGCCTGGACTGTTGACACATTGCAGGTTGGGTCCATGGATTCATGCAGTTGGTGCCAAATTCTGACCCTACCATATGTGTGCCTCAGCAAAAATCGAGATTCATCAGACCAGGCTATGATTTTTTCAGTCTTTAGATGTCCAGTTTTAGTGAGCCTGTGCCCACTGCAGCCTCAGCTTTCTGTTCTTGACTGACAGAATTGGACTCTGACATGCTCTCCCTGCTGTTATAGCCAATCTGCCTCAAGGTTCGATATGCTGTGCATTCTGAAATGTTTTTCTGTTCACCAATTTTTCCGAGTGATTATCTGAGTTACTGTAGCCTCTCTGTCAGCTCCAACTACTCCGGCCATTCTCTCAACAAGGGGTTTCCGTCCACAGAACTGCTGAACACAAAGTCCCGCCCCCCCCATTCTGATGGGGGATGTGAACATTACCTGAAGCTGCTGGCCCTTATCTGCATGATTTTATGTATTGCACTGCTACCACATGATTGGCTGATTAGGTAAATGAATGAATGAGCAGGTGTACAGGTGTTCTTAAGAAAGTGCTCAGTAACTGTGTTTAGGCTGAATTTCAGTTGAATGGCAGAACTACTAAAAATGTAAAGCTTCTGCTCAGTAATGAGGTGGCTGATCAGCTAAATATTGTAGCCATACCTGTGAGGCCTCAGATTCCACAGTCTTCTTCAGCAGCTGGATGTCCTCAACAGTGGGAGTCTCTGTCTCCATGAAATAGTGGGGTATCCCTTGGTTTTCATTATACATTATATACTGTTCATGTACAGACAGACATACACATGACCTTACTCAGAGAAACCAAACAAATGTTTAAAAAGCTGCTTAGGAGTACCATTCTGCAAAAATAATTCAACTGCCTTAAATTTAACAGAAGAGAGGAATGACTGACCGCATCTGGAGGCAGACCAGGTCGGAGACTAGGATGGATCTTAGTAATCTGACAAAATAAAAAAAGGTTATGGATTTAATTTTAAATACACTCACACAGAACAAACTTGGTTATATGGCGTCATACATACACACAGTCAAAATTAGGTTAACACTAATGGATTATTTTTCTCCTCAATGTGTGGTGCACCGAGACCGCTGCTGGTGTAATTGGGCCTGACTTTTTTGACACCCCAACAGTGACGTCAGACGTCTACTTACTGATGGTGCAGCAGTATACCACTGATGAACTTCCACTACAGATCCGACTGGTTTCTACCATTTAAGTGTTAACATGCTTTTGACTAACCCTGTATAGAGTATATTACACACACATACACCCCATAACTAAACTACATGATTCTTTAAGGCCTGTTCTCAGAATAAGGCCAAGTTTTAAGCATTAAAGTATAAAAAGTGGGAAAAAAAAAGAAAAAAACCCCAAGACCACAGATTTTCATTTGAACTAAGCAGGAGCCAACTAGGTCAACATGGATGTGTTTTCAATTCTTATCTAAGAATTTAAAATTATTTCTTTATCTTTTATAAATTAGATTTATTTGATTTTGTCTGAGTGATACAGCAAGGCTTGCAATCTTCACCTGAGGATTTTGTTTAGCAAGCTGTTCAATCTTGTGCCAGGTCTCTTCCCGCTCCTTAAAGTGCCATTCCACCATTGGATGTATTCTTTGGCATAAAATACAATATATTTTATGACAACATGACTAGACAGAGAAATCTTTTAGCTTCAAAATGATATATCAAACATAATTTTTTGACAACGACAAGTATATTAATTTTGCGACCAAAGTCACCTACCCTTTTAATTTCCGCGCGGTAGTGAAACGTGATGTCATCGGCAGGTTCCCCTTCTTGTGTACCACGTGTCGGTCTATTTTTAGACCAGGAAACCCCCAAAGTGAGAGAGTCATTTCTCCTCGTATATGGGGGCCAAAAAAATTGCGAAAAATTTTGAGTTAATCTTTCAGTTAGCTAGATTTATTGGTATTAGCTAGATTTATTGGTATTATTTTTATCGCGTTCTATCTGCCATTGCTGATAATGTGTGCCACGTCACACGTCACGTGGTACACAAGAAGGGGAACCTGCCGATGACATCACGCGCGGAAATTAAAAGGGTAGGTGACTTTGGTCGCAAAATTAATATACTTGTCGTTGTCAAAAAATTATGTTTGATATATCATTTTGAAGCTAAAAGATTTCTCTATCTAGTGATACCATTTATATATGTTGTCAAAATATATTGTATTTTATGCCAAAGAATACATCCAATGGTGAAATGGCACTTTAAGTTTGTACTTCTCCCTAGGAAGTGGGAAAACAGAACAATATACTGTGTGTCACAAACAGGGATTTGTATCAGAACTGCATAAACAAAGGCATACGGGTCTCTTTGGGTATTGATAAAAACACCTGGATAACAAAAGCTACATATACAATGAAAAGCAAAGCCAAGTGTTGCTTACAGTAACATAACTGTGTGGAGACATTATGCAGAGACTATGTATTTCTCTTTGCCTCTTCTCATTCTAGCATATGACTCCATTTTTCTAGTTCTCTTTACTCCTTACTTTTGCTTCTCGGCTTTGTACTGCTGAGTGCAATCATCAAACAGCTTCTGGTTCATCTCCATAAAAAGCTTTAGCGCACTGTAAATAAGTCCATGGATTGTCCTGCAGCAAAAAGACAGGGTATCTGCACATTTTTCAAGTACAAATTTAAAGACTTAAGACCTTTTCAAGACCTCTAAATGGAAAAATTAAGACTGTACCATGGCAAAGAAAATGATAAATATGACAACTTAAAACTGTTTTCTGCAATAGATTTTTTTTTACTAATTTTAAGCAGAATGCACACAATTGGTGAACAACAGGGTGCATCAATGGCAACTGTTAGACATGCAAACAGCTGAAGCAAAGTCGTGTGTTCTGGGCCTGCAGAACTACTGTAGCAGCAAGGAGAAGACTGGTGTTTACTGGAGAAAACACCATGAATCATTTCAAAAACGAAAACAATAAACAGCAAGTAGAACCAGCTGAACAACCTTAGCCGGCATTATTTCAATCCCCAAAGATTATCTTTGATGTGTGATTTTGTGTCCGACAGCAAAATCAGTCTGAGTGTTGTACAGTATACAGCTGGCTGAGGAAGTTCTCGAGTATCTTCTGCATTATAGCAGGTAACAGCATAAACCTGTTTATGCAGTCATACAATCATCAGAGCATTACATTAAACACAGAAAAACAACTGTCACCTTTCATAACCATTATCAATATTAATCAATGTGTTGTAATAACTGTAAACTAATTATCATCAGTGCAATTGTTATATCAATGTTCATTATTCAAAAATAATCATTAATTATTATCTATAATCCATGAATAATTGTTTGTATTACTACTACTAATAATAATTACTTTTTTAATAATAATAAAAAAATAACTCAATTTTATAACATTTTAATCACTACTTATTAGCTATATTAATTAATAATAGCGTAGCAATTATTATAATTCAGTATTATTAATTACTACTTAATTAATAAGCAGTGATTATCAAAATGTAATTTAATAATAACTAGTAATTATTATCAACTACTAAATTATACTAATAAATAATAGTGATTATTAAAATGCTATAAAATTGAGTTATAAGATTAGTTAAAATTATTATTAAAAAAGTAGTAATTATTATTAGTAGTAGTATACAAACAATTATTCATGGATTATAGATCATTTGTTTTTAATAGTGAACATTGATATAACAATTGAACTAATAATAATAACATTAACAAGTATTACTAGTAGTATTATTGTTTAGTAGTAGTAGTAGTAGTAGTATAGTTATTTTATATCAATGTTCACTATTTAAAAAAAAGTTATCTATAATCCATGAGTATTTGTTTGTATTCTACCAATTACTACGTTTTAATAATTATTTGTAATAATTTTTAATAACTTAATTTTATAACATTTAATAATCCCTAGTACTTGTTAAATCACTAATTCATAAGTAGTAATGATTAATAATCAATAATAATTACTATTACTACTAATTATTATTAGTGGTTGTTAATATTATTCTTATTATTATATTAAAAACACTGTTGTAGATGATAAGTAATAAAACTAAAAAACTTTGTACAAATTATTTATATTGTACTATATTTAGAATTATTGTATTTTCTGGAGTTCTTTTTAATTGAGTTTTGAAATAAAGGTTGTTTATATATTTATATTAAACTTAGTACAATAAACAATGTTAATTATGTAAAAAAATGATGCTAATCATTATTATTATTATTATTATTATTATTATTATTATTATTATTTCCTATAAGTCCCATTTTCCACCTGACTCTTGTGCGCATGCGCGAACCCCCCTGCGTTTCACTCCGGAGCGCTTGACCTCTAACACACACACACACACACACACACCTCTCGTGTCCGTGAAAAACCAGTTTCCCAGTCCGCCGTGTCCCCAGCGCTGCGGTACCGTCTTTAAACACATTTGTGTGATCCAGCGCTTTCTATCGCAAACGATTCTTCTCCTTATTTGGGGGGTATTTGTCATCCCCCAACCACTTGTCGTTAAACAGACATCTTCCCATAATTATCAACGCTTTCTAGCGCCCACATAAGCTACCTGCGCATCTCTCACTCTTCACAACCACCGCACCACACCACACTGCCTCCAGTAGCCTCCTAGCGTTAGCTCTTGATCTACAGAACGCACAGAACCGATGCTGCCCCCAAAAGGTACGCTGGTCACTTTTAAAATTACGGTTAAAAAAATACCCCAAACCGGATGGAGACATTTCACTCGTTCGGTCCAATATTAAATTTAATACCTCCCTTTCGAAAATTCCAGTCATTCCAAACAATTTAAGATGTTTTTAGGCCTTGAAAACCGAAAGTTGTATTTAAGACTTTTTAAGGACCCGCGGGAACCCTGAAAAGTGGACCACCGTTACTACAGGACAACAAAAAGCACTAGCAATATAGGAAAAGCTATGCATAGGAACCAACATGCATGTTTTTGTTCTTGCTGTACACATGATGAGATGGTCAATCCCGTGTTCATGAGCCATAACAGTGCAGGTCACGTGGGTTCCTTACTTGTTCCAATGACTTTTGGAGTTCTTATAAAGAGCAGGGAACATGATGGGGAGGATTTTGGCAGCATTGTCACTGATCAGACTCATGATATACTCATTGTTCCAGTAATACAGTGCCCTCTCAGCAACCTGAAACATAAAGTGTCCATTTTAGTTAACAGGTGAGGATAAAGTGAAGACTTTCAATGCAAAATGCTATATCCAGTTTTGCTAATTTGAGAAAAAGCCATTTTTTATTGTGCATTATTGAAAACTGAAACTGGTTGGGGCGTCGTGGCTCAGGTGGATAAGGTGCCATATCATAAATCCGGGAACCCGGGTTCAATTCCGACCCGAGGTCATTTCCCGATCCCTCCCCGTCTCTCCCTCCCACTCATTTCCTGTCTCTACACTGTCCTATCCAATAAAGGTGAAAAAAAGCCCAAAAAATCTCTTAATGAAACTGATAATGTTATTTGAAAAGTTTATGATAAACTACTCTAAGTCATATGACATGTTCTGATAAAATCCTTCTCATGCAAAATGAAAAAAATTTTATTTTTTTCTCAAAATGCTATAAAACCATTCAACCATTTTTTTCCACAAAATGCTTTCTCACATCTCATTATCTCTAGCCGCTTTATCCTGTTCTACAGGGTCGCAGGCAAGCTGGAGCCTATCCCAGCTGACTACGGGCGAAAGGCGGGGTACACCCTGGACAAGTCGCCAGGTCATCACAGGGCTGACACATAGACACAGACAACCATTCACACTCACATTCACACCTACGGTCAATTTAGAGTCACCAGTTAACCTAACCTGCATGTCTTTGGACTGTGGGGGAAACCGGAGCACCCGGAGGAAACCCACGCGGACACGGGGAGAACATGCAAACTCCGCACAGAAAGGCCCTCACCGGCCACGGGGCTCGAACCTGGACCTTCTTGCTGTGAGGCGACAGCGCTAACCACTACACCACCAATGGTCACAATATAGTTTCTTAAATTAAAAAAAAAGTCCTCCCAAGCATAATAAGTGTGAAACTTTACACTTAATTGTAGCATTTACCCTTTGTGACAAGAAGGCTCTGAAGAGTTATGTGGTAAAAGCACCATGATGGTTCACCCCTATGCTCAATTTTTTAAAGCTAGCAACAGAACTAAAATACAGATGTGCACAAATCAGTTTACAAGAAAACCCCACATGCCTCGTCTAAAATAGTTTGTTCTTTTAATCTTTTGTCCCATTTTATGTCCTGGCCTGCTTCTCTCCAGCATTAAAAGCTAAATCATCATTGGAAAGTTTGTCCGCATGACCGAGAGAACGATTATCCCGTGCATTGTGAGTACACCCAATTTGAGGCACCTTTCCACCAGCAGAATACCTTCTTTGCTTCTTTATTTCACGCTCATGATATTCTAGTCCTCCCTCTTTTTCTTGGCTTCAGTAAAACCAGAATTTTATCCTCTAATCTGTGGAAATCATTCATTTTTAGCAGAGAATAGTTCTCGATTCAGCGTCACTTCAAACAATCATGGGTGCCGCCATATTGGACAAATCAAGAACGCTGATTGGCTGAGCAGATACAGTGCGATCCGGAAGAAAATTAGAGTGGCGGATATCGCGGTTTGATTAAAAAATAAGTGGAACTTCATGCAGTAAAAGCAATGGGATGTGTCGCGTTTTGACAAAAAATGATCTGAGATATAAATAGAACTTACTATTGACAATCTCCTATGTATATTGGTTCCAAAATTTCAAATATGGCGCTTATCGCAGTTTGCGATGAAAGTCTTCAAGTTTAGTTTAGTTGGGCTAGCCCCCAGAATGCAACATGGTCAGAAACAACATTTGAGGCTTTCCTTCCATAAATGGTAATCCACCCTAATGGATGGACAAGAAAACACGTCGTAGTTTTCTGACTGGGCACTCCAAAGCAGATCGGCATCCAATATTTGAATATGGAGTCACTCACTGTTCCTGGACATTGTAGCAAGGCGTAGGATATGAATTTACTACAAAACTGGTATACTCAAAATAAAACAACAATTTTGGGGGGGCAACAAAAACAAAAAACATTTAATCCACAGAACATTAAGCAAGTATATGTGCACCTGGCATCAGTATTATCCACAGAAATACACTCTTGCTGGTAGGTCGCATGGTTGCTTACCTGAAAGTGTGGACTTGATACACACTTGGCAAGCTGTCTAAACAGAGGCTCCATAACTTTTACAAACTCTGAAGGCTCAATGACATCCAGGATTTCCTCCAGCTCATTCAGGAACATCACCTCTTTAGGACTATGGGTCTTGGGTCAGAACTTCAAGAGACCCATTATAACCTGGAGCATGAAAATGTATAGATTGAGCCAATAGAATGTGAGAAAAGCACTAAAATGTCCACCCATTGAAAAAAAAAAAAAAAAACGTAATTCAAAATGATTAGAGGTGGAAAGGCTGTAGTACATACCGGTTCAGTAAGACTGCTGTCTTTTTCCAAAAACTGAACACCACAATATGCCAGCTGCAGGAAAAGGAAAAAGACCTCTGAGCCACTCATCACAAATACTAAAAGTAGCCAACACCACTGAACCTTAATTAAGGCCCTGAGCAACTTGTGCTTTCCACATTTGTATTTCTGCTCTAAGACTATCTGATGAACAGAAACTTTTAATTAGTCAATCCTAAAGTGCATCAGTATTATAGGAAAAAAAAAACTATTGAACATGAATACTCTAGTCCTTAAGAGAGTTTTTACATCAAATGCAAGCCTAAAAAAGGGGGTAATTAATAGAAAAATACCTGAGGGTGACAGACACTCAGTGACTTGACCTTGTGCAGTGGCAGGAGCACTCGAATCAGGAACATTTTGTGCTTCTCTTTCAACGGCAGCGCAAAACCATTAATTATACTGGGAGAAGAAAATAATACATGTTCTGGTTATGTGATATGTAACAGTCCATTCAATTCAACACAGAGCGGAACAACCCATAGGTCTGATTTGTCACTGCAACATGTTTAATGCATGTGCTTACCATCCTAGAATTTCCAAGAGCTCTGCAATGCCATTGTAATGCTCCGTTTCATATATAAACCTGCAACAAGAGCACTCACCGAATGAATGAATGAATAAATAAATAAATAAATAAATAAAATCTCCAGACTACAATCCATACAACAATTAATGTTTAAAGTACTTAATTTAAAAAAAAAGAAGCATTTAAAATCAAATTAAAAAACATAGTATGAATCCCCCAAAACAAGAACAGAGAAGACCCAAATGATGTATGCATGAAGATATTCAGAGACTTTACCGATAGAATATGTTGTTGATCTGTTGATGGATGTACGCTCTATGTGCTGTCCTTATTGCAGTGTAACAACTGTAGCTATACAGCCAGTTAAACCCTGATGCAATGACAAGGAGTCTATGATGTAGTCAGGGCTCTACACTAACTTTTTTTTCAGGAGCACACATGCTCCTAAGTTAAAAATTTTAGGAGCACAGGGGAAAAAAATGGGGGCACAAGCAGGTTTTCATTTTAAAGGTTTATTGCAGCACAAACCTTAGACACACCAACACACAAAACGCAAAAGTCAATTGAGAATGAATGAATGAATGAACGAACTAATGAATGAACAAACAAATGAATAACGAACAACTGAATGAATGAACAAACAGTAGCTAAACAGAGAGCAGAGCTCAGCAGAGCTATCATCAAGGACAGCTCCCACCCTGGCTCTGAGTTCTTTGACTTGCTGCCCTCAGGCAGGCGTTACAGGTGCATCAAAGCAAGGACCAACAGACTAAAAAACAGTTTTTTTCCCACAGGCCATAACCACCTTGAACAATTAGCCTTTTTCACATTATGTCACTTGCAGGAGAACTCATATCTGTTTTCAGCTTTTTGAATGGAAGAAGAGGTATACGGCGGCAACATATGTTAACAAAACTGTGTCATTCACAGATAAGATTGATAATAATATTGCGCATTGTTGTTTATCATTACATATTGTTAGCGACCATTCCAGTCACCTATCTGCCTTGTTTTGGAAAGGAAGTTTACTGACTTTCTATGGTTGCTACTTGTTAGCCAGCATATTAGCATGCCGCTTCTTCTTCCATTCAAAAGGCTGAAAACGGATGTGAGGTTCTTCTGCAAGTGACGTAATGTGAAAAAGGCTAATTACATGCACTGACTGATGCCACTTCTGGCAGGTGCAACAATGCACCAACAAGGACCTAAAAGGACAATATTCTCACGCTTACCTGATACAGTGCAATACTTATTACAGTGCAACCTCACAGAGCAACTTTTTAGTTTTTATAGCTTTTGTATATTTTATTTATATTTCTACACTTTTACATCCATACCCAATACAATGCAGTACCAAATACAGTGCAATATCCTGAGTTTTTATAACTAATGTGCAATTAACATCTGCAACTCAACATGCCCAGTTGTATATTTGTTTTTCTGCTGTGTTGTGACATGCACCATTTGTATATACTGTATATTATTTGTTTTTCTGCTGCGTTGTATGTTCCCATCTAAATGTTTGCACTGGGGTGTGTGCTTTCCATCTCATTATATAATTTTCCCGCACCTTCTCCCGTCGTTCTAGCTTTCTTCACTACACTTTCTTCCTCGTCTGTTCTTTTATTCTTGTTTCCACCATCATTGCTTTTAAAAAACGCCATTATTCTCTACATAGCGAATATATTTCTCAGCTCGGTCCAAACCAGCTCTCAGTTGAATGATCTGATGAATCCCTAAAAAGCACTTTTCCCACCTAATGCCACACCCACAACATACAACCATGGGAAAGAGGGGCAATCACAGAAAGATGAGTAGAAAACGGGAAATGTTACGGGGGATATTTATTGTGATAGTAGGCTATTGTAGCGTCAGCACAAAAGCACCAGACTCAACTTTAACTGAAAGTGTTATTCAGTAGCCTAAACTTATTCAAGCTACAGACCGAGAAGAATAAAAATGCTGAAATCTCATGTCCCGGTAAAACGCACTAGCATGGCAGAACGGCAAAAAAAAAATGTAACTTTTTCACTCCCCCCCCCCGGCTACCGTGGGAACCACCGCAGTGCAAGACAGAGGCAATGCACGCAACTACAGACAGGGAGCAAGGCGTAGGCAGAACACACACACACCACTGAACACACACACAACAATACAGGCTGTTACTCGTTACCCTGCCATGAAGCTACAAGGCTGTGTCTCTCTGAGAGGGAGCAGCCCCTCCCTCCTGTGTGTGTGTGAGAGGGAGCAGCCCCTCCCTCACGTGTGTGTGTGAGAGGGAGCAGCCCCTCCCTCACGTGTGTGTGTGAGAGGGAGCAGCCCCTCCCTCACGTGTGTGTGTGAGAGGGAGCAGCCCCTCCCTCACGTGTGTGTGTGAGAGGGAGCAGCCCCTCCCTCATGTGTGTGTGTGTGAGAGGGAGCAGCCCCTCCCTCATGTGTGTGTGTGAGAGGGAGCAGCCCCTCCCTCATGTGTCTCTCTGAGAGGGAGCAGCCCCTCCCTCATGTGTGTGTGTGAGAGGGAGCAGCCCCTCCCTCATGTGTCTCTCTGAGAGGGAGCAGCCCCTCCCTCATGTGTGTGTGTGAGAGGGATCAGCCCCTCCCCCACCCACACGCTGAGCGCAGAGACACAGAGTGTCACATAGAAAGTGCAGGATTTTCTCAGAGTGCTCCCTCCAAACAATGGGGATTTACACGAAAACGGAAGGAGATATTCACAAAATTCTTTCACATTGAGCGCAACAAGGCTCTGATGAACACATTGATGTACTTTTCTTGTCTCTAGTGTAAAAAATGATATTAGGTAGGTGTGGCAGCGGGGGCGTGGTCAAGCGCCGGTCTGTGACAGGAGGGCGGAGTTGGGGAAGGTAAGTGGCAGAATCGCTTCACCTGAGTGTAATTAACCTGTGTTTTGTGTGTGTTCTCCCCAGTAAACCGCCCTACTTAAGGAGGGAAAGGGAGAGCGGAAGGGAGCTTCTTTGCCGGCAGAGCCGACAGTGTGTGTGTCTCTGCCTGCTTACTTTAAAATATTGTTAGACTGAAAAGTTCGGCAATAAAGCCTTGTGAGAACCTTGATCTCTGTCCTGCCGCCCTCTGTGCTCCACCCACACGCTATTCTCGCTACAGTGGTGCCGAAACCCAGGGAACGGTGGAGCATCAGTCCTGCAGCCCCATGGAATCCTCCCCGTTCGCGGACTTGGTCCACGCCCTCGCCACGGCTCAGCAGAGCCAGCACCAGGCACTCGTCACGCTTCGGAAGGAGCAGGAGCGCCGCTTCGAAGCCCTGGTGCTGGCTCAACAGGAAGATCGAGAGGCGTTCCGGCGTCTCCTCGCGTCGGCGGGGTCCACCAGCGCCCCGGCCGCGGGCCCGTCTCCCCTCACCTTAACTAAGATGGGCCCGCAGGACGACCCCGAGGCTTTCATCACGTTGTTCGAACAGGTCGCAGAAGCCTCGGGGTGGCCGATGGAGCAGCGCGCGGCGCGCCTCCTCCCCCTCCTGACGGGAGAGGCGCAGCTGGCCGCACTACAGCTCCCCGCCGATCGCCGGCTAGCCTACGCCAACCTTCGCCGGGCTGTCCTCCAGCGCGTGGGGCGCACGCCGGAGCAGCAGCGCCAGCGCTTCCGCGCGCTGTGGATGGAGGAAGTCGGCAGCCCGTTCGCGTTCGGCCAGCAGCTCCGGGACGCCTGCTGGCGGTGGCTGAGGGCCGAAGATCGCGACGCCGAGGGAATCATTGACCAGGTGGCGCTGGAACAGTTCATCGCCCGCTTACCAGCCGGAACCGCGGAGTGGGTCCAGTGCCACCGCCCGGCGTCGCTGGATCAGGCCATGGGACTGGCGGAGGATCATCTGGCGGCTGTTCCGGCGGCAGGACAACCACCGACATCGTCTTCTCTCTCCTCTTCTCTCTCTCTTTCTCTCCCCCCTCCTCCCGTGTCCCGTCCTTGCCCCATTCCCCCACCACGGAGGCGAGGGCCGGCTCCACCCCAGCCGGCTCGCCGCACCCGTGGTGCCCTCCCGTTTCTCCCTTCTGTGTCTGTCTCTCCCCCCCCCAGGTGAGTGAGCCTCAGAACACAGCTGCAGAGGGAAGGCCTGGGCCGGTTTGCTGGCGCTGCGGGGAACCGGGCCACCTGCAGCAACAGTGTGCAACGATGGAGGTGGGGGCGGTGGTGCAGATCCCCGACGCGCCAGAGGCTGCCCTCGATCGGGCCGGAGCGTATCGCATACCGGTCAGTGTACAAGGGGCTACATATCAGGCGTTGGTGGATTCAGGCTGCAATCAGACCTCAATCCGCCAAAGCCTGGTGCAAGACGAGGCATTGGGGGGAGCACAAGGGGTGAAGGTGTTGTGTGTGCACGGGGATGTTCACAGCTACCCATTGGTGTCAGTCCACATATATTTCAGAGGGGAAAAATCAATAGTGAAGGCGGCGGTTAATCCTCGCCTTACCCACTCTTTGATCTTGGGGACTGATTGGCCGGGATTTCGGGGTTTGATGGCACGCCTAGTAAAGAGTGGGTCCTGCCGGTTGATGGGGGAGGGTCCCGGTGTCACTTTGGCTGGAGTGGCGGTCGCAGAGCCGTCTACGTCATCTCCGCGACAGAGTGAGGAGCCCCCGGCCCCTCCTCTTTCTATTGGGGAATCCCTCGCGGATTTCCCACTGGAACAATCGTGAGACGAGACTCTGCGACACGCGTTTGACCAAGTGAGAGTAATCGATGGTCAAACGCTCCAGCCAAACGCCACCCCGCCCTTCCCCTATTTTTCTATTTTGAAGGATAGGTTATACCGAGTGACGCAGGACACTCAGACGAAAGAGTGGGTCACCCAGTTGTTAATTCCAAAGAGCCGCCGGGAATTGGTATTCCAGGCGGCTCACTTTAATCCCATGGCTGGACACCTCGGGCAGGATAAGACACTCGCCCGGATAATGGCCCGATTCTATTGGCCGGGGATTCGCGGCGACGTCCGTAAGTGGTGTACGGCGTGCCGCGAATGCCAGTTAGTAAATCCAGCGGCCATTCCAAAAGCGCCCTTGCGCCCCCTACCATTAATCGAGACCCCGTTCGAAAGAATTGGGATGGATCTCGTCGGGCCATTAGACCGGTCAACACGTGGGTACCGCTTTATATTGGTTCTGGTGGACTATGCAACGCGATACCCGGAAGCGGTGCCTCTTCGCAATATCTCAGCACGCAGTATTGCAGAGGCCCTCTTCCACATCATCTCCCGGGTTGGAATCCCGAAAGAGATTCTGACTGACCAGGGCACCTCGTTTATGTCACGAACACTGAGTGAACTGTATGGGCTACTGGGTATTAAGCCGATCCGCACCAGCGTTTATCACCCACAGACAGACGGTTTAGTTGAACGGTTCAATCGCACCCTCAAGAATATTATCAAAAAATTCGTAAGTGAGGACGCACGTAACTGGGATAAGTGGCTCGAACCCTTGCTGTTTGCAGTGCGAGAGGTCCCCCAAGCCTCCACGGGGTTCTCCCCATTTGAATTATTATATGGGCGTAAGCCGCGCGGCATCTTGGATGTACTGCGGGAAAATTGGGAGGAGGGACCTTCACAGAGCAAAAACGAAATTCAGTACGTTATGGATCTGCGCGCAAAACTCCACACGCTCACCCACCTAACTCAGGAGAATTTGCGCCAGGCCCAGGAACGGCAAACCCGGCTGTACAACAAGGGCACACGCCTTAGAGAGTTCACTCCGGGGGATAAGGTACTCGTCCTGTTGCCCACGTCGAGCTCCAAATTAATCACCAAGTGGCAAGGACCCTTTGAGGTCACACGGCGAGTCGGGGACATCGACTATGAGGTTAGGCGAATGGACAGGGAGGGGGTGCTACAGATCTACCACCTCAATCTGTTAAAACTCTGGAAAGAGGAGGTCCCCGTGGCGTTGGTGTCGGTAGTTCCGGAGAAGGCGGAGCTGGGGCCGGAGGTCCAAAAAGGGACATTGGCATCTTGTACCTCTCCGGTCCCCTGTGGAGACCACCTCTCCCCGACCCACCTCACGGAGGTCGCCCAGTTGCAGGCCGAGTTTTCGGATGTATTCTCGCCCCTGCCCGGTCGCACTAACCTCATAGAACACCACATAGAGACGCCCCCGGGGGTGGTAGTGCGGAGCCGTCCTTATAGATTACCCAAACACGAAAAAAAGGTAGTTCGGGAAGAACTTCAGGCCATGCTCGAAATGGGCATCATCGAGGAGTCCCACAGTGACTGGAGCAGCCCGGTGGTCTTAGTTCCTAAGGCCGACGGCTCGGTCCGGTTCTGTGTGGACTATAGAAAAGTCAACGCAGTGTCTAAATTCGACGCGTACCCAATGCCTCGTATTGATGAGCTGCTCGATCGACTAGGCACGGCTCGCTTTTACTCGACACTGGATTTGACGAAGGGATATTGGCAGATCCCCTTGACTCCATTATCCCGGGAGAAAACGGCCTTTTCCACACCGTTCGGCTTACACCAGTTCGTCACACTTCCGTTTGGGCTGTTTGGGGCGCCCGCTACGTTTCAGCGGCTGATGGACCGGGTCCTCTGGCCCCACGCCACCTACGCGGCTGCGTACCTAGATGACATCATTATTTATAGTAATGACTGGCAGCGGCACCTGCAACACCTGAGGGCCGTCCTTAGGTCGCTGAGGCGGGCGGGGCTCACTGCCAACCCGAAGAAGTGTGCGATTGGGCGGGTGGAAGTACGGTATCTGGGCTTCCACTTGGGTAACGGGCAGGTGCATCCCCAAATTAATAAGACAGCAGCGATTGCGGCCTGCCCGAGACCCAAGACCAAAAAGGGGGTGAGACAGTTCCTGGGGCTGGCTGGCTATTATCGTAGGTTTATACCTAATTATTCGGACGTCACCAGCCCTCACTAAAACCAGGACCTCACTAAAAAGGGGGAGCCAGATCCGGTCCAGTGGACGGAGCAGTGCCAGCGGGCTTTCTCTGAGGTAAAGGCTGCACTGTGTGGGGGGCCACTTTTGCACTCCCCTGACTTCTCTCTCCCTTTTTTGTTACAGACGGATGCGTCGGACAGAGGGCTGGGGGCCGTTTTGTCCCAGCAGGTGGGGGGAGAGGACCGCCCAGTGTTATACATCAGCCGGAAGCTGTCAGTGCGTGAGGGGCGCTACAGCACTATCGAGAAAGAGTGCCTGGCCATCAAGTGGGCGGTCCTCGCCCTCCATTACTACCTGCTGGGGCGCTCTTTCACCCTCTGTTCGGACCACGCGCCCCTCCAGTGGCTCCACCGCATGAAGGATGCCAACGCGCGGATCACCCGTTGGTATCTGGCGCTCCAACCTTTCAACTTCAAGGTGGTCCACAGGCCGGGGGCGCAGATGGTCGTGGCGGACTTCCTCTCCCGTCAAGGGGGGAGGGAGTCGGCTGCGGGCCGGACGGGCGCCCGGCTTGAGTCGGGCGGTGGGGGTATGTGGCAGCGGGGGCGTGGTCAAGCGCCGGTCTGTGACAGGAGGGCGGAGTTGGGGAAGGTAAGTGGCAGAATCGCTTCACCTGAGTGTAATTAACCTGTGTTTTGTGTGTGTTCTCCCCAGTAAACCGCCCTACTTAAGGAGGGAAAGGGAGAGCGGAAGGGAGCTTCTTCGCCGGCAGAGCCGACAGTGTGTGTGTGTGTCTCTGCCTGCTTACTTTAAAATATTGTTAGACTGAAAAGTTCGGCAATAAAGCCTTGTGAGAACCTTGATCTCTGTCCTGCCGCCCTCTGTGCTCCACCCACACGCTATTCTCGCTACAGTAGGCTATCCAGCGCTGGATTTACATACTTTGCAGTTTAATGTTTGATACATTTTAGAATGTTAAACTCGTCATGTCTGTGCTCAGTGCTTTCCTAAACTGTCGGCCGCAAGAAGCCCTCGCATGAATGCGCGTGTTTTTTTTTCGTCGTTCGCATGCCGAAAAATTCACTCGCAAATGCGAGTGAAATGTGCGCACTGTAGAGCCCTGGATATAGTTAACATTGACGTTGTTTACTGAAGCTTCCTACATTACATGACAGGGTGAAAACTGTAATAAAAAATAAAATTTGACTGTTTTAACATTAGGCTCAGCTTCACATAAAGTTTAATGAAATATTCTTATACATACATGTAAATAAAAACGATCTTTTTAAACTATTTATTATCTTCCCTTTCAACTTTTAACATAACTTAATCTATCATTTTTTAACTTAACAAATTTTACTTACGACTTTGTTCTAGCGCCGCTCACGATCAGAGTTTACGTTTGCTAGAACTGTTTTCAACTGATAGGAACAAGGCAGGGCGGCATGGTGGTGTAGTGGTTAGCGCTGTTGCCTCACAGCAAGAAGGTCCGGGTTCGAGCCCCGTGGCTGGCGAGGGCCTTTCTGTGTGGAGTTTGCATGTTCTCCCCGTGTCCGCGTGGGTTTCCTCCGGGTGCTCCGGTTTCCCCCACAGTCCAAAGACATGCAGGTTAGGTTAACTGGTGACTCTAAATTGACCGTTGGTGTGAATGTGAGTGTGAATGGTTGTCTGTGTCTATGTGTCAGCCCTGTGATGACCTGGCGACTTGTCCAGGGTGTACCCCGCCTTTCGCCCGTAGTCAGCTGGGATAGGCTCCAGCTTGCCTGCGACCCTGTAGAACAGGATAAAGCGGCTACAGATAATGAGATGAGATGAGGAACAAGGCAAGAAGCAACCGTTGCTAAGCAGAAATGGCAGGAACAAGTATCAAAATAAAAGTGCTATTCATTCTCAGTGTGTCATTATAAAAGTCTCCATATATATCGCCCTACTGGCAACACACTCTAAGTCCCAGAAACTTTCTATAAATCCTATGTAGAATTGTTTTCAAGAAGTCTCGCTCTCTGGGGTCTTCACTGTCAAACAGCTCCAAGAGCTGGACAAAGCATTTGCATATTTGTCATGGTACAATTTAAAGCCATAGTGAAAAAAAATAGGAGCTCAAAGCAAAAATAAAATAAAACTAGAGCGATGAATAAATAGTACATGATTTCAAACATGACTTTATAAACCTAGGAGCTCCACAAACATCATCATTTGAATTTATCATCATCAGGTATGCAGGAATACATACTTACAGACAATACAAACTTTTGGTCAATGTATTTTTTGGCGACATTAGGCTGGAAATCAGGTGACTCCAAGAACCGTAAAAAGAATTCATACACCAGCTAAATGAGTAAAAACAACAGAAGACAAATATCAGTCAGATACATACCCAAATCTGGGTTTACTGGTAAAATATCACTGTAATACAGGGCTCTGCACAGAGCCACTCGGTTCATCTTGCCTGTCATGTGTCACATATTACTAGAGAACAGCTTGTCACGGTGCACCTACAAGGCTTCTTGAGACACAGTTGGTGTTGGGGGGGGATATCAGATTCTCCCTCACATCACTGTCACAGGCAAGCCTTTATATTTTAAAGTGCATATCCTGGACCAAATTCACTTTTTTTTTATTTTTTATTTTACAGTGGGGAAAACAAGTATTTGATCCCTTGCTGATTTTGTTGGTTTACCCACTAAGAAAGACTTGATCAGTCTGTAATTTTAATGGTAGGTGTATTCTAACATGTGGAGACAGAATATCAAAAAAGAAAATCCAGAAAATAACTTTTAAATATCTATATTAATTTATTTGTATTTTATTGAGAAAAAGTAGTATTTGATCCCCTAGTAACCATCAAGAGTTCTTGTTAATACAGACAAGTTAGACTCTCCAAATTACCTTGTCACCTAAATTGAAGACACCTGATATCACTAATGACTTGTATAAAAGCCACCTGGCCACAGAATCAATCAGTTTGTCAGACTCCAAACTCTCCAACATGGGAAAGACTAAAGAGCTTTCTGTGGATTTAAGGGAGAAGATTGTAGACCTGCACAAGACTGGTATGGGCTACAAAACCATTAGCAAGAAGCTGGGCGTTAAGGTGACAACTGTTGGTGCAATTGTGCGCAAGTACAAGACTCACAACATGATCATCAATCGACCTAGGTCTGGGGCTCCAAACAAGATCTCACCTCGTGGGGTTTCCAGGATCATGAGAACGGTGAGAAATAGACCTAATACAACACGGGCAGAGTTAGTGGATAATCTTAAAGCAGCTGGGATCACAGTCACCAAGCAAACAGTTGGTAACACTTTACACCGCAATGGTCTAACATCTTGCAGTGCTTGCAAAGTACCCCTGCTTAAGAAAGCACATGTGCAGGCCCGCCTGAACTTTGCCAATGAACATCTGAATGACTTGGAGAGTGACTGGGAGAAGGTGTTATGGTCAGATGAGACCAAAATTGAGCTCTTTGGCATCAATTCAACCCTTCGTGTCTGGAGGGAGAGACATGCTGCTTATGACCCCAAGAACACCATCCCCACTGTCAAGCATGGAAGTGGTAACATTATGCTTTGGGGGTGTTTTTCTGCACAGAGCACAGGGCTACTTCACTGTATCAATGGGAGGATGGATGGAGCCATGTACCGTAAA
Organism: Neoarius graeffei; assembly: GCF_027579695.1. NCBI lineage: Eukaryota > Metazoa > Chordata > Actinopteri > Siluriformes > Ariidae > Neoarius > Neoarius graeffei. The sequence continues at coordinate 4,642,472 of NC_083585.1, forward strand.
ATCCTAAGTGAAAACCTCCTTCCCTCTGCCAGGAAGCTTAAAATGGGTCGTGGATGGGTCTTCCAGCAGGATAATGACCAAAAGCATACAGCCAAGGCAACCAAGGAATGGCTGAAGAAGAAACATATCAAGGTCATGGAGTGGCCCAGCCAGTCTCCAGACCTGAATCCTATAGAAAATCTATGGAGAGAGCTGAAGCTCAGAGTTGCCAAGCGACAGCCACGGAATCTTGATGATTTAGAGGTCATTTGCAAAGAAGAGTGGACCAAAATTCCTCCTAATATGTGCAGAAACCTGGTCATCAACTACAAAAACGTCTGACCTCTGTGCTTGCTAATAAGGGGTTTGCCACAAAGTACTAAGTCCTTTTGGCAAGAGGGTTCAAATACTTATTTTCCTCAATAAAATGCAAATAAATTAATACAAATTCTTTAAAGTCGATTTCTTGATTTTCTTTGTGATATTCTGTCTCAGCATGTTAGACTACACCTACCATTAATATTACAGACTGATCGAGTCTTTATTAGTGGCCAAACCAACAAAATCAGCAAGGGATCAAATACTTGTTTTCCCCACTGTACGCTTAAATTCTGTTACTGAACGTGTGTTATGTTTACAGTGAAGGACTGTGCGCACTTTACATTATTTTTTTACTTAATACAAGAAATTAATGGATGCCAACATTTTTGCCAAAATAGTATTTTATTTTCCATTGTTTAGGCAGCTTCAGCATCATACTGTGAGATTCTGTTCAAATTGTTTTTTTTCTTCTATGAAGCCTGAGCCATTTATTTTATTAGTTTATAATTGTTTAATTTAGTCTTCAGGAGAGACTGCTTGCACACAGTACTAATATTAATAGTTTTTTTTTTCTTACATGAAAGCTGAGGCATTTATATTATATTTTAAGGTAACTTCATGTTGTGCTGTGAGGTTCTGTGCACTTTAACTTTTGAACCAACAGGTGCATTTGGATAAGTAAAGCCTATTTTTCTGCATTTTTGTAGTCCTGGTAATCTTTTATATTGGTAAAGTTGTTTATAGGACTGTTTCTCAGTGTCTTTGTTTTTTTAATCAATAGTTTTTCAGTATTAACTTAATATTTAACATATCACTCAATTTTAATCACAAAAAGAGAAAATTGCAACAATTTCTCACAACTTTCGCTTACTCCCGCAATGTAATCGCAACAAAAACCTAAAAAACACCACAACTTTCATCGCAATTTTTTGGAAAACCCCCCGCAACATCAGACATTTTAGCCCGCAACAATCACAAAAAAAGCCTGCGGAATCCTGGGGGGACTGGCCAATCAAACAGAGCCAAGCTGCCGCGCGCGCCCGTACACAAAACTCCTGTGGCAAGAGCAGTCCAGGTGGAAAAGAGCACGGAAGCAGAAGAAAAATGGCAGAGACAGCGGCCAGTGGTTCTCATCAAGCCGAAGAGGCACACCCCTGGCCACACATACAAACCATGTTCACTCTCCAAACAACAAAAAATAATAGTTATGTTATGCGGTGTCACATGTGTCTCCCCAAACCAGTGGACGTTTCAGCTTATAAAAACTCAACGTCGAATTTGAGGAAACACATTGCGGTCAGTAGGCTGTGTGCTTTTGGCTGTCTTCGTAGGCAGATGTTAGCCCTGTTGTAACATCATAAATAACTGTAAAATACATTGTTTTGTGGAAATGTATTGATGCACTGCGGCTTCAGACAGCAAGATACACACACACCAGAGAACCAAGAAATAAAACTACAAAAAATCTTCCTAACAATCACTTTTTATTGATGTGAAACCAAAAAATGCTCATGAAAATAAGGTCGCTCGCCTAATGTCAGCTCCTCAATAGTGTTACAGTTGTATACGGCTCTGGTCAAAAACTGGGAATGGAAGACTGGTGAAAACTTACTAAATAACAAAACGCGTAACATATCGTTTGTGAAATCTCCATTTTCCGAGCTACTGTATTTGTTGTGGATTAGAGGGATGTGTGAAGACTTTAGGTGTTTTTTTCTGTGAAATTTGTTTTATTATTTGTCTACAAGTGCTTGTTCACAAAAGGAAGGGCATTAGCTTGTTAGCTTGACCGCTTGCTAGCAATCCCCACCACCACCCAGCCAAGCTGGGCACTGGCAGCTAGTTAGCAACCTTTTTGCTTGTTACTTCCACTTGCTAACTCCTCTGCGAGATGGAGCCAGTAAACAACTTTTTGGGAGATGAAAGGATTAACATTGTTGATCAAATCTTACAGGATTATTTCCAGTCTTTTTCGTACGAGGAGATATTACGTGTGATGTTCAGCTGCTGTTAAAGCTGAACAGTCACTTCACGGAGTGAACATGCACGCGCACACAGTGTTATGGTTTATGTGCAGACTGCCTTGAGCTTCTTGTTGTTATTGTTAATACACAGAACTACACACACACAGTTTATATGTGTGAAACATATATGAAATCTCTGCCTGTTATGACATCCTGATCAATAAACAAAAGTTACTCAGCAGTTACTCAGTACTTGAGTAGTTTTTTCACTTAGTACTTCTTACTCTTTACTCAAGTAATTAATTGGACGACTACTTTTTACTTTTACTTGAGTAATATTATTCTAAAGTAACAATACTCTTACTTGAGTACAATTTTTGGCTACTCTACCCACCTCTGCTTGCTCCTGAATTTGCCCGTGATATGCACTTTAAGGGCACCCACAAATGCAGTAGCCCACTGTTCACAAAGCAGCCTGTGAATCTACTAATTTACCAATGTATTAGTGTTAAGGTGGTACACTTGCCTGCAGGTGAGGCCAAGCTGCCTCCAGTGTAGGCTCATCCTCCTCAGGATCAAATTCTGCTCCAGTCAGATTAGAAGAAGGAGGCAGGGTCCTAAACAGATTCACTGAAAACTACAGCAACAAAAAGACAAATTGTTCATTATTAGGGAGCTTTATTTGACAGGTATGATAAATTATTTATCAAAACCTACATAATCAGGGGGGTCGTGGCTCAGGTGGCTAAGGCGCCATACCATAAATCCGGGGACCCGGGTTCGATTCTGACCCGAGGTAATTTCCCGATCCCTCCCTGTCTCTCTCTCCTGATCATTTCCTGTCCTGTCTCTACACTGTCCTATCCAATAAAGGTGAAAAAGCCCCCCCCCCCCAAAAAAAAAAAAACCCTACATAATCAATCTTTCCTGTTGCTCATGGCTATAATTACCACACAGGTTTGTGTGAAAGTTTGTGCTCATTTCTGCAAACTAAGGTATAGGCGTCTAATTAGGTATCTTCACCCGAATATAACGTGACAATATTGTCACATCTTCATATATCTGACTGCCTAGTGATTAGTGTGTCCACCTCTCGATCGGGAGCTTGCGAGTTCTACTCATGGTCGGGTCATACCAAAGACCATCATAAAAATGGTACCTACTGCTGTCTGGCAAGGCACGCTGCAATACAGATGTGAGTGGGGAGTCAAACTCTCGTGGTTACCAGAGGACTAGCCCCCCACTGTAACCCTAGCTATGTAATAGGCAAGAGGCCGAAGGCAACGGAGATCGGTGCCACATGGTGTGGGAAGGACTCCCCCCCCCCCCCCCCCCACATCTGTGTCTCTCTGGCTTTCATTCATGCCATAAAGATGTATACATTCTATAAAAAGAGCAATACTTTTGACAGAGGGAGGAGACAGTTGACAGTGTACCTCTGCAAGATCACAAAAAATATCTCTTCATGCTCTGAAATGCACATTCACAGACCTAGAAAACACTACATCAAGATGCCTCAGCTGTTCCTGAGTGATTAGCAATGGTCAGAGCAGAGATGTCAGAGGCTGGTCAACTACCTCATTTATTGCACATTATTCAACTCCTCATACACAGCCTTGGCAACTTTGTATGAGAGAGAGAGAGAGAGAGAGAGAGAGAGAGAGAGAGAGAGAGAGAGAGAGACACAGTTTCGGGGTGGCAATTTACAAACCCAAGCAAAGGAGGGAAGGAGAAAATAGAGATGTATGGGTTATTCAACTGGTTTATATAATTTTGCATGGTTAAATCTATTCATGTACGTGTGTGAATGCTTTCGGGTGAAGTAGAGCTATGCTCCGATAAACTGATTTGCAAGTAACAAAAAACTGAAAATTGCTCTTTCAAACGTCTAAAAACACACATTACTGAAGAATGAATACCTAGGATGACTCATGTGATTATCAGTTCAGTATTCCCTTTACGAGCATCATGTAAGGGATGAGACACTCCGCATTGTTCGTGAAACAGGCAATACCTTACAGGACTACAGATAGGCCCTAGAAAAAGGATGTGTTACCATGGAAACAGAATTTCCAGACAAAATGTCCATGTGACCTGGTACAATTGTAAAAGGCTCATTAGACGTCAAACAAAACTGAAACACAGCTCATGACGTGTTATCTTCTAATATAAAATACTGCATAGACACTAAGTAAAGTGCGTCGTACACAAAGTCCAAATTTGCAGACAAAATATTCACACAAAATCACACAGGTCATTAATTACATGTGTTCTTATTAGTCTTTACACACCAAGAATGAAATTCGCTATGATTATTTTTTTTTGTGGAAGACGACGACACGCGCACAAAAAAAAAACACCCCACAATCACCACCACCCTGGATCCATTTTATTTGTAGCAAAAATTTAGTTTGCGGAAATGATTACCTGACCAATCAAATGAGAGTTCTACTGATGTCACATAGACAAGCAGAAAAAGCTGGCAAAACCGCCTCAAATGTAGCAGCAAGCCTTTGCTGTGCACCAGTGTTGCTCACATCCAGGAGCTAAGTGGCTATACTGCATTTCATCCATGAACACACAACACCATGAGCATTGCTTTCTTTCTTGTTGCCCAACATCCCGTCTCTCAGCTTCAACTTTTGAATGAGTTTTTTTTTTTTTTAAAACAGGTGTACGTAAAACTCTTTTTCTTGAGAGCAGGGCTATAATTATTATGTCATTGCCACCACTAGATGACTCAATCATTCTCTTAGGACACTACTGACAGTCACGGCATGAAACCAGCATGAAATAGAACACAATTTTTTTTTTTTTAAATGCAGCGGTCTCAGAGCATGTGTGAAAAGTCTGCACATGAATCTCTCATTTTTGCATCGTAATTTCGTGTTGTATCCAGTGCAAAAATTCCTCAACACTGAAGTTCATCATCTTGTATTTATTAATTTTGAACAAAAATAAATTGAGTGGTTTGTAGGTCTGTATGTACAGTACTGGTCAAAAGTTTGGACACACCCAATTCAATGGATTTTCTTTATTTTTATTAATTCAAAGACATCTCATGTCTGAAAGTAAATGCTGGATGTTGTTTCTCTTTACTTAGTTGAGCGGTTCATGACATGATATGGATTACTACAGTTATGGAATAGGGCTATTCACTGTACATTATTTACCATTTACTGTTTGATTTCAAATGCATTAAGGCGACAAGAAATTCCACTAATTAACTTTTGATGAGGCACCCATTAATTGAAACGCATTCCAGGTGAAAACCTCATGAAGCTGGTTATAACACCAATCGTGTACAAAAGTGTCATGGTAAATGGTGGCTACTATGAAGAAACTAAAATATGAAAACATTGCATTTCTGTTTACGACATAATTCCATATGTTCCTTGTTATTTCATAGTTTTCATGTCTTCAGTATTGTTCTACCATGTAGAAAACAGTCAAAATACAGAAAAAACTATGAATGAGTAGGTGTCCAAACTTTTGACTGGTATTGTGTGTACTCTCTTTTTCACAGAATCATATCAGATGATACCCTGCAAATAATCAGCTTAAAGAGTACCAGTACAGCATTTAAACATGATCGATATCAATAGCACAAGCCCCAATTATAATAAATGCACACAAGTGCGGCCACTTGTATTACATCACGCTACCCAATGGAGAATGAGCATTGAATACGGTTTACAATATTGCATGGCTGTCAAGACATAACGTCAATAAATAATAATAATAAATAATAATAAAATACATAAAGGGCCACTTTTTCCATGGAATAAAAACATGTATTCTATTCCCTTCCAGTGGGTTTATTGATGGCATGCAATATCATCATATTGCTTATCCTCCATGTATTACGCCACTCTCCCCAATGGAGAATGAGCGTACAATATTGTTATTGCACGTTGTCAAGACAACACGATGTCACATGCAAAGCTCCAATGACAACTTTTCTGCTGCACACGCACACTATTATTTCTTTGTCGGCCAGGAAAGACAGAAGATCCAGTGCTAGGTTTAAGCAATAAATAACTAAATAACTAAATAAACAAACTGAAACTAAAGATGCGTTGAACATAGGGATGGCGAAAACTAAAAAAAATCTTGACCGAACACCGAGCCTCATTAGCCGGTTAAAGTCGGTTAACCTATGAGTTAGGGATGCAAACGGCACGCCTTTTTCACGGCTGAATCATGCAGATCCATTTTTTTTTAGGGGGGCGTTGGAGTGACTGAATAATTTCATCAGAGTAAATTCTGTATTAAAATTACTAAATAAGCAAATGCCGTTACAGTCCATGAAACATAGGAAGTATAAGTATGAGAAGAAAACAGTAAATCAGAAAGCTGCACACGTTTTCGCGGAAGCTGCACAAATGTGCGCAGCTTTCTGATTTACTGTTTTCTTCTCATACTTCCTATGTTTCATGGACTGTAATGGCATTTGCTTATTTAGTAATTTTAACACAGAATTTACTCTGATGAAATTATTCAGACACTCCAACGCCCCCCCCCCCCCCAAAAAAAAATCGGATCTGCACGATTCAGCCGTGAAAAAGGCGGCATCCGCCAAAAGGCGCACTGTTTGCATTAGAATCTATTCTAAATCTAACCACGAGCATCCACACATTCAGTCCCAGTCGCTGCCCTCCACTCAGATTACCTTTTCTACAGCGCGAAACATTTACTCAAACGCGGCACTGATGTCGAGGGGTTTGTATTGGAGCAGAGGACAAATGGCTCCAGCTTAGAGACAGTTTCAGTTGGGCATGATGGCGTTGAAAATAAAGTCAAGTGCTAGAAGAAGTACATAACATTCAGTGATGGGAATAACGGCGTTAAAATAAAGGCTGTTATAACGCCGGGTAATCTAATTAATTAGCTACAATCGTTATAACGCCGTTACCAATGTCAACACGCCATTACTGCATGGTATTGAAGTTGCTCTGAAGCTGTCACCGACTTGGCTCACAGACATAAAAGCTGCGTTTGTCACTCCCCCTCCAGACACCGCTGTCATTTCATTCTCTCCCCTTCCCTCCAAAAGTCGGCATCTGCGCCTTTAGTTTGTGTGGAGAGATATGATCTGCAATAACATGCATAGTTGGCTACAGACCGAAACATACTCTCAGAATGCACTCGCCAAGGCAGGACTAAACTCGATGTGCCTTCTAATAATAATTAAAAAAAACCACACAATAGTAATTTGTAAGCTAAAAAGCCTGTGTCTACACTTTTCTTTCGCCAAGTGTCAGCTGTCTTCAACTGGGGCGGGAGGGCGGGACATGACTGAATGGGTGTTTCTGATTTGTCAGCTGTCGTCCTTACACCGCATAGCATGCCCCAAGCGTTTACAACACAGAATTCCAGGTTCTCCGCTCCAAAATCGGCAGCTTCAAAACGATTGATTTTTTTTTTTTTTTTTTTAACCGACAACCAAAAAAAAAATTAACCGGTTGACGTTGATTCGGTCAACCATCGGTCAAATGGTCATTGGTTAACATCCCTAGTTGAACACCCGAAAGGCCACCACAGGCCTCAACGTTAACCCCCTTTTGGCCTCAAATTTTTTGCCCCCCCCGAATTTCCTTTTGCCCTAAAATTTTGTGGTATTTCGGCAAGTTTTCAAGTACACGGTTCAAGGCACTATTGATATGTTTTCTAGGGGTATAACTGAGTTTAGACAAAAGTACTTTTTTTTTTTTAAAACAAAACATTTTTAAAAAAACATTTATTTCTGAAACAGAACAACAAGACAAGTCCTGTAAACATGAAACATAAATCAATATCATATATGCAAGACTTGCGTACGGTACAAGTACATAATACGGCTTTTTATATATATAGGAGTTTAGGACACAAAACACACTTTGTTTTGCCAATAACAATGACTAGCAACATTACAGAGATGAATTATAAAACTGAAAACATTATAAAACAGGAGTCTGTACTGCAGCACTGTCATCATTCAGTTTGCCATTGCATTTAGGAGGAAATTAAACAACCTGTCCTCATCGACAATCAGCTTCCTGTGCAGCCTCTGTAAATTGTGGGCGCCGTTCATGCTGTCCCTCCATCTACCATCGGTGGACTGCCCTCTCAGCATTATATGCATCAAGATCCGGGTCCTGTAGAGCAGGGGTTCTCAAGCTTTTCTGCTTCAAGACCCACCTATTCAAACTTGTACTGAGTCGGGGCCCATTAAAAAAGATCTTCAATTATTTTGGCTCATCTGTTTGATTAGAATCTAATAATTTATTGTAAAGTGTATTAATGGGATGCAACATCACTCCCTGTTACAGATGGGAATTTAAATAAATGCAATAAAAAATTTAGATTGTAGGGACTGTATTTAAAATTGTATGGATGTACCAGAAGCCAAACCCTGTATGCAGGGCATTCTCAGTCAAAAGGGATTAATGATCCAAAAGTGGAATCTGATCGATTAACACGAGAACTTATTGCCATGTTTCTGTCCAGCAAACAAGCAGGTTATTAAAACCAAGAAGTACACTCAAAAGAAATGGCTATAGAAACCACTCAGTGAGATTAGATCCTTACATGCTAACAAAGAAGAATTTTTCCTATGAAAGAAAAATTTCCACCTAAATTTGACATTAGTAGAATAAATTTTGATCATACTGTAGCCAAAGACAATAGTTATGCATACTATTAATCAAGTTAATGTGAAGATAATTAACAGATAATCAACAGATTACTTTTTTTTTCAAAAGATTGTGTACATTTTTAGTCTTTTGTATTTGTACATGCACAACCCCACCAGCCCTGCTGATCAACTTGGCGTTTATATAAAGTTATTCATTCATTAAGAGTTGGAAAATTATCCATCCGTTGAGTTCCCCGATGTCTCAAACTACCTGGTGCTGCAGACATCGTTCTACACGGACACAGAGATGAAAACCTGGAAGAGCATGGAGGCGTACAACTTTTTATATATGGCTGGGTTAAAGATCTGGGGGTCAAGACACTACAAGATAAATCCTGTATTGTTTTTGCCTGGGTAAATAGGAGTTTCTAGGCTTTTTGTCCACATCTTTGCGATGGTTGCTAGGACGCTACAAATTTTGGTATCGGGTGTAAACAAACAACTGCTGCTCGATTCCCAATCCTCCTTGCAGTTCTCTTCCAGCAGGCATCACATATCCATATAATTACCCACAAACATCTCTGTGTGTGTGCACGCGCGTGTGTGAGATCTCCAGTCACTTTTGATTCTTTTGACTGCTGAGAATCCCCAGTCACAGATACTACTTGAGAAGGGGATGGTAAACACTATATGCACCATTTTAACAACACACACAAATGCATGCATGCACCTGAAGCGAGCCAATCAGAATTGGCGTTACAAATTGGGAAGAAAAACCAAAATGATGATCACAGGGGAGGCGAGGATGTTGGTTAATACATCTTGTTTTTTGTAACGTACTCACTCGAAAATCGTTTCTGTGCTTAAAGAAGCCGACCATAGGTGTGCCCGGAGGGGTCTAACTCGCTAAAATATTTCTGCCCGAGCGTCTTGGTCGGGCAAATCAAGCAATGCCTGGTGTTGAGGCTAGTACGAAAACTTCATATTCACAAATATTTACAAGAGAAAAACATACCAACAGACATTAGAAAACTGGAAGAGAGAGAGACACAAAACTTCCGCATTCGCGAGTGACTGACAGTTTGTACACAAACATGGCCGCGAGGTTTGCTTCGTTAAAAGCGAAAGATTTAGAGAGAATTTTGAAAGAGAAAGACGGGCTGAACACCCGAAAGGCTACCAAAAACTTCACTGGATATTCTTCACGCATTTAATCTTCCGCAATAAATATATGGAAAAGCTGGAAAAGAGACATGTCAGAGATGTAAAACTTCCACGCTAGTGAGCGACTGTGACAGTTTGTACACAAACATGGCCGCAAGGTTTGCTTCATTAAAAGTGGAAAATATATTTTTGAAAGAGAATTTTGAAATAGAAAGACGCACTGAACACCCAAAAGGCTACCAAAACTTCACTGGATACTCTTCACACATATTTACAAGAGAAAAACATACCAACAGATATCGAAAAACTGGAAAAGAGAGCAATAGCGGAAATATTGTCAAAGTTCTACTTGGAGGTGAGGAAACTTGACGGAGACTTTTACAAGAGGAATTCACTCGTGGACTTCACTCAGCAAAGCCCTTTCGTTTTGAACAACTGCAGTGTAAACAACTAACTACAACCAGAAGTAACTTTCAACTTGAACTGTTAACCTGGATATCGCTTGTACCTGTATATAAGTTGGGTTGTTGTTCAAGCTTTTTGGACTTGTACCATTTTTATTGTTAGAACTTTGACTTTGTACATGTACAGTGGATTGACAAAACATTGAATTACATTCGATCAGAATCAGCATTCAATGTTGGGAAGTTAAACCCCTGTTCTTTTTGTAAAATCTATAATTGTTCCGTCGAATGTGTATGTATAATAATACTGGCTGTTTTTTTCATGGTATACGAGATATATTCATTTCAGCTAGCATGATATTGAACTCATCTTCGACTCGTTCCATATCATGCTAGCTGAATGGAATGTATCTGATATACCACTCAACGCCAGCCAATATTATTTAAATATCTCAGTCAATGTCCCGGACATAGTTCGTATGAAAAATGAGTGGCGTATTTCCCAGTAAAACACTCATGTCCGTATTACACACACACACACACACACACACACACACACACACACACGTGCATGTGTATATAATTTAAGTAACTTTTCAATCAACAGTTTATCAATGTTCTAAAGAGAAAAAAAATGGAGTGAAGCAAACTGCAAATAAATCTGAAGTGACAAGAAAAACCTCTGATTTCTGGCAACCAGTGACACACAATACTAATAGACATGTCAGAATGTGCACGTCAGTGCGTGTGCTCTCACCATTATGACCGCCTCGGGGTAGATACACTCCGTAACTACATCAAGATTGTGTGTGATGTACTACACCATCTCATTCAGTCCAGCACACTTCACCTCCTTGTACTTGAGATCACTGAGAGGATCTGTTACGAAGTCAAACAGTACACAGCACTGGCGCAGCTTCTGAACAAACAACTCCTCCCTGTCGATGGGTGGGGCATCTAAAATTCAGAGACAAAACACATAAGGTGGTGAGAGTTTTTAGTGGCATGCATGCATACATACATACATAAAAAAAAATTAAGTACATCCCATGGACTTTATAGACTTGTCTCAACATATTTAAACAAATATTTCACCCTTTTGATACAGTACTTACAGATAAAGTACAAGTCATGCAAAAATATTGCTTGATGTTACCAAAAGATCATGGCAGGTTGTGTCGTTTCGTTGACACAGAATGTGAAGTCTCAGATGAAGAAACAAAGCTCTCTCATGGGTCCGTCTCAGAAACTGGTCTCTCATTTGGGACATTAATGGTCAAAAAATAAATTTTCTAAATTTTACTTTTTTTTTTTGCATTTACCTAACACTCAATGTTTCTTTTGTCATGTTTAATAAGAATAAAGATAGTATCTTGCTTTATCTGGCCTCCACTGTGGAAAATTTGATTACTCCTCTTTTCTGCTCCTCCTACTCAAGCGAGTAGGATGCTTTTTGCTTTGCTCCTGCTTGAACTACTCTTTTCCGCTTTTTTCACTATTTCTCAATTTTTTCTTATTTGCTTTCTTTTTACTTACATTCAACAAGTTTAGCAAGGAAGGACAGATGTTTTCTCCCATTTATACAAGATAACCTAGAAGTTAGACAAAGCAACTGACACAGAAGACTGGATTATTGTAAAATGGGGAAACCAAGGAACTCTAGTAACAAATGGACTGAGCTTGAAAAAAGAATTTCTAGCCTGGAATCTATGATTGATGCCCGTCTATTAAGGATTGAAGGGAGTCCAGCAGCCGATACCGCTAAGGGGAATGCGGGGAATGTTCAGCATCTGAATGATGGGAATTTGGATGAATCGGTTGACTTCACAAAGCAAAATGTGAGTACTGATTGCTGGAAAAGACAAGGTGCTAGACCCAAAAACAAAAGGGCATTAACTTCAACTCCATTGCGGTCTGATGCCGTCAGACCTACAGTCTATGAATACCACCAGGCTGAAAACTACAGATATACACAGCCCATTACACTCCAGAACAGATTTCAGTGCCTTACAGACATGGAACCAGTAGTTCCTAGAAAGTGGCAGAATTTGAATAACAAAAATAAAGCTCGCAGTAGAGGTAGAAAGCAGCTGCCAACACCTGTTAATCCTACAACCCTTGTTATGGGTGATTTCACTGTGAAAAATATTGGAGGAGAGTCCATGGTTGTGTGCTGTTTTCCTCACGCTTCCATCTCAGAGACTACAGACAACATTTCAAAAATGCTGTCAAACTACAAATCAATTAAACGCATTATTGTGCATGTTGGAGCAAATGATGTTTTCAGGGAACAGCTCACTGTGAGGAAATCTTTCAAAGACCTTTTTTCTGCCCTAAACGGACTTGGAATGTCTTTTTTTATCAGTGGTCCATTACCAGGATCTGTGATCGGCAATTACGGGTTTTCCCGACTGCTCAGTCTCAACACCTGGCTTGCAAAGACATGTTTTTCCTCTGGCATTAATTTTATTGACAACTTCAACCTTTTCTGGAAACGCAAAGCCTTTTTCAGCCCAAATAGCACAGAACTCAGCTGGACTGGTGCCAAAGTCTTGGCAGACCATTATCAATATTCTGTCCACCATTCCATGCCGACCTTGGGTACACTCTCTGATAAGCGCTCTGTAGCTGCACTGAAAGGAGTTAACAACACTGATACGAACTCTGTTTGGGTGCAAACTGAACCTCCCAGGGACATCAACAAAGACTCAAAAGCAGTACGGAAACACACTGTTGAGGTTCAAACTCAAGCAGTGGCTTACGACACGAAACACTCTGTAACAATGAATCTGCAGGCAGAAAGAAGCGGGACTAACGCTCACTCTGATGGATTACAAACTGAAAAAATGATAAACAACATCAAACACACAGATGATTCACAACATTCCGGGAAATGTCCAATCTCAGTTCCCATTCTCAGTGGAGTCAAGCAAAACTTCTTGTCACCAACGAAGGCAACTAAGCCCCCAGCAACTACAGAGGATCATGCTGACTCATCTGCCCCCAATACAGTTCAGGAAAATGATCAGAGGGTGGATCTATCACCACACACATCCCCGTCACTTTCCAAGGCTAGCAACATGATATCTGAGCTAACGGGTAAGCTGGCAGAACTATCAGAAAGACAATCAGATAAACAAGCATCACCACAATCTCCTGAGACTGGCAATAGGCAATCACCAACAACAACAGTGGATGTAACCCCAAGCCCCTCTGTATCTCCTTCACCCCCCAGACTGCGTTTTCCTGAGAAAATGGAGAGACTATTGTCTTTAAGCCGAGTGTCTTTGGCAAGCCCAAGAGGCCACTCAAATCAAGTACCATACACAGAGCTGTCTCATGGTCAGGCCTTGTGTACCCCAACATCTTTAATGATATATCCAACTGCCACAGCACCCAAGAAACGGAGGGCACCACCTCCCCCTGTGACTACAGATAAGACTCAAGGACCATGTGCACAGCTACAGTTCACCGGCAGCAGTGATGACCTTCATGTTGGAACGAACTGATATAATCTGGGTCCAGATGGTAGTTTTGAAAATAAGCTGGGACCCATGACGTACTTTTCTATTCCTGTGCTAACAAGAAGGAGAGGTGTTCTTATACATCCTATCAATGGGGTAAACTTGTCAAATCTCCTTCCAGTTCCAAAACAACCACAGAACGCTTCTGTGGAAATTACCCCCACATTCACTGTAAAACTAGCTCTTCAGAATGTAAGATCACTTAATAAGCCTTTTTTAATTAATGACTTCATCAGTACACACAAACTGGATTTTATGCTTCTTACTGAAACTTGGCTTGAACAATCAAGTAGCTCTATTACTCTTATTGAAGCAACTCCCCCACTCTTTGATTTTATGAGTGTTGGAAGAGCCAATAAACAGGGAGGAGGAATAGCAAATATATACAAGGCATGTTTTCAGTACAGACAACTCTTGGTGACTTTACATCTTTTGAATACCTAAGTGCAATCCTAAAATGTTCTTCTAACATATTAGTATTGACTATTTACAGACCACCAAGACTTTCTGCACCACTGTTCCTAGAGGAGTTTGGGGAACTGTTGTCAAATATTTGTTTAGAGTTTGACAATCTTATTATTTCTGGGGATTTTAACTTCCATGTTGATAATCTAGATAACACGTAAGCAAATGAATTTCTTACACTGATTGATGCCTTCAACCTAACAACATGTACAAGGGCCAACACACTCCCATGGCCACACCCTCGACCTTGTCATCACTAAGGGTCTTAATGTATCTACTAGTGTCATGAACCTGGGTATATCTGATCATTTCTGTGTTTTCTTTGATGTTTCCATTTCTCCTCACTTTCAAAACAAGTCTGTGACTGTAAAAAAGAGGGTAATTACCAATGGCACAACAGCTCTTTTTGAGCAGGCACTCTCAGAACTCCCATGTCAATCTTCAGATTGTGCAGATGATCTAATGGAAATTTTTAATTCAAGAATGAATCATATTATGGATGCTATTGCTCCTTTTAAAACCAAAAGAGTCATAGACAAAGGAAAAGCACCCTGGAAACTAAATCCAGCAGTTAAAATGTTAAAGAGGGAATGTAGAAAGTCTGAAAGAAAATGGCGTAAATCTAAACTCCAGATTCATTATCAAATCTACAAAGGGATGTTATGTAAATTCAACTTAGAAATTTCTAAAGCAAGACAGTCTTTTTTTGCTGACATTATTAATAGGAATATCAACAATGCCTGTGTGCTATTTTCTACAGTTGAAAAGCTAACAAACCCATCAAGACAAATGCCTTCTGAATTTCTCTCAGTTAATACATGCAACGACTTTGCATCTTTTTTCAAAGGAAAGATTGATAAAATACATATGTATATAGCCACACAGGTGCAAACACTTCAAAATCTGGAACCATTGGATAAAGAGAGAGGGGGTCGTAATACAATGTCAACATTTAGTTTAATTGATGTTGAGACTCTGAGAAAAACAGTACAAAGTCTCAGCTCCTCCACATCTGAACTGGACATTTTACCTACAGTCTTTTTCAAATCTGTTCTTCACCTAATATCAGACGAGGTACTTCAGATTATCAACACCTCCTTACAAACTGGCATGTTTCCTTCATCTCTGAAAAAAGCGGTTGTAAAACCCCTACTGAAAAAGAATAACCTGGATGTCTCAGTACTCAACAACTACAGGCCCATATCCAATTTGCCATTCGTTGGTAAAATAATTGAAAAAATTGTTTTTAATCAATTAACTGCCTTCCTGACATCAAACGGATGTTTTGATAAGTTTCAGTCAGGTTTTCGTGCCAATCATAGCACTGAAACAGCTCTTACTAAAGTCATGAATGACCTACGTCTTAATTCTGATGTTGGTAAAACATCAGTGTTCTGTTTAATGCACTTCTACTGTTTTCTGATGTGAAATTCGAAGGTTTGAACTGAAGTTATTGTGGTCTATACTGCCACCTTGTGGAACTGGCAGGTATCGTTTAAGAGCAATTTGCTGTGTGCTTGCGTCATCAACGTGTGACTATGAGTGAACAGAGCGGGATGCTCACTTTTCCTTGGCTACGTTAAGAAGACCGTGTTAATTCTTGTTCTTTAAGTTTCAAAGATAGCTTTGAAGGCATCGTCGGTAAGTTTATATAGTTGTGACATTGTGTTATTAAGCAGAAAGGTCAAATACAAATGTGTTCTTTGAATTATACATTTTATTTGTGAAATGTTACTGCGAACGTA
Source organism: Neoarius graeffei (assembly GCF_027579695.1). Lineage (NCBI taxonomy): Eukaryota > Metazoa > Chordata > Actinopteri > Siluriformes > Ariidae > Neoarius > Neoarius graeffei. The sequence goes on from NC_083585.1 coordinate 4,658,654, forward strand.
TCACTTGTAAGGAGTCAAGACAGTTGTTACCAATGACGTAAATTTATCTTTTTACCGTCACTAGTTGTTACCCAGTTCTAAATGAGTTGTATCCTGTGATTTTCATTCAGTTTTACCCTACTTCGATGAGCCATAAAGAAGAAAAGAAATCGGAAAACTTTGTGTGGTTTATTGGAGAGGCGTTATCTGGCTGTTAACTCTGGCAAGGCGCTGGGGCTGGACAGCACAGTAAAACGACGTCTTCGGCGGGCTAATCTTCGCGCTTGGAAGAACAAAGGACTTCATGGGATCTACGCATCCAACAGAATCACCACAGCACAACGTCTCAAGTAAGCACAACGGGAAAAAGTTAGGATGTCCGTACATGCTTTGAACTCAGGATCTGTGAAAACGAGATCTAATGCCTCTTGTTCGTCTAAAAGGACTTCAAGTTCCTCTGCTAGCAAACTTGCTGTTGCCACAGCCCGCGCAGAAGCAGAGGCGGCAAAGACTGAAGCAGCATTCGCTGCGCAAGAGAACGAACTGAAATTAAAACAAGCAGAATTAGAATTGGAAAATAAGCGTTTGGAAATTACATTGGATAAACTTCGACTTGAAAAACGAGCTGCAGCTACAGCAGCCAAAGCAGATGTATTAGAAGCAGCAGTGCAAGAGGAATGTGAATGTTTCAGTGACATTGATGTTCCGGCTGATGACTCACGAGCCCGCACAATGACTATGTTGAAGGGGTGATTAAGAACACTCCAGCGGTGCAAACAGGCAGTGCTCCCATGAGCATCACAGATGTTCAGGCACCTGAATATACACATACTGTCACTTCTTACCACACTGTAGGCCCAAATAGACTGCCCCCACAGCAGAACCGTGCACAGCTCAATGCACAGCACACCCAGACAACAAATCCCCCCATACAGCAAGGCATTACAGAACATTATGTGCGACAACCACAGCCCCCTGACCGCACGCCTATAATGGCAGCTCACTCTGAGGCAGCACATCAGCCTTTAGGAAGCCACTATGGTGACACCGCTCACCACATGCCCACAATGGCATCTAAATCCGAAATGGCGCACCAGCCCTTAGGAAATGGCTACAGTAACGCTGCACACAGCAAATCAGTAGGCAATCCCTCCTCACATGCAAGCGCTGCCCACCAGCACCACGACCCTGTGTACGCTCAGTTTAATGAAAATAGTGGAATGTCAGACTTTGTGAGATTCATGGCCAGACGCGAGCTCATTTCCACTGGGCTTACGCAATTCAACGACCGCCCTGAGTGCTTCAGAGCATGGAGAGCTTCCTTCATGAACTCTATTAGAGACCTTAACCTGTCAGCTAGCAAGCAGCTGGACCTACTGGTTAAATGGTTAGGCAAAGACTCGGCTGAACATGCTAGGCGCATAAGAACTGTGTATGTGAATTATCCAGAGTCTGGGCTTAAGGCTGTATGGAATCGCCTATATGAGTATTACGGCGCACCAGAGGTGATTGAGAGCGCTCTGCTCAAAAGATTAGAGGACTTTCCCAAAATACAGAACAAAGATGGGCGAAAACTCAGAGAACTGAGCGACCTACTGATGGAGATACAGGCCGCCAAAGCTGATGGGGAACTGTTTGGCCTTAGCTATCTAGACACGCCCCGTGGAGTTAGCCCAATTGTGCAGAAACTGCCATTTTACTTGCAAGAAAGGTGGCTCACACAAGGTTTCAACTACAAGGAGCAAGTCAGGGCCCCCTATCCCCCATTTAGCTTCTTTGCCCACTTTGTGTGTCAGCAGGCGAAGATGCGCAACGACCCCAGCTTCATGCTGGCTGCCCCCAACAATGAACAGCCAGGCCATGGCAAGCCTGCACCTAAGTTGGAGACTAAGAGAGCAGTAGCCGTTCTCAAGACTGCAGTGAACCCCAGTGACACTCTCACATCCCTTTTTGAGTCGCCCACTACAGACAAGCCTGCCAGTAGAGTGGACCCAGCCAAACATTGCCTGCTGCACAACAAGCCCCACCCGCTACACAAGTGCCGCGGGTTCAGAGACAAGCCTATAGAGGAGAGAAAGGCACTCTTGAAAAAATATGGAGTGTGCTACAAATGCTGCAAGGCCATACACTTGGCAAAGAACTGTAAAGACGAGGCGAGCTGCACAGAGTGTGGAAGCAGCATGCATATCACAGCGCTGCACCCTGGGCCAGCTCCGAAAGCCAACAGCCCTGCGGACCCTGCACCGGAGAATGGCGGGGAGACCACCGTCTCAACTTCATGCACCAAGGTATGTGGGGAAGGCGTCCCAGGGTGCTCCTGTTCGAAAATATGCCTAGTGAAGGTATACTCTGCCACTCGCCCAGATGCCGCAGTCCGCATGTATGCCATATTGGATGAACAAAGTAACCGTTCGCTGGTGCGATCTGAGTTCTTCACTGTTTTCAATGTCTCAGGGCATCCCTCTCCGTACTCCCTGAAAACATGTGCAGGAACAATAGAGACTGAAGGCAGACAAGCACGCGACTTTGTCGTAGAACCACTAGATGGCAGCGTGGCTCTCCCACTGCCACCACTGATCGAATGTAATGAAATCCCAAACAATCGCACAGAGATTCCCACACCGGAGGTAGCCTCCAGCCACGATCACTTGAAACACCTCTCGAAACACATCCCAAACCTCGATCCACAGGCACACATCTTGCTCCTATTAGGCAGAGATGTAATCAGAGCCCATAAGGTTCGAAGACAAGTAAACGGCCCACATAACGCACCCTACGCCCAAAAGCTGGACCTGGGCTGGGTGATCGTGGGTGACGTGTGCATAGGAGACATGCACAAGCCCTCTCTTGTCCATTCTTACTACACGAATGTGCTGAGAAATGGGCGCCCCTCTCTCTTTCAGCCATGCCCGAACAGCTACACGGTGAAGGAGAGATACAGCGACACTGAACCCCCCTCACACTCCCTCCTGCACGGGAGCAGTCACGCTAGGGCCACGCAGAGCGCTTTAGACAGTGACGAGTTTCAAACAACCAAGGACGATGAGGCCGAGGCACCCTCCATAGAGGACTTGCAGTTCCTGAGCATCATGGACCAGGGAGTCTACAAGGACAAGGGAAACAGCTGGGTAGCCCCCCTGCCCTTCAGAGTGCAGCGACCGCAGCTGCCAGGCAATCGTGCTCAAGCACAAGACCGCCTCAACTCACTTCAGCGCTCTTTCCAAAGAAAGCCTGAAATGAAAGAACAATTTGTCGCATTCATGGAGAAAATACTACAGAATGGACACGCTGAATTGGCCCCCCCACCGAAACCTGGCGAGGAGCACTGGTACCTCCCGTGCTTCGGGGTTTATCATCCAAAAAAGCCCTCACAGATAAGAGTAGTGTTCGACTCTAGTGCACAGCACAAAGGACTGTCTCTAAACCAAGTGCTCTTAACCGGACCAGACCTTAACAATAGTCTCGTCGGTGTCCTTCTCCGTTTCAGGAAAGAACGAATTGCCTTCTCCGTGGACATACAGCAGATGTTCCACTGTTTTAAGGTCAAGCCTGGGCATCGAAATTTCCTCAGGTTCCTCTGGTTCGCAGACAATGACCCAGACAAAGAGATTACAGAATACCACATGAACGTACATGTGTTCGGAAACAGTCCCTCCCCTGCCGTGGCCATTTACTGCCTCAGACGCGCAGCTCAGGAAGGCCAGAGCGAGTACGGGGATGATGCACAGCAGTTCGTAAGCAGAGACTTTTATGTAGATGATGGGCTGAAGTCCCTTCCTACAGCCAATGAAGTGATCAGTCTGCTCAAAAGAGCACAGAGAATGCTGGCCTGCTCTAATCTCAGACTACACAAGTTGGCCTCGAACAGCAAAGAGGTCATGGAGGCTTTTCCATGCGAGGACCGGGCCACAGATCTAAAAGACCTCGATCTGGCTGCTGATGACCTACCAGTGCAGAGGAGCCTCGGGCTACACTGGGACCTGGAATCAGACTGTTTCACTTACTGTGTGGAGGACGAGAGAAAGCCATTCACCCGACGTGGAGTCCTCTCTACAGTGAACAGCCTGTACGACCCCCTTGGATTTGTGTCTCCAGTGACAATTCAAGGAAAGGCACTCCTACGCGAACTCGCCACCGACTCACCTGACTGGGACGCCCCACTGCCCACTGAAAAGGAGAAGCTGTGGGACGACTGGAGAGATTCTCTCCAAGAACTACAAAGACTAAGAATCCCCAGAGCCTACACTTGTGTGTCCATGTCCACAGCCGAACGAGTGGAGCTTTGCGTCTTTTCGGACGCATCCGAAAAGGCAGTCGCTGCAGTTGCATACCTAAAAACTGTAGAGGCAGATGGCCGATGCCACACAGGACTGATTTCAAGCAAGGTGAGACTCGCACCTCGCCCAGAACACACAATACCCCGCTTAGAGCTATGCGGAGCAGTCATGGCAGTGAACCTGGCAGAAACCATCATGTCTGAAATTGACATCTCGTTTGATGCAGTCACATTTTATACAGACAGCAGGATCGTACTTGGCTACATCTCAAATGAGAAAAGGAGGTTCTACGTGTACATCAGCAACCGAGTCCAGCGGATCAGACGAAGCACCCTACCACAACAGTGGAGATACGTGCACACAGAACACAATCCTGCAGACATTGCCACACGGTCAATCCCTGCAGGCCGGCTGAAAGACACTATGTGGTTCACTGGGCCAGCCTTTTTGTGTCAGCCTGACGACACGCCTGCTGAACAGACTTTTGAACTCTTAGACCCAGAACACGATCCTGAAATCAGGCCACAAGTGACCACACTCTCAACCACAGTGCTCCCTCACCTTGGCTCACAGCGCTTCAGCCGCTTCTCACGCTGGAGTTCGCTCACAAAAGCCATTGGGGCACTAATCCACATCATTCAGTGTTTCAAAAGAGACCGCAATGAAGGACAGTGTCAGAAATGGCATCTTTGTGGCTCACCTGTGGCAGTGAATGTTCTTAATCAGAGTGCAGCGGTCATCATTAGGGCCGTACAACAGGAAGCCTTTGAGAAAGAACTGCAGTGTGTCACATCTGGAGCGAACATCCCAAAGAGCAGCCCACTCTGGTCCCTCGACCCCTTTCTTGATCAAGAAGGCCTGCTGAGAGTGGGGGGACGTATTGCTGCTGCTGACTTGGGGTCTGACGAAAAGAGACCTCTGATCTTGCCTGGGCGCCACCATGTAGCTACCCTCATCGTGCGCCACTTTCACGAACAGGCACATCATCAAGGGTGCCATTTCACTGAGGGCGCTATCCGATCTGCAGGCTACTGGATACTGGGGGGCAAGAGGTGCATCAACAGAGTGATCTTCGAATGCGTCGTCTGCTGCAAACTTAGAGGAAAATGTCAAGTGCAAAAGATGGCTGACCTGCCGCCAGACAGACTCAGCGCTGAACCCCCCTTCACCAACGTCGGGATGGACGTATTCGGGCCATGGGCTGTTGCTGCACGGCGCACAAGGGGAGGATACGCCGAAAGTAAGAGGTGGGCTGTTCTCTTCACTTGCTTATCTGTCAGAGCCATACACATCGAAGTTATCGAGTCCATGGACTCGTCAAGCCTCATCAATGCACTCAGAAGGTTCTAGGCTATCCGGGGCCCAGTGAAACATTTGCGCTCTGACAGGGGGACAAATTTCATTGGGGCTTCCACAGACCTAGAAATCCCCTCCAATGCTGATGAGAAAGCAGTAGAGAGATTCCTCTCTGACCAGGGCACCACATGGACTTTTAACCCCCCGCACTCCTCGCATATGGGAGGTGTTTGGGAAAGAATGATTGGTGTCACACGCCGCATCTTAGATTCCATGTTCATGCAAATGGGATCCGCCAAACTCACGCACGAGGTGCTCACGACCTTCTTAGCCGAGGTCACCGCCATTGTGAACAATCGTCCACTCGTACCTGTGTCCACCGACCCGACAGATCCATTCATCCTCACACCCGCATCACTGCTGACCCAGAAGGTAGGCCCTTGCCCACCTCCGCCTGGGAATTTCGACCAGAAGGACTTATACAAGCAACAGTGGCGCAGAGTCCAAAGCCTGTCTAACATGTTCTGGGACAGGTGGCGCAAGCAGTACTTGACTACACTGCAACCCCGCAAGAAGTGGTCATCGGACCAGCCAAACCTCACAGAGGGAAGCGTAGTGCTGCTGAAGGACATTCAATGCAAGAGGAACGACTGGCCTCTCGCCATCATCACAGCCGTGTACCCCAGCAAAGATGGACGGGTACGCAAGGTCCAGCTAAGAGTCGCCAAGAAGGACGGGACTAAACTTCTTCTTAGGCCTGTGCACGAACTGATTTTCTTAAGCACTCCTGATAAACAGTGAGTGACGTCTCAACCATCGTCATGTGACGTATCCTTTACAATACAATGTGATGTTGAAAAGAATGTTTATGTAAAAAAGAATAAGAAATGCACTATGTCGATTGAATGTATAAATTGTTTAATGAGTTCATTACGATTTCAGGAAAGGACATTTACAAAGAAAAAAAAGAATAAGAAGAGTGAAACCCCCTGGGTATCAGGCGGGGAGTGTTCTGTTTAATGCACTTCTACTGTTTTCTGATGTGAAATTCGAAGGTTTGAACTGAAGTTATTGTGGTCTATACTGCCACCTTGTGGAACTGGCAGGTATCGTTTAAGAGCAATGTGCTGTGTGCTTGCGTCATCAACGTGTGACTACGAGTGAACAGAGCGGGATGCTCACTTTTCCTTGGCTACGTTAAGAAGACCGTGTTAATTCTTGTTCTTTAAGTTTCAAAGATAGCTTTGAAGGCATCGTCGGTAAGTTTATATAGTTGTGACATTGTGTTATTAAGCAGAAAGGTCAAATACAAATGTGTTCTTTGAATTATACATTTTATTTGTGAAATGTTACCACGAACGTATCACTTGTAAGGAGTCAAGCCAGTTGTTACCAATGACGTAAATTTATCTTTTTACCGTCACTAGTTGTTACCCAGTTCTAAATGAGTTGTATCCTGTGATTTTCATTCAGTTTTACCCTACTTCGATGAGCCATAAAGAAGAAAAGAAATCGGAAAACTTTGTCTGTGTGGTTTATTGGAGAGGCGTTATCTGGCTGTTAACTCTGGCAAGGCGCTGGGGCTGGACAGCACAATCAGTCTTGGTGCTTTTAGACTTAAGTGCTGCATTTGACACGGTAGATCATTTCATACTGTTACATCAACTGGAGCATTGGGTTGGATTTACTGGTATAGTAATCAACTGGTTAAACTCTTACCTACAACAAAGATTTTTTTTTATGTGGCCATTGGAGGCCACAGTTCATCACCCGTGTCCTTGAATTGTGGGGTTCCCCAGGGCTCAATCCTGGGACCATTACTATTCAACCTTTATATGCTCCCACTTGGACAAATTATTAAGAATAACTCAATAAACTTCCATAGCTATGCAGATGACACTCAGCTTTACTTAGCTATGTCACCTAATGACTATACCCTCTTGAGTCTCTTCATAGATGCATTGACCAAATTAACAAATGGATGTCTCACAATTTTCTTCAGCTGAACGCAGATAAAACTGAAGCAATTATATTTGGCAAAAAGGAGGAAAGGCTTAGGATTGCCACTGTTCTTGAAACTAAGGGGCTTAAAGCAAAGGATACTGTCAAAAACCTTGGTGTCCTTATTGACAGTGAACTTAACTTCAACAGTCATATGAAAGTGGTAAAAAAGTCTGCATTCTATCACCTAAAAAACATTTCTAAACTCAGGGGTCTCATGTCAAAGCATGATCTAGAAAAACTTATTCATGCTTTCATCTCCAGTAGGGTTGATTACTGCAATAGCCTTTTCACAGGTCTTCCAAAAAAGACCATCAAAAAGCTTCAACTAATCCAAAATGCAGCAGCAAGGGTTCTTACAAGAACAAAAAGGGTAGTCCATATCACTCCAATCCTAAGGTCTCTGCACTGGCTCCCAGTGAGCTATAGAATTGACTTTAAGGCATTACTTCTTCTATTTAAAACATTAAATGGGATGGGACCCAGCTACCTACTGGATATGTTTCAATTATATGCACCAACTAGGTCTCTAAGATCACAGGAGAAAAACTTGCTAGTAATACCAGCTGTCAAAACGAAGTGTGGTGAAGCAGCCTTTAGTTGCTATGCTGCTAAGCTTTGGAACCAACTTCCAGATGATATCAAAAATGCTCCTACTATTGTTAGTTTTAAATCCAGGCTCAAGACAAAAGCTGTTTTCAGATGCTTTCACTTGATTAATTTTTACCTAAAGTGTAATTAATTTCCTTTAACATAATTTATTTTAATTTTGATTTTAATGATTTTACTTTAATTCTTTATTTTAATTTCTTTTTAATTTTGGATTTTAATGATTTCACTTTTACTTTAATTCTTTGTTACTGTTCTTATGCTTTTATTTTTTGTGAAGCACATTGAATTGCCTGTGTGTATGAAATGCGCTATACAAATAAACTTGCCTTGCCTACAATTCAAATGCTTTTGTAAAATTGATTTCCATATAAAATAACTACATCATGAAGAATTAAAGCTCCTCCTTCACAGATGAGTGAAAATATTGAATAAATTTCCTCTTTTTGATTGCTTGGGTTAAAAATGCCAAGTTATGATGACTGAATTGATTATTCACTTAAATATGAATAATGTGATACATTTTGGGTATTTGATATGGCGAAATAGGACACAATGGAAAAATCAAGAACACACCGGAAAGATGAGAATAACGGCGGTGGTAAAAGAACAGCGACTGTACCGGCTGAAGGTCGCGCGAGTCTCTGCTGTGGCGCGCGAGCAACGGGACATCACTACCGCACCGGATGGAGCGCGAGGCGGGGGCGGGGCAAAATGACTGCCCGTAGATTCTATCAAAAGTTCGATCTAAATTGACCATGGTTGCAAAATATTGGCCAAAAATACGCAAACACTACGAAATCAAGTCAAGTCAAGTCAAGTCAGGTTTATTTCATCCATAAACATGGAAATTACAGTGCACATACCCATCCCATGCTCATAAAAACATTAGCATAAATATACACATCTCCTTTAAGAAACCATAAGGCCATAATAAATAAATAAATAAATAAATTTAATACACTATGGAAAAGTACGCTTAAAGTGCTTGTTGTGCTGTCTAATAGCCTGAGGAATGAAAGAGAGAGCATACCGATTTGTCCTTGTCACAGGGGGCTTTAACCTACCACTGCGCTCCATAACCCTCCCTGTCAAGTTCTCATGTAGAGGATGAATAGGGTCCCCAATTATTTTCTTCCTCATACTTGCTAGGCAGTCCTCATATATTTTATCAACAGTATTTGACTCTCCCATCATTTTTCCAACCCTCCTAGTCACTCTGTCAATCCTGGCCTTTTCAGTTGCCCCAGCATTCCCACCCCATCCCACCACACAGTAACTCCACACGCTACATATTACTGCCATAAAAAACATCCTCACAACAGCTAAATTTACCTTGAAAGACTGCAGCTTTCTCAGGCAATATATGCGTGGGCTTAGTTTTTCCATCACTAAACTTAGATGGTCAGACCATGTAAGCTTGTCATTAAAAACTACGCCTAAATACCTGTATGAGTTCACTCTTTCCACTACTGACCCTTTAATTTCTACTGCTTCAGTTGTCATGCTGTTTCTCCTATAATCAATAACCAACTCTTTGGTTTTCTTAACATTGAGTTCTAGGTAATGAGTGTCACAGTATTTAACAAAAGCTTTAATCTCATTTTGGTAGTGACTATAATCATCATTTTCAATCAATCCAATGAGGGCAGTATCATCAGCAAATTTTACAACTTGACAATTTGCGTTCAGTGGACGATAATCTGCAGTATAAACGGTGAACAAAAAAGGCGATAAAACTGTACCTTGAGGTGAGCCTGTGTTTGTCATAATCTTTTCTGACTTTACTTTTGAGTTTAATTTAACAAATTGAGACCTATTCTCTAAAAAATTAAGAATAAAATAAATAAATACACTCGAAACTTCCATCATCATCAGCTTGTTTACTAGAATGTGCGGTTGTATCGTATTAAAAGCTGAGCTAAAATCATAATACAGAATTCTCGCACACCGCCCCCTTCTGTCCAGGTGAGCATAAACACTATCCAGTTTAAAAACAATAGCATCTTCTGCCCCTCTCCCTTGCTGGTAAGCGAATTGGCAAGGGTCAAGAAACCTCTCCACCTGGGGCCTCAGATTTTTCAACACTATTTTCTCACATACCTTCATAGCTATTGAGGTTAAAGCCACTGGTCTTAAATCATTCATACACTCAATAGTTTTCTTCTTGGGTACTGGTATTATGCATGATTGTTTCCATACATCAGGTAACACATTTTGAGAAAAACAATAGTTAAAAATACTGGAAAAAATACTTGCTAATTTGGAAGGCACAACCTTTTAACACCTTTGGAGACAGTCCATCTGGGCCTGCTGCTTTAGTGGCTTTCAGTTGCACAAGCATCCCATACACCTCCTGTTCATTTGTTTGCAAGGCGTAGTTATCCTCTTTCCTCCCAATAGTTTCTCTTAGTCTCAATCTTTCCTCAGAAAAATCTATTTTGTCAAATCTGTTATAGAAATTATTTAGGTCATTGGCGTATTTCATTGTGCCAGTTAGCTGAGTTTTGTCTGTCTTCCCTTTCCCTACATATCCACTCATTAACCGCATTCCTTCCCAGACCTTCTTCATGTCATTCTCTTTAAAATAATTTTCTATTTCACATTTGTATCTGTATTTTTCCTTGTTGATTTCCCTTCTGAGTTCTTTCTGAATCCCTTTCAATGTAACTTTGTCACCTTTAGCAAAAGCCTTCCGTTTTTCATTAATTAACCTTTTAATTTCAGAATTTATCCAAGGTTTAGAGTTGGCATACACCTTAACCCTCTTTTCCTCTGTAACCACATCATTACAAAAGTTTATATAATCACAAACTGACTCAGTAAGTTCGTTAATGTCCATGGCACTATTTTCAAAGACAGACCAGTCTGTTGTGTCAAACGCATCTTGTAATCTTTCGATCGCCTCCGGAGTAGTCTTTTTCACCGTTATCGTCCTCTTCTTATGTCTCTGAACCAGCGGGACATATTTAGGACACAACAGGACAAGATTATGGTCCGCCTTGCCCAAACTAGGCAGACTTCTGGATCTGTATGCGTCCTTGACCTTTGAATAACAGTGGTCCAATATGGTTTGTCCCCGTGTGTTGCACTTGACGTGTTGGTAGTAGTATGACCCACTTATTTTCACAGCGCAGTGGTTAAAATCCCCAGACATTACCACAAACGCATCCGGCGACGCAGACTCAACCCTGTGCACAGCCGCTTGTATCTCCTCGACCGCCTCCTTAGCCAGAGTCCGATGTGGCACATAAATCGCCATTACCACGACATGGGAAAATTCACGAGGAATATAATAAGGGCGAACACTAACAGTCAATATTTCAGAATTTGGGGTACACGTATGAGACTTAATGGACACATTATTTGGGTGACAGTACTGTTCATTTACATACACTATAAGACCGCCCCCAACTTGTTTCCCCGAGTCCACGGTTCTATCTCCTCGAAAAGTTTTAAAACCATCCACCGCAACCAGTTCGTCATTTTGCATACTACTGAGCCAAGTTTCTGTAAAGACCATCAAACTTATTGATCTGAATTCATGGAGGAACTGAGCATTGACTCTCAACTCGTCCATTTTATTTCCAATCGACTGCACGTTGCCCATTATAATAAATGGAATATACGGCCGACATCTCCGTGATTTCAGTCTCTTTAAAACTCCGCCCGATTTACCTCTCCTGCGTCTTGTTATCTCTTTTGGAATCTTTTGGAAATCTTCTGCCCAGGTAGCCGGTGATCCCATCCCCCGTTGTTGTTTCAGGCCAGCTCCAATCTCTTTCAGTTCATCAAAAGAGTAACAAACTCTCAGGGCATAACACCCGTGATTTTCCAGAGTCTGTAAGATGTATATGCACAACAGCAGCAACCAGCACTTTATAACATCCATTTCAAAATCTAAAAATAGTTAAAATTACGATTTTAAGAGCATAACCAAAAAGACAGGAACGGCGTGGTCTGCCACACGAGCAGCGACCGGAAGTAAACTAGTCTAAAATATGAAAGTAAGATGAAAAAGAAACATTCTATTGCCTTATACTGCAAGACTAAAACAAAATAAAACTGTCAAAACTCACCTTTTCAGTGATAATGTCCGAACAGATCACCCGCGTAACAGAAAGACCGCAAATGGAAGCATGATCAACTTCCAACTGTTGGAGTGGAAAATTCCATTCTACGCATGCAAACTGTTAATGTGTGTCCTTCCCCGCACACAAATAACACACTATGGTAAAAAACAGACCACAACTCATTTTATAGCTCAGAAATTCATACAAGACCAGCTACCATTGTAACATATTCTGTAAGAAACATATTCTATACCTAACTTTCAGCTTTCCTTTTAAAAAATAATCGCAGATTTATAACTATATTTTTATACGGCGTAGTGATTTTAAGTTACTACTTTTGGTGAGGTAGTGACCTCGACCCTGAGGCTTTCTGTTGAGATCAAAACACACGATCGTATTGGTTTTGGGTACGCAGAAAATGGCGTTACAACAATGATCAAATATTTTGCATGATGTTTTATTACGGTTATGATTATTCTGTGAGTGCACCAATCCTTAGGTGTATAAAGTTACAACTTAAAATACAATTAGTGATAACTGTAGACTTTTCAGTGGACTACAATCTTTTTAAGGGAATGCGATGTAGTCAACCATTTATCATGTCCCAGATCAAGCCGCCATTTCTGCACAAACTTGTAGAATTTTTGCCAAATTCTGAATATTCACATCAAAGATTTAGTTTTATCTGTATTATTTCTTTCATCATTTTATTTCAAATTAAAACCAACATCACCATTCAAAACCGTATAGTTTATTGATTGCGAGTATATTTAGTGGGGTACCCCCACAGTACCCAGTTTCTGAGACAGACCCATATATATATCAAGTGGGTGACACTGTGGTGTAGTGGTTAGCAGCGTCGCCTCACAGCAAGAAGGTTGCCAGTTCAAACCTCACGACAGGGGCCTTTCTTTGCATGTTCTCCCCGTGTCTGTGTGGGTTTCCTCTGGGTATGCTGGTTTCCCCCCACAGTTTAAAGACATGTAGATTAGGTAAAATACCCAGCCACTGGGGTTGTACAAGCCAGTACATACTTCGTGTCAGTTCCAAGCTCGGATAGATCAGGGAGGGTTGTGTCAGGAAGGGCATCCATTGTAAAAACCTATGCCAGAACAAATGTGCGGAACAGATCTGCTGTGGCAATCCCTAACAGGAGCAGCCAAAAGAAGAAGAAAATAATACATCAAGACATACTTATTCATAGTAATTAATAATTTGTATTAATTATTTTTTTTTTGTTAATCACTGTAGCTTCTGGAGAACTCATATTATGACTTGAACTTTAAATTAACTTGGTAGAAGTCGACGCCAACGGCATCGATGGGGATGCCTCCGCCTGGTAGACTACATGCCTTATTAAGTTGTGATTTGGGGATGGACATTTGACCTCACAGTAATCTTGACCTGGTGAAATTACTTGTATCAGCCTTGGAGACATTGTGTTCACAAGGTTTTCGGACAGACATTTGACCTCACAGTGACCTTGACCTTAGACCTTTTGATCTCAAAATCTAATCAATTTATCCTTGTCCCCAAACGCACAAATGGTGAAAGTTTGGTGAAATTCCTTTCATCTGCCTTGGAGATATCATGTTCATAAGGTTTCGGGACGGACGCACGCACGCACAGACGGAAGGTTTCGGGGCAGACGCACGCACGGACAACCCGAAAACATAATGCCTCCTGCACCTTATGGTGGTGGAGGCATAAAAACAAGGCCCAAAGGACCATTAACATCCATCTACTTACATTTTATGTTAATTTGCGTAACTCACTTTTTTCAACTCGTCCTAAGCCCTTCAACTCAGTCTCTTGACATATGGCAGCTACCATCCAGAAACCATACAGCTAAAATAATTACTACAAGTATTTTGTTGGCCAAACTACATAGATTCTAGAGCTAAATAAATAAACTAGATAGAACTCGATGCCAACGGCGCCGATGGGGATGCCTCTGCACGATAGACTACACACCTTAAGTTGTGATTTGGGGATGGACATTTGACCTCACAGTAATCTTGACCTGGTGAAATTACTTGTATCTGCCTTGGAGATATTGTGTTCACAAGGTTTTCGGACAGACATTTGACCTCACAGTGACCTTGACCTTAGACCTTTTGATCTCAAAATCTAATCAGTTCATGTTTGTCCCAAAGCGCACAAATGGTGAAAGTTTGGTGAAATTCCTTTCATTAGCCTTTGAGATATCGTGTTCACAAGGTTTCGGGATGGACGGACGCACGCACGCACGGACAGACGGACAACCTGAAAACAATGCCTCCTGCACCTTACGGTGGTGGAGGCATAAAAAGCAGAGACTGGCATTTACCATATCAAGTCTTCAATCTAAATTCTTTATATTTTCAACAGCTTAATTATAGTTTCATCTAAGATCACAGATCAGAAGTGTGTTTGCCCCATCATTCGGGATCATAACTGGTGATGCTCTCACAGCAACAACAGCCAATCATGGGCGTCTATGAGCTCATATATGCAGAAGTGGCTGGATAGCACTTTCCTCAGAGTGCGTGACAGCATCCTGTGACGCAGCATGAGCAGTAGCTCAAAGAGATGCAGTTGGCAGCCTCACGTATTTCTGAGGAAGCACGTTAACCTTCACCCTCTCAGGTTTGGTAATGATAGGAAAGAGCTGGATGGCCAAGACTAAGTTACAAAGAAAAAGGGGAATCAAACAGGAAATAAATAAATAAAAATGCACAAATGAGAGAATCAGAGTTCGTACTGTACATGACTGAAAAGATCATCCAACACTGAACTAAAAAGTCACAGTATTTTCTAGCAAATTGGTTTTAACTCTCACCCAATAACCAAAGTCCATCCCATGATGAGATGTCTGCTGGTACACAACCTCAGACCTGACCCAGTTTACTGCTGAATAACAGTCAGTCAGTCAGTCATGAGACTGAACCTTCACACCTCCAGGGCCAAATGAACTCTGATGGCACAGATTCTCCTCTCAACACACACAATGCCAATTCAACATTCACTCCCAACCTCTAACAACTCTCAGCTACAATGATGGCCTGTACAAGCACATAACACTGACAAAACACAGCCATGAAAACATACATTTCACACAGAAATGCACAAAAGCAGGAAAGAAAGTCCTTGGGGCTTCCTGTATTTGCCATGTTCACTTCTAAAATCAGTGCCAGAATGCAAATAAAATTTATGGGTCAGACTGCAACAAACAACTGCCATTTTAGGTGAACTCCCATCTGTTCAGCATCACACAGCATGCGTATCTATATTAAATTAACTACAGCAGCTTTATTCTAACTTACCCAACACAATTTACTGATCCCTGAAGGGAACTGTATTATTACTGTATTATCTATAAAAATATTCATAGCAGCAACAGAATGTTGCTGCTCATGGCAAAAAGTCTTATTGTGCACCCATTTCTATTGAGCAGACATGTGATGAACAATAATCAAAGTTTTGATGAGTTCAGTTATATAGTACTATGCAAAAGTCTTAGCCACATGCAATGCAATGCTGTAGAGCAAAAATACCTTCAAAAATAATGAAATTAAATGTTTCTACATTAAAAAAAAAAAATTAAAATACCATGAAGATCAGTAAGCAGTAATGAAAGAAAATAGTAAATGATGACTCTTTGCTTAAAAAAATATAAGTAGTAGTATCAGGTACAGTGAGTGCAGTTTTATAAGGAAATGGGCTGTAGGTTTTACTGAACATCTTCCAGAACCAGCCACAGTTCTTCTGGACACTTTGACAGTCACACTCGCGTCTTAATTTTGAACCAAAACCCAGTAGCCTTCATTATGTTGTTTTTTCCTGAAAAGTGGTCCATTATGTGATATAAAGTTCTCTTTACCGACATACAAACATTTTTCTGTAACGTTTAATTTTGTGCTGAAAAACTAATGTTTGGAAATCCAAAGCGTTTTTGTACTGGCTCCATAATGTAGAAGTCATTAAAAAAAAAAAAAGAAGTCCAAAACAAAGTTTGTACTAAAAAAAAAAAAAAAAATAGGGCACCTAAGAGCTTTGCACAGTACTGTACATCACAGCAGTGCAATAACGAAGTTCCACACTGTATATTACGTGACACAAATTCTACTTTTAAGTAACAGAAATAGTCTGGATAATGCAAAAGGCAAAAGCATCTAACAGCAATACGATTAGTATGGCAGTACTTGGGGGGGGGGGCAATGAAATCCAAAACTTTATTTTTGGTACAGTCAATTTTCACTTCAGTACAACCGATGGCCACCTACATTACATTCCAAGTATGATTCTGATTTTAAGATGGCTGCTGCTACCTAGTGCCCTTTTGGCCAATTTTAAGTCATGCATTGTCAGACACTAGAAAAGTAAGTCTTTTTTGAAAAAAGCAAACCTGTGCAACGGGCGACAAGTTTGTCGTGAATTGTCCATGCAAGCTGGAGGCTAAAAATAAGCTTCCCTTCACTATTGTCACACTTTCTCCCTTTTTACCTGCTTACTCTCAATGACCATCAGAGCACAACATGAAGTAAAAACAAGCCTAGGCATTTGTAGATTAAATAAAATTTAATGACCCTCATTCAAGTCTACTGAATGAACAGCTTTCACCACAGTGGAAAGATATAGAATTCCTTACAGAGCACTTTCCTAATTAATACTGCCCACTGCACAGGCTTGTCTTATTTAAGACCTTCGTATTGTGCTCACAAGTGGCGATTTGTGTTTTTTTTTTTTTTTAAACTTGTGTTGAGTCATGTATTGTAAACACTAAACGGCAAACAAGAACTATGCACATGGGCTGTAAAAGCTGGTGTTCAGGCTAAAGGGTTTCAGACGTTAGAATCTTTTTTTTAATTACCTGGGAGACGCCAAAAGAGTGATAATATACACTTTATAAAACTTCATGAAAACTTGTGCTTATGCTTTTTATTTATTTCAGATCTAAAATATTAATTAAAAAAATTACAGTCAAGCTATAACTTAACAAAATAAGGGAAAGGTGAAGAGATCGAGATGCTTCATAAATGGATGTTCCCTAAAATTAACACAAACACTGAAAAATATCAAGAGCTCACGAACACGTTTAATCATTCTTGGTGTAGAGAGGCCACAAAAGCGACACTGTACCTTTAAGGGCAGGAAGCTTCTGCAGCTCACGGTTCTTGCTGAGGTTAAAGCAAGAAGAGCTCTGTCTGCGCTCTTTCTTGACAATCTGGGGACCACCTGAGTACTTGATTTTGTTGAGCTGAGTTGGAGGTGGAGTGCTGTTGCTAGAACGCTTGCTGGCTGTCTGCTGCTGCGCCTTTAAAAACATAGACAGGTTAAACTTTAGTAACTCACATGCAGTCTTATAGTTTTATACAAATCAACCTAGATGCAATACCTCAAAAGGCAGAAAACATTGTAGACCAAAGCTCTTATCTCAGTAATTTCATTCAGTAAAGTTCTTTATTTTGGTTCCAGCACCAAAATGCATCACGTCTGGAAACCAGGGGCTAATAAGTTCAAGGAAATGAGTGTGTCGTCAGTTCTTCAAGCAATTATAACTTACAGCACCCTCCACAATTATTGGCAGCCCTTGTTAAGATATCTGTGACGAATCTCAGTCATCCAGGTACATAGTAATCTGTGGTTGGTTGAAGAGAGCAACCGGACTTGCTTGAAGATTCTTGAAAACATTTCGCCTCTCATCCTAAAGGCATCCTCAGTTCTGTCTGACTAATAGGGAGTATCCAGTATTTATCCTCTCATGGATCATCATAAAATCCGAATCAGAATGCTGATGGCTGCATTGTAGGTGGCTGATAAAAGATGTCATAGACACCCACCTCTGTTCAATAATGGTTGTTCCAGGTTGACAAAAATGAACGATCCTATCTGGCTAAGACGTCTGCCAGTTTTCTGGAAGTCCTCTCATAGGGATCTCATCCCAAAGTGCGTAGAAACATATCTGTGACGAATCTCAGTCATCCAGGTACATAGTAATCTGTGGTTGGTTGAAGAGAGCAACCAGACTTGCTTGAAGATTCTTGAAAATGTTTCGCCTCTCATCCTAAAGGCATCCTCAGGTCTGTCTGACTAATAGGGACAGGGTTTCCCATACATAGACCATTGTGTGGCGCAGCGCCACACAATCAGACTCGCGATTTTGAAAAAAAAAAAATTCCGTTGCATACCGTTCCGTTCATTCATAGTGCTCTTTCTTCTCGTTCACGCGCGCGCACACCCACGCAGAGAGAGAGGGGCATGTCCACAGGCCTGCCGGTGCGCATATACCCGGACTGTAAGTAGGCCTGTTAGGCTAATTAAAAATAACGCAGCCTTCCCGATTCGCCTTCCGACCCCTTATTTTAAAAGGTAGCCTACGTCGTGCTCGTGATGAGCTTTATCATAGCCTTCTTGGCTTACAGGAAATGGACATCCCTGAGTCAGGCTATAAACCAAATTTGATGCATACAGTAGCAGCTTGACGCGAGGAACCGGCCTTATTGCATTATCCCGCTTATCCCGCTTCAGCATTCATGCAAGTTATTAATAATGGCTTGACATTCACAATAAATAAGGATTTCTCACTAGCCTAAATAAAATGTTATACTCGCGGGGATGCCTTGATGCTGTCTGAAGCATAAAATCTGAACCAGAGATGCACCGATTGACTGGCTGCCGATCGGAATCGGCCGATTTTCATGTGATCGGCCATGATCGGCGACCGGCCGGTCAAAATTAAAATATGCCGATTTTCTGCCGATCAAAACTTGTGTATCACATAGAGATGAAAGTGGAAATACTCGTAATTCGCAATTAAAAAGACTGCAGCTACACTGGCAGCTTGAACATGCTTTCTAGTACGATTGTGTTGCGCTTGCGCAGAACTGTCAGCCCTGCGCGCCTAACGAGCTCCGGCGCGCGCGCCGTTAACAAAAAAAAAAAAAAATGCACTATATTTGGATATATTACATATCCAAATATAGTGATTTTTTTGTGCCAGATATTGAATGTGAAAAGAAGAAAATGTTTGTGGTTGTGTAAATTTCCCATTACAGGAATTAATACGTTAGCCTCTTACCAAACATCTAGTTAGATTTGTACAAAGAGAGAGGAAAAAAATGTCTTTTTGTTTGTTTTACAACCTTGGTTGCACTTGATTCCATTGGAAATTTCTCTACAAATACACATTTGACAAAGATGATAGAATGCCTATGGTAAGTATGACTGGAAATTATTTTTGTATTTTGATACTGAATGAAGAAATGGGTTGTTCTATAAGGCATAGTTTCAGATCTAAATAGGCTTATGAAAGTGTGTTCCATAGCAGTAGGTAAATAATATATGAGGGGGGAAGTTGTTTTTGTGCCAGATATTGGATGGGAAAAGAAAAAAATTGTGTGAATTTCCTATTTCAGGAATTAATATGTTGATACCAAACATGAAGAAAGATTTTACAAAGAACAATGTCTTTTTGTTTGTTTTCAACCTCTGAGGTGTTGAAAATGTATTCCTGAAACTCTGGCAGAATGTTCTATTAAAGAAAAGATAAAAAGAAAATAGTCTGTGTGTGCTGTGAAGTGGTTTGAAAAAATGAAATCGGAATTGGCCAAAATCGGTATCGGCAGGTCACACTCCATGGAAAATCGGAATCGGCCCAAAAAATTGCAATCGGTGCATCTCTAATCTGAATATTTTAAGAAACATCTTTATTAGCTTTATTGGTGAAGTAGATAAGCCATCACTGCATCACTGATATGCACACACACTGGCAGCTGAATTAAATGTTCTGATAGGGCATGCAGGCTTTGCACCAATTAGGGTAATGCTTTTTCATTATTGATAGTTGCCTTGGTGTTACCTTAAGTGGTTTCTTACATCTAATTATGATATTTTATTTTGTTGTTACATTATACTATTTATTTCACTTTAGTATTGGTTGAGGTAAGTGTTGAGTTCAATATTTAAAATAAAAACCTCCAGCTTGTTTTTTGCAATTTATTCCTTGAATGTCAACTAAAGAATGATTGAAAGATTGCCACCAAAAAGGCAAAAAGCTAAACTTTAACTTCAATTTTGGTGAGTAATTTTCATAAATTTAAAACACAGGTTTTCCACCAACATCAAGCCCAGCAAACTAATGGCCTGCCCTGTAATGTAAAGTTGGGTTGAGGAATGAAACCAGGCAGGGTTCTGGTAAAAATTGTTTTAGCTGCCTTCTCTTAAAGAACTTAAAAGAATTTAGATTGAACTGAATAATCTCAAATGCTTCTTGTCGCTTTAAAATAGTCCCAGCAGGTGACTCTGAAGAAAAATACTGTGTGTTTGAACACTGCCCGCTGTAAACACTTTGCATACACCCCAATGACCGACTCCACCAACCGCCACGACACCACCGTGCACGATTCCCTCATCGGCACAGTGGAGCACCACAAATTGCTACCTGGTCTGTGGGAAACACTGAGGGAGTATCCAGTATTTATCCTCTCATGGATCATCATAGAATCCGAATCAGAATGCTGATGGCTGCATTGTAGGTGGCTGATAAAAGATGTCATAGACACCCACCTCTGTTCAATAATGGTTGTTCCAGGTTGCTCTCTTCAACCAACCACAGATTACTATGTACCTGGATGACTGAGATTCGTCACATATATGTTTCTATGAGAGGACTTCCAGAAAACTGGCAGACATCTTAGCCAGAGAGGATCGTTCATTTTGGTCAACCTGGAACGACCATTATTGAACAGAGGTGGGTGTCTATGACATCTTTTATCAGCCACCTACAATGCAGCCATCAGCATTCTGATTCGGATTCTATGATGATCCATGAGAGGATAAATACTGGATACTCCCTATTAGACAGACAGAACTGAGGATGCCTTTAGGATGAGAGGCAAAACGTTTTCAAGAATCTTCAAGCAAGTCCGGTTGCTCTCTTCAACCAACCACAGATTACTTGTTAAGATATGTTCTTAGGCTTCTAATAAGTTCATTTTTTTTTAATAATATAGGACAAGGCAAAAAAAAAAAGAGAAAAATCCAACCTTTAATTCAAGTACATTTATTCAGTGGGGAAAAAAAAATTTAAAAAAATCCCACATTAAGAAATAATTCTTTTACATAAAATCATGTGTGCCACAATTATTGGCACCCCTGCTGTTAATACTTTGTACAACCCCCTTTTGCCAACAAGACCGCACTTAATCTGCTATAACATTTCACAAGATGGGAGAATACAATCTCTCTAAATCGTCCAGTCCTGGGTCCTCTCCTATGCACTCTCCTCTTCAGCTCACCCCACAGGTTTTCAATTGGGTTGAGGTCTGGGGACTGAGATGGCCATGGGAGGAGCTTGATTTTGTGTCTGGTGAACCATTTTTGTGTAGATTTGGCCACATGTTTAGAGTCATTATCTTGCTGAAAGACCCAGTGACGACCCATCTTCAGCTTTCGGGCAGAGGCCACCAGATTTTGATTTAAAATGTCCTGGTATTTCAAAGAGTTCATGATGCCATGCACCCTAACAAGGTTCCCGGGGCCTTTGGAAGAGAAACAGGCCCACAGCATCACTGATCCTCCCCCATACTTCACAGTGGGCATGAGGTGCTTTTCTGCATACTCATCTTTTGTGTAACGCCAAACCCACTTAGAGTGTTTGTTGCCAAAAAGCTCTATCCTGGTCTCATCTGACCAGAGCACACAGTCCCAATTGAAGTCCCAGTACTGCTTAGCAAACCCCAGGCATTTACGTTTATGCTTGTAAGTGACAAAAGGCTTTTTCCGTGCATGCCTCCCAAACAGCTTGTTGGCATGTAGATAGCACCTGATGGTTATTATGGAAACTTTGTGACCCCAAGATGCTACTCTTTGATGCAATTCTCTAACAGTGAGCTTTGGAGAACTTTTTACTTCTCTTACCATCCTCCTCACTGTGCGTGGTGGCAAGATAAACTTGCATCCTCGTCCAGGCTTGTTTGCCACTGTTCCAGTTGTTTTAAACTTCTTGAGTCCTCAGACTGTAGATATGGGCAGTGTAATGTTTATACCTTGTATTTTTGTGTCCTTGTTCTGGGGAAACCGGCATTTGAAAGTTTCCATCTCCCTATGTAATTCGCTATTGATATTATTAAGTTTGTCAGTTGTACACCGTATCCGTTCTTTTACCAGAGTCATCCGCACTTTCCTGATCATCTTCTCCGCGTTTCTGGTTGGAATCGGGTTCTTGATATTCAGGCTGGCCGGTACGACTTCTTCATCCCGGCAACGCAGATTGAATCTCAGGTGGTTTCTGTAGCGTGCCCGTTTTCGTGTCAATCTTTCTAGGCGGCGAAACTCCTTGATGCTTTTATCTCTGTAACTTATTCTTAATCTTTCAATTACGTTCATTGTGTCATATATTAAATATAGTTAGTTTTTTCTTTTTTTATCAGACATCTAGTTTTTAGGTTTGTTTACCTAACATGTTTCAACGTATGACTGTCATCTTCCTCAGAGTGTCACCGGATGTTTTTGGTGACGCATCTTTTATCAGCTGATGTTTCCGAAGCGCTGGATCAGGGAGGCCATGGAGATCCATAAGCGAAGTCCGAGGACCATCAACTGGGATGAGGGAGCATACATGCTCTCCCATACCTGGAGTGCCATCTTGCAGGGGACGAACAGACAGTAGAAGGCGTGACTGACCTGTCAAACCAGACAGGAAGGCCACGCCTTCGGAAACATCAGCTGATAAAAGATGCGTCACCAATAACATCCGGTGACACTCTGAGGAAGACGACAGTCGTACGTCGAAACATGTCAGGTAAACAAACCTAAAAACTAGATGTCTGATAAAAAAAAGAAAAAACTAACTATATTTAATATATGACATAATGAACGTAATTGAAAGAAAGGAATGACCGTGTTTGCAGATGTGGAGCGTATGATCTCGACTACTGGGTATCTGGAGTACTCATCCACGATGACTAGGAGGTGTTCACCTGTTGGCAATGGGCCATAGAAGTCTGCACTGACGTCCTGCCAGACCGTGTCGGGGAGGTCTGACATCTGCAGAGGCTCGGTGTGTGTCTCTGGTGTGGTGGCTTGACACGCTAGACAGTCTCTCACCATCACTTCAGCTTGCCGGTCGATGTTTGGAAACCATACCTTCTCTCTCAGCAGGGCTTTTGTCTTGGTGATTCCCTGGTGAGACTCGTGTGTGGTCTGGAGGGCTCTGAGCTGGAGTGAAGAGGGAATGATGATCCTGGAGCCCTTCAGAATGATGTCGCTCTCATGTGACACTGTAAGTTCACCCTTTACATGTTCGTATTGCTTCAGAACAGTGTCTCTTGTGACTGTGTGCCAAGTGTTGTTACGGATGAGGGTACTGACCTTTTGCAAGGTTTCGTCCTTGAGTGTTTCACACTTGATTTCATCCAGTGTCATTGCTCTTGGTGTGCTGTTCTGTGTGATGAAATTGACATACTCTTCAGCTACCTTTGTTGCACGTGTGTTTTTGTTGTGTGGGTGTGTTTGGATTGGGTGACGGGACATGTAGTCTGCTGGGTTTTCCGAGCCTTTTCGGTACTCCACCTTGAGTCTGTACGGCTGGAGTCGGAGTCCCCATCGCTCGATGCGGGCTGGTGGCTTGGACCTCGGATTGTTCCAGATGAGCTCTAGTGGCTTGTGATCCGTCACCATGGTGAATTCTTTGCCATAGATGTAAAGATGGAAGTGTTCGCAGCTCCATACGATGGCGAGTGCTTCACGCTCTGTCTGGGAGTAACGCCGTTCTATGTCACTGAGTGCTCTGCTTGCATAAGCGATGATGTGCTTCCTGTTGCTTTTGTCTTTCTGCAGCAGTATTGCCCCTAGTCCCACTGGGCTGGCGTCGACGATGAGCTCAGTGTCCATGTTGGGGTCAAGGTATGCCATCGTGGTGTCACTGGTGAGGCTGTCTTTAAGCTTGCTCAGCGCTGCATCCTGTTCAACACCCCACTGCCAGGGAGTGTCCTTTCTGGTGAGTTTCCTCAGTGGCTCTGTGACGGTGGCAAAGTCAGGGATGAAGCGTGAGCAGTAGTTTGCCATGCCTAGAAAACTCCTCACCTCTGCTGCATCCTTGGGCTTGTCTGTTTGTTGTATGCTTTCGACTTTTCTTGGGTCTGCTGAGACGCCACCATCCGAGAACATGAACCCAAAGAACTCTAGCCGATTCTTGTTGAATTCACACTTCTTCCTGTTTAGTGTGAGGCCCTGTTCTTTCAGCCGCTGGAACACTGCTGTCAGGCTCTTGTTGTGGTCAGCCTGTGTCGCCCTGTAGATGATGATGTCATTGCTGAGGTTCTTCACTCTGGCGATGCCCTGGAGTGTCTGACGAATGGTGTTTTGGAAGACTTCTGCCGCTGAGGAGATCCCAAAATTGAGGCGTTTGTACCTCCTCAGGCCTAGGTGTGTAGTGAACGTGGTGATGTACCTGCTGTCGGGGTGTAGTTCCAGCTGATGGTACCCCGCCGTCAGGTCCAGCTTTGGGAACACCGTCACTCCATTCAGTTCATGAATGACGTCATCGATGTTTGGGGTCAGGTGACGCTCCCTCAGAATGGCTGTGTTTGCCTGCCGCATGTCAACATATATGCACACCTTGTCTGGGTCTTTGGGCTTCGGCGGTGTGACGATGGGCGATACCCACGGTGTTGGGCCGGTCACTTTCTCAATGATGCCCTCTGCTTCGAGTCTCCGCAGTTCGGCTTCAACTTTTTCACGCACGTGGAACGGGACTCTGCGGTGTGGCTGGCATGTTGGTTGAATGTCTGGGTTGATGTGCAGTGTGACCTGGAAATCTTTGAGCTTACCAATGCCGTCGAACAGTTCAGGGTGGCTGCTTACAAGCTGATCCACAACTGTGAGACTTGTTGGTGGGGGCGTGATGGAGTGTATGATTTTGATGAGCCCCAGTTCATCCGCTGTCTGGTAACTGAGCAGGGAGCAGCCATCACCTCTGACCACGTACAATGTGCTGTCTGTCTTCCTCTTGTTCCGCACCTCTACACAGCCGGTGGACTTCCCGATGATGGGCCAAGCGTCTTTGGATCCATAGGCCAGTATTCTAAGGTCTGTGCGGAGGAGGTGAGGCTGGATGCTCAGGTTGTTGTATGTCTTTTCACTGATGATGTTTACTGCAGCACCGGAGTCGATTAGAGCTTGCTCTTTGTGTCCATTCAGTGTGATCTTCGTCAGTGGCTGCTTGCTATCTTTGCTGCTTTTAACAGTGTACGCATAGCACTCCTCATCACTGCTTGAAAATGACTCACGTCGGGCTGGTTCATGTTGAGCTGGTTCTCGTTGGGTCTCTATCTGGTTGACTCTTCTTCTGCTGTTTTTCCTGTGTGTCCGTGTCTCTGTCGTCTGCTCTGTGTGTTGTTTCGACCTGCACTGCCTTGTGAAGTGGTTCTGTTTCCCGCACACTTTGCACTGCTTGCCTCTCGCTGGACAGTCGTTGGAGTGTGGCCACTCACCCCCGCAGTTTCTGCACCGAGTGTTGCCGCCGCCACCGGTATGTCTCGCTGCGTGCTGCTGGTAGGCTTTTCTCTCGGGCTGATGTTTCTGCACTCGGTTTACTGATGCAGTGAGGCTGGAGCCCTCTTCGATTCCCTTCGACTGCAACTCTGACATTTCAAGAGTCCTTCCATACTCGAGCAGGTCTTTTAGCTTTTTGTCTGCTTCTCTCAAGCCGTATTTACGCACCCTGGATGATGTGCAGCTTTGGATGATCTGTGATTTGATTTCATTGTCCACATCGCTAAACTCACAATGTTTCGCTAACATGTAAAGTCGGGTGGTATAAACATCCAAACTCTCACCAGGCAGTTATGCAGCTTTCCTGAAGACATAGAAATCATACTGGACGTTCCTTTTCGGCGCGAAGTGCTCTGTCAGCTTAGGTGTGACGTCTGCATACTTGTCTGCATCTCCCGCCATCGTGTCATAGATGTCGTGCACCCTCTCACCGGCCAGATGAAGCAGAAGAGCTTTTAATCTCACGTCTCCAGTGATGTTCATTGCCATGGTGTAGTTTTCGTACTGCTGGAGCCACTTGGTCCATCGGGGTCCAACAGAGCTAGGCTCGCTCTCCGGATCGAACTGTGGTACAGCCGGGCCGTGGGCTAGCATGTTGACCGTTGCTACCTGACTAGCTAAACTGACTGAGGTAAACTAACTTAATAAAAACAGAAATACCGGGTACTGTGTTGTTGATGTCATCGTTTGGTCTTCACCGTTATCCTCGTCGCCAATGTAATGTTTATACCTTGTATTTTTGATTTATAAATTACTACTGACACGGAGCTTCACATGAACGCTGCTTTATTGCTGATGCAAATCACTGGACTGATGCTCCAGGGGTAACATTCGATGAACGTCTACATAAACGTACTGACATCAGCAGT
This sequence comes from Neoarius graeffei, assembly GCF_027579695.1. Classification (NCBI taxonomy): domain Eukaryota; kingdom Metazoa; phylum Chordata; class Actinopteri; order Siluriformes; family Ariidae; genus Neoarius; species Neoarius graeffei. The sequence goes on from NC_083585.1 coordinate 4,685,294, forward strand.
ACGTGCCAATACTTGTATCAGAACAGCAGTCTGAATATTACAGGCAGGTGTAGGCGAGTGGCTATTTTCTTGTAGCCATCGCCTGACTTATGAAGGTCGACACACATCTGCCTTACTTGAATGGTGTGTTCTCTTGTCTTTCCCATGTTGAAGAGTGGATGAGAGAAATAGGCCATTGTGTCACATCATATTTATACCCCAGGGAAACAGGATGTGATGAATTACTAATTAAAGGTTCCTAATTCCTCTGATCAACTTTATAAACTACAGTAGAAATGACAGAAATGCTTCAATTACATTTATTTTCTAGGAATTGTTACAGGTGGCAATAACTGTGGAACAGGTGATTTTCTGGTTTGCTCGGGTGGAGCGAGCGATTCCTCCTTGTGTCCGTGTTGAATCACGGCGCCAAAAGAGGAAGACGGAAGCGTTGTTCCATTACTTATGCATTCATGGAGGACGTGACGTTGGTGATCCCGCCCCGGCGTGACGCAGGTCAACGCGGAAGTTGGCTGATGGGAAATGTAGTTTCTTAAAGAGACGGGCTGTTGTAGTTCTTAGACGGACTGTGTACCTACAAACAGCTCGGTGTATCAGTGATACTGCCAAACGACATGTTCAGGAAACTAGCTGGCTAGTTAGGAAGGGAAACAATGATAGCCAGCTCGGTGTATCGCCAATACTGCCAAACGACATGTTCAGGAAACTGGCTGGCTAGTTAGGAATGGAAACACTGCTAATCAGCTTGGTGTATCAGCGATACTGCCAAACGACATGTTCAGGTGGGAGCAATTATTAGAAAATGGAAGACATACAAGACCACTGAATCTCCCTCGATCTGGGGCTCCATGCAAGATCTCACCCCGTGGGGTCAAAATGATCACAAGAACGGTGAGCAAAAATCCCAGAACCACATGGGGGGACCAAGTGAATGACCTGCAGAGAGCTGGGACCAAAGTAACAAAGGCTACCATCAGTAACACACTACGCCGCCAGGGACTCAAATCCTGCAGTGCCCCCTGCTTAAGCCAGTACATGTCCAGGCCTGTCTGAAGTTTGCTAGAGAGCATTTGGATGATCCAGAAGGGGACTGGGAGAATGTCATATGGTCAGATGAAACCAAAATAGAACTTTTTGGTAAAAACTCAACTTGTCGTGTTTGGAGGAGAAAGAATGTTGAGTTGCATCCAAAGAACACCATACCTACTGTGAAGCATGGGGGTGGAAACATCATGCTTTGGGGCTGTTTTTCTGCAAAGGGACCAGGACGACTGATCCGTGTAAAGGAAAGAATGAATGGGGCCATGTATTGTGAGATTTTGAGTGAAAACCTCCTTCCATCAGCAAGGGCACTGAAGATGAAACGTGGCAGGGTCTTTCAGCATGACAATGATCCCAAACACACCGCCCGGCCAACGAAGGAGTGGCTTCGTAAGAAGCATTTCAAGGTCCTGGAGTGGCCTAGCCAGTCTCCAGATCTCAACCCCATAGAAAATCTTTGGAGGGAGTTGAAAGTCTGTGTTGCCCAGCGACAGCCCCAAAACATCACTGCTCTAGAGGAGATCTGCATGGAGGAATGGGCCAAAATAACAGCAACAGTGTGTGAAAACCTTGTGAAGACTTACAGAAAACATTTGACCTCTGTCATTGCCAACAAAGGGTATATAAAGTATTGAGATGAACTTTTGTGATTGACCAAATACTTATTTTCCACAATAATTTGCAAATAAATTCTTTAAAAATCAGACAATGTGATTTTCTGGATTTTTTTCTCCTCATTTTGTCTCTTATAGTTGAGGTATACCTATGAAGAAATTGCAGGCCTCTCTCATCTTTTTAAGTGGGAGAACTTGCAGAATTGGTGACTGACTAAATACATTTTTGCCCCACTGTAGACAGCTTGGTGTATCAGCGATACTGCCAAAAGACATGTTCAGGAAACTGGACGGCTAGTTAGGAAGGGAAACACTGATGAACAGCTCGGTGTATAAGCGATACTGCCAAACTACATGTTCAGGAAACTAGCTGGCTAGTTAGGAAGGGAAACACTGATAACCAGCTCGGTGAATCGGCGATACTGCCAAATGACATGTTCAGGAAACTAGCCGGCTAGTTAGGAAGGGAAACACTGATAAACAGCTTGGTGTATCGGCAATACTGCCAAACGACATGTTCAGGAAACTGGCTGGCTAGTTACGAAGGGAAACACTGATAGCCAGCTCGGTGTATCAGCGATACTGCCAAACAACATGCTCAGGAAACTGGCTGGCTAGTTAGGAAGGGAAAGACTGATAACCAGCTCGGTGTATCGGCGATACTGCCAAACGACATGTTCAGGAAACTAGCCGGCTAGTTAGGAAGGGAAACACTGAAAAACAGCTCGGTGTATCGGCGATACTGCCAAACGACATGTTCAGGAAACTGGCTGGCTAGTTAGGAAGGGAAACACTGATAGCCAGCTCGGTGTATCGGCGATACTGCCAAATGACATGTTCAGGAAACTGGCTGGCTAGTTAAGAAGGGAAAGACTGATAACCAGCTCGGTGTATCAACGATACTGCCAAACGACATGTTCAGGAAACTGGCCGGCTAGTTAGGAAGGGAAATACTGATAGCCAGCTCGGTGTATCAGCGATACTGCCAAACGATATTGTGGGTGCAATCAGTTAATTATTGAAATTAAGTGATCAATCTCATTAAATCAGTCTCATTAAATTTTGAAGGTTAATAATTAAGATGAATCAATCCCATTGAATCATTTACTTTGACTCATTTGAATTGAATCATACCATAGAATCACTCATTTGAAGTGAATCATTCAGTGAATCATTTAGTGAATCGTTCAATGAATCGTTTAGTGAATCATTTAGTGAATCGTTCAATGAATCATTTAGTGAATCATACCATTAATCCTGGTGCTTAATAATAAATTACCAAACAGCTCAATTATGGTATATTTCCAAATTATTACAATCACTTACCACATTATATAACTTTTATATGCACCCTTTTGAATTCGAGGGAGATTGGGGACTCCATATCATTCACACAAATAAACACAGTTTGTTTAATAAATGAATTTATTATAACAAAGATAAAAATAAATCAATATATACAAGCAGTGAGGTGTGTGTATATACATGTGTGGTGTGTGTGTGTGTGTGTGTGTGTGTGTGTGTGTGTGTGGCCTAGCTTGTTGCTAGCTAAAACAAAAGAATGTTATCTAAATAGAACAAAGGACTAGCTCTGTTGCTAACGTGTGCTTGTGTGTGTGTGTGTGTGTGTGTGTGTGTGTGTGTGTGTAGGACTTGACCATGTGTTTAGCCTCGTGTAGCTAACTACACGTGGTGGAGGCCTAGCTTGTGTGTTTGTTAGGCCTGGTGAGGCCTACTGAGCACGAGGTAGCTAAAGACAAAGGGAAGCTATCTAAAGTGTATCAGGCCTGGTCAGGCCTGTTGAGCACATGGTTTCTCAGTAACAAAAAGATTCCACACTCATAACGTTACCAAACTCACTGAAACCTTGATAAGGTCAAAATGTATGAGAAGGAAATGGTGTTAGTCAGAATAAGAAAGCATGCACAGCCTATCTATTAAACAATTGAGAGAACATAGAACCAAAATAAATCAACACGCTGCGTGTTTTAACAGTGTAACAATAAACCTGGGTTTAGATTCACACTATTTCAACTAAAAGCAAATTCCTAAGACTATCCTAATTATGCCCAAATGCCAAAATCTTACTTAATCCTGCCTTTAGCAAGATATGAAGAACTATTCGCCGGTGTAGTCTCGGGCCTCGCCGTGGGAGCACGTGAGCCGCTCGTGATGGAGGCGTAGAAACTTTCGGGTCCAGCGGAGCACTTGGGTGGTTCCCGTGGAAAGCAGAGGATTCTTGGTCCGAACCTCAGCGTTCGTGAGGAAAAGTCTCTGATCAGAATCAGATGCACAGTGCTTTTGAGTTAAAAACGATTAAATTGCTTCTTAACTCTTAACTGCCTGGGCTGCAGTCGTGACGTCACTTCTAATACAAGTAAACCGGTTGTAACTCAGGTTGAGTTTAAAGATCGCGTGACTCTAGAGTTTACCTTTGCCAAGGGTAAGAAAGAAAATCGCGCTGAGTGATGGATCTTGCAAGAAAGAAGACGTCTTTCTGGTGGAGAGCGTCCCTTTTGTGCATCTAGACTCATTGAAGTCCGGACGCGAGAGATAACATGGCGGAGCTTCCGCTTGGATTTATGCATGCATGGCAGACTGACGTAGGTAATCCCGCCCACGCGTGACGTAGGTCATGCGGAAGTTGCCTGGGAATTGTAGATCTGACACAAGATGGCGGCATGATACCTACAACATGTTCAGGAAACTAGCTGGCTAGTGAGGAAGGGAAACACTGATAGCCAGCTCGGTGTATCAGCGATACTGCCAAACGACATGTTCAGGAAACGGGCCAGCAAGTTAGGAAGGGAAACACTGATAGCCAACTCGGTGTATCGGCGATACTGCCAAACAACATGTTCAGGAAACTAGCTGGCTAGTTAGGAAGGGAAACACTGATAGCCAGCTCGGTGTATCGGCGATACGGCCAAACAACATGTTCAGGAAACTGGCTGGCTAGTTAGGAAGGGAAAGACTGATAACCAGCTCGGTGTATCAGCGATACTGCCAAACGACATGTTGAGGAAACTGGCCGGCTAGTTAGGAAGGGAAACACTGATAGCCAGCTCGGTGTATCAGCAATACTGCCAAACAACATGTTCAGGAAACTGGCTGGCTAGTTAGGAAGGGAAACACTGATAACCAGCTAGGTGTATCGGCTATACTGCCAAACGACATGGTCAAGAAACTGGGTGGCTAGTTAGGAAGGAAAACACTGATAGCAAGCTAGGTGTATCAGCGATCCTACCAAATGACATGTTCAGGAAACTGGCTGGTTAGTTAGGAAGGGTAACACTTTTAACCAGCTAGGTGTATCGGCAAGACTGCCAAACGACATCTTCAGGAAACTGGCCGGCTAGTTAGGAAGGGAAACACTGATAAACAGCTTGGTGTATCGGCGAAACTGCCAAACGACATGTTCTGGAAACTGGCTGAATAGTTAGGAAGGGAAACACTGATAGCCAGCTCGGTGTATCGACGATACTACCAAATGACATGTTCAGGAAACTGGCTGGTTAGTTAGGAAGGGTAACACTGATAGCCAGCTCAGTGTATCAGCGATACTGCCAAAAGACATGTTCAGGGAACTGGCTGGCTAGTTAGGAAGGGAAACACTGATGAACAGCTCGGTGTATCGGCAAGACTGCCAAATGACATGTTCAGGAAACTGGCTGGCTAGTTAGGAAGGGAAACACTGATAACCAGCTCAGTGTATCGGCGATACTGCCAAACGACATATTCAGGAAACTGGCTGGCTAGTTAGGAAGGGAAACACTGATAGCCAGCTCGGTGTATCAGCAATACTGCCAAACAACATGTTCAGGAAACTGGCTGGCGAGTTAGGAATAGAAACACTGATAGCCAGCTCAGTGTATCGGCGATACTGCCAAACGACATATTCAGGAAACTGGCTGGCTAGTTAGGAATGGAAACACTGATAGCCAGCTCGATGTATCAGCGATACTGCCAAACGACATGTTCAGGAAACTGGCTGGCTAGTTAGGAAGGGAAACACTGATAGCCAGATCGGTGTATGGGCAAGACTGCCAAATGACATGTTCAGGAAACTGGCTGGCTAGTTAGGAAGGGAAACACTGATAGCCAGCTCGGTGTATCGGCGATATTGCCAAACGACATGTTCAGGAGACTGGCTGGCTAGTTAGGAAGGGAAACACTGATAGCCAGCTCGGTGTATCGGCGATATTGCCAAACAACATGTTCAGGAGACTGGCTGGCTAGTTAGGAAGGGAAACCCTGAGAGCCAGCTCGGTGTCTCGGCAAGACTGCCAAACGACATGTTCAGGAAACTAGCTGGCTGGTTAGGAAGGGAAACGCTGATAGCCAGCTGGGTGCATCAGCGATACTGCCAGTCGACATGTTCAGGAAACTGGCTGGTTAGTTAGGAAGGGAAACACTGATAGCCAGCTCGGTGTTTCGGCGATATTGCCAAACGACATCTTCAGGAAAGCGGCTGGCTAGTTAGGAAGGGAAACACTGATAACCAGCTAGGTGTATCGGCTATACTGCCAAACGACATGGTCAAGAAACTGGGTGGCTAGTTAGGAAGGAAAACACTGATAGCAAGCTAGGTGTATCAGCGATCCTACCAAATGACATGTTCAGGAAACTGGCTGGTTAGTTAGGAAGGGTAACACTTTTAACCAGCTAGGTGTATCGGCAAGACTGCCAAACGACATCTTCAGGAAACTGGCCGGCTAGTTAGGAAGGGAAACACTGATAAACAGCTTGGTGTATCGGCGAAACTGCCAAACGACATGTTCTGGAAACTGGCTGAATAGTTAGGAAGGGAAACACTGATAGCCAGCTCGGTGTATCGACGATACTACCAAATGACATGTTCAGGAAACTGGCTGGTTAGTTAGGAAGGGTAACACTGATAGCCAGCTCAGTGTATCAGCGATACTGCCAAAAGACATGTTCAGGGAACTGGCTGGCTAGTTAGGAAGGGAAACACTGATAAACAGCTCGGTGTATCGGCAAGACTGCCAAATGACATGTTCAGGAAACTGGCTGGCTAGTTAGGAAGGGAAACACTGATAACCAGCTCAGTGTATCGGCGATACTGCCAAACGACATATTCAGGAAACTGGCTGGCTAGTTAGGAAGGGAAACACTGATAGCCAGCTCGGTGTATCAGCAATACTGCCAAACAACATGTTCAGGAAACTGGCTGGCGAGTTAGGAATAGAAACACTGATAGCCAGCTCAGTGTATCGGCGATACTGCCAAACGACATATTCAGGAAACTGGCTGGCTAGTTAGGAATGGAAACACTGATAGCCAGCTCGATGTATTAGCGATACTGCCAAACGACATGTTCAGGAAACTGGCTGGCTAGTTAGGAAGGGAAACACTGATAGCCAGATCGGTGTATCGGCAAGACTGCCAAATGACATGTTCAGGAAACTGGCTGGCTAGTTAGGAAGGGAAACACTGATAGCCAGCTCGGTGTATCGGCGATATTGCCAAACGACATGTTCAGGAGACTGGCTGGCTAGTTAGGAAGGGAAACACTGATAGCCAGCTCGGTGTATCGGCGATATTGCCAAACAACATGTTCAGGAGACTGGCTGGCTAGTTAGGAAGGGAAACCCTGATAGCCAGCTCGGTGTCTCGGCAAGACTGCCAAACGACATGTTCAGGAAACTAGCTGGCTGGTTAGGAAGGGAAACGCTGATAGCCAGCTGGGTGCATCAGCGATACTGCCAGTCGACATGTTCAGGAAAGCGGCTGGCTAGTTAGGAAGGGAAACACTGATAACCAGCTTGTTGTATCAGCGATACTGCCAAACGACATGTTGAGGAAACTGGCCGGCTAGTTAGGTAGGGAAACACTGATAGCCAGCTCGGTGTATCAGCAATACTGCCAAACAACATGTTCAGGAAACTGGCTGGCTAGTTAGGAATAGAAACACTGATTGCCAGCTCAGTGTATCGGCGATAGTGACAAATGACATGTTCAGGAAACTGGCTGGCTAGTTAGGAATGGAAAGACTGATAGCCAGCTTGATGTATCAGCGATACTGCCAAACGACATGTTCCGGAAACTGGCTGGCTAGTTAGGAAGGGAAACAATGATAGCCAGCTCGGTGTATCGGCAAGACTGCCAAACGACATGTTCAGGAAACTGGCTGGCTAGTTAGGAAGGGAAACACTGATAGCCGGCTCGTGTATCGGCAAGACTGCCAAACGACATGTTCAGGAAACTAGCTGGCTAGTTAGGAAGGGAAACGCTGATAGCCAGCTCGGTGTATCAGCAATACTGCCAAACAACATGTTCAGGAAACTGGCTGGCTAGTTAGGAATAGAAACACTGATGAACAGCTCGGTGTATCGGCAAGACTGCCAAATGACATGTTCAGGAAACTGGCTGGCTAGTTAGGAAGGGAAACACTGATAACCAGCTCAGTGTATCGGCGATACTGCCAAACGACATATTCAGGAAACTGGCTGGCTAGTTAGGAAGGGAAACACTGATAGCCAGCTCGGTGTATCAGCAATACTGCCAAACAACATGTTCAGGAAACTGGCTGGCGAGTTAGGAATAGAAACACTGATAGCCAGCTCAGTGTATCGGCGATACTGCCAAACGACATATTCAGGAAACTGGCTGGCTAGTTAGGAATGGAAACACTGATAGCCAGCTCGATGTATCAGCGATACTGCCAAACGACATGTTCAGGAAACTGGCTGGCTAGTTAGGAAGGGAAACACTGATAGCCAGATCGGTGTATGGGCAAGACTGCCAAATGACATGTTCAGGAAACTGGCTGGCTAGTTAGGAAGGGAAACACTGATAGCCAGCTCGGTGTATCGGCGATATTGCCAAACGACATGTTCAGGAGACTGGCTGGCTAGTTAGGAAGGGAAACACTGATAGCCAGCTCGGTGTATCGGCGATATTGCCAAACAACATGTTCAGGAGACTGGCTGGCTAGTTAGGAAGGGAAACCCTGAGAGCCAGCTCGGTGTCTCGGCAAGACTGCCAAACGACATGTTCAGGAAACTAGCTGGCTGGTTAGGAAGGGAAACGCTGATAGCCAGCTGGGTGCATCAGCGATACTGCCAGTCGACATGTTCAGGAAACTGGCTGGTTAGTTAGGAAGGGAAACACTGATAGCCAGCTCGGTGTTTCGGCGATATTGCCAAACGACATCTTCAGGAAAGCGGCTGGCTAGTTAGGAAGGGAAACACTGATAACCAGCTAGGTGTATCGGCTATACTGCCAAACGACATGGTCAAGAAACTGGGTGGCTAGTTAGGAAGGAAAACACTGATAGCAAGCTAGGTGTATCAGCGATCCTACCAAATGACATGTTCAGGAAACTGGCTGGTTAGTTAGGAAGGGTAACACTTTTAACCAGCTAGGTGTATCGGCAAGACTGCCAAACGACATCTTCAGGAAACTGGCCGGCTAGTTAGGAAGGGAAACACTGATAAACAGCTTGGTGTATCGGCGAAACTGCCAAACGACATGTTCTGGAAACTGGCTGAATAGTTAGGAAGGGAAACACTGATAGCCAGCTCGGTGTATCGACGATACTACCAAATGACATGTTCAGGAAACTGGCTGGTTAGTTAGGAAGGGTAACACTGATAGCCAGCTCAGTGTATCAGCGATACTGCCAAAAGACATGTTCAGGGAACTGGCTGGCTAGTTAGGAAGGGAAACACTGATAAACAGCTCGGTGTATCGGCAAGACTGCCAAATGACATGTTCAGGAAACTGGCTGGCTAGTTAGGAAGGGAAACACTGATAACCAGCTCAGTGTATCGGCGATACTGCCAAACGACATATTCAGGAAACTGGCTGGCTAGTTAGGAAGGGAAACACTGATAGCCAGCTCGGTGTATCAGCAATACTGCCAAACAACATGTTCAGGAAACTGGCTGGCGAGTTAGGAATAGAAACACTGATAGCCAGCTCAGTGTATCGGCGATACTGCCAAACGACATATTCAGGAAACTGGCTGGCTAGTTAGGAATGGAAACACTGATAGCCAGCTCGATGTATCAGCGATACTGCCAAACGACATGTTCAGGAAACTGGCTGGCTAGTTAGGAAGGGAAACACTGATAGCCAGATCGGTGTATCGGCAAGACTGCCAAATGACATGTTCAGGAAACTGGCTGGCTAGTTAGGAAGGGAAACACTGATAGCCAGCTCGGTGTATCGGCGATATTGCCAAACGACATGTTCAGGAGACTGGCTGGCTAGTTAGGAAGGGAAACACTGATAGCCAGCTCGGTGTATCGGCGATATTGCCAAACAACATGTTCAGGAGACTGGCTGGCTAGTTAGGAAGGGAAACCCTGATAGCCAGCTCGGTGTCTCGGCAAGACTGCCAAACGACATGTTCAGGAAACTAGCTGGCTGGTTAGGAAGGGAAACGCTGATAGCCAGCTGGGTGCATCAGCGATACTGCCAGTCGACATGTTCAGGAAAGCGGCTGGCTAGTTAGGAAGGGAAACACTGATAACCAGCTTGTTGTATCAGCGATACTGCCAAACGACATGTTGAGGAAACTGGCCGGCTAGTTAGGTAGGGAAACACTGATAGCCAGCTCGGTGTATCAGCAATACTGCCAAACAACATGTTCAGGAAACTGGCTGGCTAGTTAGGAATAGAAACACTGATTGCCAGCTCAGTGTATCGGCGATAGTGACAAATGACATGTTCAGGAAACTAGCTGGCTAGTTAGGAATGGAAAGACTGATAGCCAGCTTGATGTATCAGCGATACTGCCAAACGACATGTTCAGGAAACTGGCTGGCTAGTTAGGAAGGGAAACAATGATAGCCAGCTCGGTGTATCGGCAAGACTGCCAAACGACATGTTCAGGAAACTGGCTGGCTAGTTAGGAAGGGAAACACTGATAGCCGGCTCGTGTATCGGCAAGACTGCCAAACGACATGTTCAGGAAACTAGCTGGCTAGTTAGGAAGGGAAACGCTGATAGCCAGCTGGGTGCATCAGCGATACTGCCAGACGACATGTTCAGGAAACTGGCTGGTTAGTTAGGAAGGGAAACACTGATAGCCAGCTGGGTGCATCAGCGATACTGCCAAACGACAACTTCAGGAAAGTGGCTGGCTAGTTACGAAGGGAAACACTGATAACCAGCTTGATGTATCAGCGATACTGCCAAACGACATGTTGAGGAATCTGGCCGGCTAGTTAGGAAGGGAAACGCTGATAAAAAGCTCGGTGTATCGGCGATACTACCAAACTACATGTTCAGGAAACTAGCTGGCTAGTTAGGAAAGTAAACAGTGATAGCCAGTTCGGTGTTTCGGCGATACTGCCAACCGACATGTTCAGGAAACTAGCTGGCTAGTTAGGAAGGGAAACACTGATAGCCAGCTGGGTGCATCAGCGATACTGCCAGACGACATGTTCAGGAAAATGGCTGGTTAGTTAGGAGGGGAAACACTGATTGCCACATCGGTGTATCGGCGATACTGACAAACGACATGTTCAGGAAATTGGCTGGCTAGTTAGGAAGGGAAACACTGATAGCCAGCTCAGTGTATCGGCGATACTGACAAACGACATGTTCAGGAAACTTGGTGGCTAGTTAGGAAGGGAAACACTGATAACCATCTCGGTGTATCGGCGATACTGCCAAACGACATGTTCAGGAAACTGGCTGGCAAGTTAGGAAGGGAAACACTGATAAACAGCTCAGTGTATCGGCATTACTGCCATACGACATGTTCAGGAAACTGGCAGGTTAGTTAGGAAGGGAAACACTGATAGCCAGCTCGGTGTATCAGCGATACTGACAAACGACATGTTCAGGAAACTTGCTGGCTAGTTAGGAAGGGAAACACTGATAACCATCTCGGTGTATCGGCGATACTGACAAACGACATGTTCAGGAAACTGGCAGGCTAGTTAGGAAGGGAAACACTGATAGCCAGCTCGGTGTATCAGCGATACTGACAAACGACATGTTCAGGAAACTTGCTGGCTAGTTAGGAAGGGAAACACTGATAACCATCTCGGTGTATCGGCGATACTACCAAATGACATGTTCAGGAAACTGGCTGGTTAGTTAGGAAGGGTAACACTTTTAACCAGCTAAGTGTATCAGCGATACTGCCAAACGACATGTTCAGGAAATTGGCTGGCTAGTTAGGAAGGGAAACACTGATAGCCAGCTCGGTGTATCGGCGATACTGACAAACGACATGTTCAGGAAACTTGGTGGCTAGTTAGGAAGGGAAACACTGATAGCCAGCTCGGTGTATCAGCGATACTGACAAACGACATGTTCAGGAAACTTGGTGGCTAGTTAGGAAGGGAAACACTGATAACCAGCTCGGTGTATCAGCGATACTGACAAACGACATGTTCAGGAAACTGGCTGGCTAGTAAGGAAGGGAAACACTGATAACCATCTCGGTGTATCGGCGATACTGTTAAACGACATGTTCAGGAAACTGGCTGGCTAGTTAGGACGGGAAACACTGATAACCAGCTCGGTGTATCGGCAAGACTGCCAAACGACATGTTCAGGAAACTGTTCGGCTAGTTAGGAAGGGAAACACTGATAAACAGCTCGGTGTATCGGCGATACTGCCAAACAACATGTTCAGGAAACTGGCTGGCTAGTAAGGAAGGGAAACACTGATAAACAGCTCGGTGTATCGGTGTTACTGCCAAACGACAGGTTCAGGAAACTGACAGGCAAGTTAGGAAGGGAAAGACTGATAGCCAGCTCGGTGTATCAGCGATACTGACAAACGAAATGTTCAGTAAACTTGCTGGCTAGTTAAGAAGGGATGCACTGATAACCATCTCGGTGTATCAGCGATAGTGACAAATGACATGTTCAGGAAACTTGCTGGCTAGTTAGGAAGGGAAACACTGATAACCATATCGGTGTATCGGCAATACTGCTAACCGACATGTTCACGAAACTGGCTGGCAAGTTAGGAAGGGAAACACTGATAACCAGCGAGGTGTATCGGCAAGACTGCAAAAGTACATGTTCAGGAAACTGGCCAGCGAGTTAGGAAGGGAATCACTGATAAAGACCTCGGTGTATCGGCAATACTGCCAAACTACATGTTCAGGAAACTGGCAGGCTAGTTCGGAAGGGAAACACTGATAGCCAGCTCGGTGTATCAGCGATACTGACAAACGACATGTTCAGGAACCTTGCTGGCTAGTAAGGAAGGGAAACACTGATAACCCTCTCAGTGTATAGGCGATACTGCCATACGACATGTTCCGGAAACTGGCTGGTTAGTTAGGAATGGAAACACTGATAAACAGCTCGGTGTATCGGCGATACTGCCAAACGACATGTTCAAGAAACTGGCTGGCTAGTGAGGAAGGGAAACAATGATAGCCAGCTCGGTGTATCGGCGAGACTGAAAAACGACATGTTCAGGAAACTTGCTGGCTAGTTAGGAAGGGAAACACTGATAACCATCTCAGTGTATCGGCGATACTGTCAAACAACATGTTCAGGAAACTGGCTGGCAAGTTAGGAAGGGAAACACTGATAGCCAGCTCGGTGTATCGGCGATACTGCCAAACAACATGTTCAGGAAACTGACTGGCTAGTTAGGAAGGGAAACACTGATAACCAGCTAGGTGTATCGGTGATACTGCCAAATGACATGGTCAGGAAACTGGCTGGCTAGTTAGGAAAGGAAACACTGATAAACAGCTCGGTGTATCGGCGATACCGCCAAACTACATGTTCAGGAAACTAGCTGGCTAGTTAGGAAGGTAAACACTGATAGCCAGCTCGGTGTATCAGCGATACTGCCAAACGACATGTTCCGGAAACTGGCTGGTTAGTTAGGAAGGGTAACACTTTTAACCAGCTCGGTGTATCAGCGATACTGCCAAACGACATGTTCAGGAAACTAGCTGGCTAGATAGGAAGGGAAACACTGTTAAAGACCTCGGTGTATCGGCGATACTGCCAAACTACATGTTCAGGAAACTGGCAGGCTAGTTCGGAAGGGAAACACTGTTAAAGACCTCGGTGTATCCTCAAGACTGCCAAACGGCATGTTCAGGAAACTGGCCGGCGAGTTAGGAAGGGAAACACTGTTAAAGACCTCGGTGTATCGGCGATACTGTCAAACTACATGTTCAGGAAACTGGCAGGCTAGTTCGGAAGGGAAACACGGATAAAGACCTCGGTGTATCGGCGAAACTTCCAAACGACATGTTCTGGAAACTGGCTGGCTAGTTAGGAAGGGAAACACTGATGGCCAGCTTGGTGTATCGGCGATACTGCCAAATGACATGTTCAGGAAACTAGCTGGCTAGTTAGGGAGGGAAACAGTGATAGCCAGCTCGGTGTATGAGGGATACTGCCAAACGACATGTTCAGGAAACTGGCTGGTTAGTTATTAAGGGTAAAACTGATAACCAGCTCGCTGTATCGGCGATACTGCCTAACGACATGGTCAGAAAACTGGCTGGTTAGTTAGGAAGGGTAACACTGATAACCAGCTCGGTGTATCGGCGATACTGACAAACGACATGTTCAGGAACCTTGCTGACTAGTTAGGAAGGGAAACACTGATAACCAGCTAGGTGTATCGGCAAGACTGCAAAACGACATGTTCAGAAAACTGGCCGGCGAGTTAGGAAGGTAAACACTGATAGCCAGCTCGGTGTATCAGCGATACTGCCAAACGACATGTTCCGGAAACTGGCTGGTTAGTTAGGAAGGGTAACACTTTTAACCAGCTCGGTGTATCAGCGATACTGCCAAACGACATGTTCAGGAAACTGGCCTGCTAGTTAGGAAGGTAAACACTGATAGCCAGCTCGGTGTATCAGCGATACTGCCAAACGACATGTTCCGGAAACTGGCTGGTTAGTTAGGAAGGGTAACACTTTTAACCAGCTCGGTGTATCAGCGATACTGCCAAATGACATGTTCAGGAAACTGGCTGGCTAGTTAGGAAGGGAAACACTGATAACCATCTCGGTGTATCGGCGATACTGCCAAACGACATGTTCAGGAAACTGGCTGGCTAGTTAGGAAGGGAAACACTGATAAACAGTTCGGTGTATCGGCGATACTGCCAAACGACATGTTCAGGAAACTGGCTGGCTAGTTAGGAAGGGAAACACTGATAACCATCTCGGTGTATCGGCGCTACTGCCATACGACATGTTCAGGAAACTGGCTGGCTAGTTAGGAATGTAAACACTGATAAACAGCTCGGTGTATCGGCGATGCTGCCAAACGACATGTTCAAGAAACGGGCTGGCTAGTTAGGATGGGAAACACTGATAGCCAGCTCGGTGTATCGGCGATACTACCAAATCACATGTTCAGGAAAGTAGCTGGCTAGTTAGGAAGGGAAACACTGATAACCATCTCGGTGTATCGGCGATATTGCCAAACGACATGTTCAGGAAAGTAGCTGGCTAGTTAGGAAGGGAAACACTGATAGCCTGTTCGGTGTATCAGCGATACTGCCAAATGACATGTTCAGGAAACTGGCTGGCTAGTTAGGAAGGGAAACACTGATAACCATCTCGGTGTATCGGCGATACTGCCAAACGACATGTTCAGGAAACTGGCTGGCTAGTTAGGAAGGGAAACACTGATAAACAGTTCGGTGTATCGGCGATACTGCCAAACGACATGTTCAGGAAACTGGCTGGCTAGTTAGGAAGGGAAACACTGATAGCCAGCTCGGTGTATCGGCGAGACTGACAAACGACATGTTAAGGAAACTGGCAGGCTAGTTTGGAAGGGAAACACTGATAGCCAGCTCGGTGTATCAGCAATACTGCCAAACAACATGTTCAGGAAACTGGCTGGCTAGTTAGGAAGGGAAACACTGATGGCCAGCTTGGTGTATCGGCGATACTGCCAAATGACATGTTCAGGAAACTAGCTGGCTAGTTAGGAAGGGAAACAGTGATAGCCAGCTCGGTGTATGAGGGATACTGCCAAACGACATGTTCAGGAAACTGGCTGGTTAGTTATTAAGGGTAAAACTGATAAACAGCTCGCTGTATCGGCGATACTGCCAAACGACATGGTCAGGAAACTGGCTGGTTAGTTAGGAAGGGTAACACTGATAACCAGCTCGGTGTATCGGCGATACTGACAAACAACATGTTCAGGAACCTTGCTGACTAGTTAGGAAGGGAAACACTGATAACCATCTCGGTGTATCGGCGATACTACCAAACGACATGTTCGGAAACTTGCTGGTTAGTTAGGAAGGGTAACACTTTTAACCAGCTCGGTGTATCAGCGATACTGCCAAATGACATGTTCAGGAAACTATCTGGCAAGTTAGGAAGGGTAACACTTTTAACCACCTCAGTGTATCAGCGATACTGCCAAACGACATGGTCAGGAAACTGGCTGGCTTGTTGGCAAGGGAAACACTGATAGCCAGCTCGGTGTATCAGCGATTCTGCCATACGACATGTTCAGGACACTGGCTGGCTAGTTAGGAAGGGAAACACTGATAGCCAGCTCGGTGTATCAGTGATACTGCCAAATGACATGTTCAGGAAACTAGCTGGCTAGATAGGAAGGGAAACACTGATAGCCAGCTCGGTGTATCAGCGATACTGCCAAACGACATGTTCTGGAAACTGGCTGGTTAGTTAGGAAGGGTAACACTGATAACCAGCTCGGCGTATCGGCGATTCTGCCAAACGACATGGTCGGGAAACTGGCTGGTTAGTTAGGAAGAGTAACACTGATAGCCAGCTAGGTGTATCAGCAATATTGCCAAACAACATGTTCAGGAAACTGGCTGGCTAGTTAGGAATAGAAACACTGATAGCCAGCTGTGTATCGGCGATACTGCCAAATGACATATTCAGGAAACTGGCTGGCTTGTTAGGAATGGAAACACTGATAGCCAGCTCGATGTATCAGCGATACTGCCAAACGACATGTTCAGGAAACTGGCTGGCTAGTTAGGGAGGGAAACACTGATAGGCAGCTCGGTGTATTGTCAAGACTGCCAAACGACATGTTCAGGAAACTGGATGTCTAGTTAGGAAGTGAAACACTGATAGCCAGCTCGGTGTGTATCGTGATACTGCCAAACGACATGTTCAGGAAACTGGCTGGCTAGTAAGGAAGGGAAACACTGTTAACCAGCATGTTGTATCGGCAATACTGCCAAACGACATGTTCAGGAAACTAGCCGGCGAGTTAGGAAGGGAAACACTGTTAGCCAGCTCGGTGTATTGTCAAGACTGCCAAACGACATGTTCAGGAAACTGGCTGGCTAGTAAGGAAGGGAAACACTGTTAACCAGCTTGTTGTATCGGCAATACTGCCAAACGACATGTTCAGGAAACTAGCAGGCTAGTTAGGAAGGGAAACACTGTTAACCAGCTCGGTGTATCGGCGATACTGCCAAACGACATGTTCAGGAAACTAGCTGGCTAGTTAGGAAGGGTAACACCTTTAACCAGCTCGGTGTATCGGCGATACTGACAAACGACATGGTCAGGAAACTGGCTGGCAAGTTAGGAAGGGAAAAACTGATAACCAGCTCGGTGTATCGGCGATACTGACAAACGACATGTTCAGGAAACTAGCAGGCTAGTTAGGAAGGGAAACACTGTTAACCGGCTCGGTGTATCGGCGATACTGCCAAACGACATGTTCAGGAAACTAGCTGGCTAGTTAGGAAGGGTAACACTGATAAACAGCTCGGTGTATCGGCAATGCTGCGAAACAACATGTTCAGGAAACTGGCTGGCTAGTTAGGAAGGGAAACACTGATGGCCAGCTCGGTGTATCGGCGATATTGCCAAACGACATGTTCAGGAAATTGGCTGGTTGGTTAGGACGGGAAACACAGATAACCATCTCGTTGAATCGGCGATACTGCTAAACGACATGTTCAGGAAACTGGATGCCAAAGTTAGGAAGGGAAACACTGATAACCAGCTAGGTGTATCGGCAAGACTGCCAAACGACATGTTCAGGAAACTGGCAGGCTTGTTAGGAAGGGAAACACTGATAGCCAGCTCGGTGTATCAGCGATACTGACAAACGACATGTTCAGGAAACTGGCTGGCTAGTTAGGAAGGGAAACACTGATAGCAAGCTCGGTCTATCAGCGATATTGACAAACAACATGTTCAGGAAACTTGCTGGCTAGTTAGGAAGGGAAACACTGATAGCAAGCTCGGTCTATCAGCGATACTGCCAAACGACATGTTTAGGAAACTGGCTGGCAAGTTAGGAAGGGAAACATTGATAAACAGCTCGGTGTATCGGCGATACTGCCAAAAGACATGTTCAGGAAACTGGCTGGTTAGTTAGGAAGGGAAACACTGATAGCCAGCTCGGTGTATCGGCGATATTGCCAAACGACATGTTCAGGAAACTGGCTGGCTAGTTAGGAAGGGAAACACTGATAGCCAGCACGGTGTATCAGCGATTCTGACAAACGACATGTTCAGGAAACTGGCTGGCTAGTTCGGAAGGGAAACACTGAAAACCAGCTCGGTGTATCGGCAATACTGCCAAACGCCATGTTCAGGACACTGGCTGGCAAGTTTGGAAGGGAAACACTGATAAAAAGCTCGGTGGATCGGCGATATTGCCAAAAGACATGTTCAGGAAACTGGCTGGCTAGTTAAGAAGGGAAACACTGATAGCCAGCTCGGTGTATCGGCGATACTGCCAAACGACATGTTCAGGAAACTGGCCGGCTAGTTAGGAAGGGAAACACTGATAAACAGCTTGGTCTATCGGTGATACAGCCAAACGACATGTTCAGGAAACTGGCTGGCTTGTTAGGAAGGGAAACACTGATAGCCAGCTCAGTGTATGGGCGAGACTGACAAACGACATGTTTAGGAAACTTGCTGGCTAGTTAGGAAGGGAAACACTGATAGCCAGGTCAGTGTATCAGCGATATTGCCAAACGACATGTTCAGGAAACTGGCTGGCTGGTTCGGAAGGGAAACACTGATAACCAGCTCGGTGTATCGGCGATACTGCCTAAAGACATGGTCAGGAACTGGCTGGCAAGTTCTGAAGGGAAACACTGATAACCAGCTCGATGTATCGGCGATACTGCCAAAAGACATGGTCAGGAAACTGGCCGGCAAGTTAGGAAGGGAAACACTGATAAACAGGTCGGTGTATCGGCGATACTGCCAAACAACATGTTCAGGAAACTGGCTGGCTAGTTAGGAAGGGAAACACTGATAACCAGCTCGGTGTATCGGCGATACTGCCTAAAGACATGGTCAGGAACTGGCTGGCAAGTTCTGAAGGGAAACACTGATAACCAGCTCGATGTATCGGCAAGACTGCCAAACGACATGTTCAGGAATCTGGCCGGCTAGTTAGGAAGGGAAACACTGATAAACAGGTCGGTGTATCGGCGATACTGCCAAACAACATGTTCAGGAAACTGGCGGGCTAGTTAGGAAGGGAAACACTGATAACCAGCTCGATGTATCGGTGATACTGCCAAACGACATGTTCAGGAAACTGGCTGGCTAGTTAGGAAGGGAAACATTGATAAACAGATCGGTGTATCGGCGATACTGCCAAACGACATGTTCCGGAAACTGGCTGGCAAGTTAGGAAGGGAAACACTGATTGCCAGCTCGGTGTATCGGCGATATTGCCAAACGACATGTTCCGGAAACTGGCTGGTTGGTTAGGAAGGGAAACACGGATAAACAGCTCGGTGTATCGGCGATACTACCAAACGACATGTTCAGGAAACTGGCTGGCTAGTTAGGAAGGGAAACACTGATAACCAGCTCGGTGTATCGGTGATACTGCCAAATGACATGGTCAGGAAACTGGCTGGCTAGTTAGGAAGGGAAACACTGATAACCAGCTCGATGTATCGGCGATACTGCCAAACGACATGTTCAGGAAACTGGCCGGCTATTTAGGAAGGGAAACACTGATAAACAGCTCGATGTATCGGCGAAACTGCTAAACAACATGTTCAGGAAACTGGCTGGTTGGTTAGGAAGGGAAACACAGATAAACAGCTCGGTGTTTCGGCGATACCGCCAAACGACATGTTCAGGAAACTAGCCGGCTAGTTAGGAAGGGAAACACTGATAAACAGCTCGGTGTATCGGCGAAACTGCTAAACAACATGTTCAGGAAACTGGCTGGTTGGTTAGGACGGGAAACACGGATAAACAGCTCGGTGTTTCGGCGATACCGCCAAACGACATGTTCGGGAAACTAGCCGGCTAGTTAGGAAGGGAAACACTGATAAACAGCTCGGTGTATCGGTGTTACTGCCAAACGACATGTTCAGGAAACTGGCAGGCTAGTTAGGAAGGGAAACACTGATAGCAAGCTCGGTGTATCAGCGATACTGACAAACGACATGTTCAGGAAACTTGCTGGCTAGTTAGGAAGGGAAACACTGATAACCATCTCGGTGTATCGGCGATACTGCCAAACGACATGTTCAGGAAACTGGCTGGCAAGTTAGGAAGGGAAACACTGATAAACAGCTCGGTCTATCGGCGAGACTGACAAACGACATGTTCAGGAATCTAGCCGGCTAGTTAGGAAGGGAAACACTGATAACTAGCTCGGTGTATCAGCGATACTGCCAAATGACATGGTCAGTAAACTGGCTGGCTAGTTAGGAAGGAAACACTGATAGCCAGATCGGTGTATCAGCAAGACTGCCAAAGGACATGTTCAGGAAACTGGCTGGCTAGTTAGGAAGGGAAACACTGATAGCCAGCTCGGTGTATCGGCGATACTGCCAAACGACATGGTCAGGAAACTGGCTGGCTAGTTAGGAAGGGAAACACTGATAACCAGCTCGATGTATCGGCGATACTGCCAAACGACATGTTCAGGAAACTGGCCGGCTAGTTAGGAAGGGAAACATTGATAAACAGCTCGGTGTATCGGCGATACTGCCAAACGACATGTTCAGGAAACTGGCTGTCTAGTTATGAAGGGAAACACTGATAGCCAGCTCGGTGTATCGGCGAGACTGACAAACGACATGTTCAGGAAACTTGCTGATTAGTTAGGAAGGGAAACACTGATAACCATCTCGGTGTATCGGCGATACTGCCAAACGACATGTTCAGGAAACTGGCTGGCAAGTTAGGAAGGGAAACACTGATAAACAGCTCGGTGTATCGGCAATACTGCCAAAAGACATGTTCAGGAAACTGGCTGTCTAGTTAGGAAGGGAAACACTGATAAACAGGTCGGTGTATCGGCGATACTGCCAAACAACATGTTCAGGAAACTGGCGGGCTAGTTAGGAAGGGAAACACTGATAACCAGCTCGATGTATCGGTGATACTGCCAAACGACATGTTCAGGAAACTGGCTGGCTAGTTAGGAAGGGAAACATTGATAAACAGCTCGGTGTATCGGCGATACTGCCAAACGACATGTTCAGGAAACTGGCTGTCTAGTTATGAAGGGAAACACTGATAGCCAGCTCGGTGTATCGGCGAGACTGACAAACGACATGTTCAGGAAACTTGCTGATTAGTTAGGAAGGGAAACACTGATAACCATCTCGGTGTATCGGCGATACTGCCAAACGACATGTTCAGGAAACTGGCTGGCAAGTTAGGAAGGGAAACACTGATAAACAGCTCGGTGTATCGGCAATACTGCCAAAAGACATGTTCAGGAAACTGGCTGTCTAGTTAGGAAGGGAAACACTGATAGCCATCTCGGTGTATCGGCGATACTGACAAACGACATGTTCAGGAAACTGGCCGGCTAGTTAGGAAGGGAAACACTGATAAACAGCTTGGTGTATCGGCGAGACTGACAAACGACATGTTCAGGAAACTTGCTGGCTAGTTAGGAAGGGAAACACTGATAACCATCTCCTTGTATCGGCGATACTGTCAAACGACATGTTCAGGAAACTGGCTGGCAAGTTAGGAAGGGAAACTCTGATAGCCAGCTCGGTGTATCAGCGATACTGCCATACTACATGTTCAGGAAACTGGCTCGCTAGTTAGGAAGGGAAACACTGATAACCAGCTAGGTGTATCGGCGATACTGCCAAACGACATGGTCAGGAAACTGGCTGGCTAGTTAGGAAGGGAAACACTGATAGCCTGCTCGGTGTATCGGCGATACTGCCATACTACATGTTCAGGAAACTGGCTCGCTAGTTAGGAAGGGAAACACTGATAACCAGCTAGGTGTATCGGCGATACTGCCAAACGACATGGTCAGGAAACTGGCTGGCTAGTTAGGAAGGGAAACTCTGATAGCCAGCTCGGTGTATCAGCGATACTGCCAAACGACATGTTCAGGAATCTGGCTGGTTAGTTAGGAAGGGTAACACTTTTAACCAGCTCGGTGTATCAGCGATACTGCAAAACGACATGTTCAGGAAACTAGCTGGCTAGTTAGGAAGGGAAACACTGATAACCAGCTCGGTGTATCAGCGATACTGCCAAACGACATGTTCAGGAAACTGGCCGGCTAGTTAGGAAGGGAAACACTGACAAACAGCTCGGTGTATCGGCGATACTGCCAAACGACATGTTCAGGAAACTGGCTGGCAAGTTAGGAAGCGAAACAGTGATAGCCAGGTCGGTGTATCGGCGATACTGCCAAACGACATGTTCAGGAAACTGGCTGGCAAGTTAGGAAGGGAAACATTGATATACAGCTCGGTGTATCGGCGATACTGCCAAAAGACATGTTCAGGAAACTGGCTGGCTAGTTAGGAAGGGAAACACTGATAGCCAGCTCGGTCTATCAGCAATACTGACAAACGACATGTTCAGGAAACTGGCTGGCTGGTTAGGAAGGGAATCACTGATAGCCAGCTCGATGTATCGCGATACTGCCAAACGACATGTTCAGGAAACTGGCTGGCTAGTTAGGAAGGGAAACACTGATAACCAGCTCGGTGTATCGGCGATACTGCCAAACGACATGGTCAGGAAACTGGCTGGCTAGTTAGGAAGGGAAACACTGATAACCAGCTCGGTGTATCGGCGATTCTGCCAAACAACATGTTCAGGAAACTGGCTGACTAGTTAGGAAGGAAAACACTTTTAGCCAGCTCGGTGTATCGGCGATATTGCCAAGCGACATGTTCAGGAAACTGGCTGGTTGGTTAGGAAGGGAAACACGGATAAACAGCTCGGTGTATCGGCGATACTGCCAAACGACATGTTCAGGAAATTAGCCGGCTAGTTAGGAAGGGAAACACTGATAAACAGCTCGGTGTATCGGTGTTACTGCCAAACAACATGTTCAGGAAACTGGCAGGCTAGTTAGGAAGGGAAACACTGATAGCCAGCTCGGTCTATCAGCGATACTGACAAACGACATGTTCAGGAAATTTGCTGGCTAATTAGGAAGGGAAACACTGATAACCATCTCGGTGTATCGGCTATACTGCCAAACGACATGTTCAGGAAACTGGCTGGCAAGTTAGGAAGTGAAACACTGATAAAAAGCTCGGTGGATCGGCGATACTGCCAAAAGACATGTTCAGGAAAATGGCTGGCTAGTTAGGAAGGGAAACACTGATAGCCAGCTCGGTGTATCGGCGCTACTGCCAAATGACATGTTCAGGAAACTGGCCGGCTAGTTAGGAAGGGAAACACTGATAAACAGCTCTGTGTATCGGCGATACTGCCAAACGACATGTTCAGGAATCTGGCTGGCTAGTTAGGAAGGGAAACACTGATAGCCAGCTCGGTGTATCGGCGAGACTGACAAACGACATGTTGAGGAAACTTGCTTGCTAGTTAGGAAGGGAAACACTGATAACCATCTCGGTGTATCGGGGATACTGCCAAACGACATGTTCAGGAAACTGGCTGGCAAGTTAGGAAGGGAAACATTGATATACAGCTCGGTGTATCGGCGATACTGCCAAAAGACATGTTCAGGAAACTGGCTGGCTAGTTAGGAAGGGAAACACTGATAGCCAGCTCGGTCTATCAGCAATACTGACAAACGACATGTTCAGGAAACTTGCTGGCTAGTTAGGAAGGGAAACACTGATAGCCAGCTCGGTATATCGGCGATACTGCCAAACAACATGTTCAGGACACTGACTGGCTAGTTAGGAAGGGAAACACTGATAGCCAGCTCGGTGTATCGGCGATATTGCCAAACGACATGTACAGGAAACTGGCTGGCTGGTTAGGAAGGGAAACACTGATAGCCAGCTCGATGTCTCGCGATACTGGCAAACGACATGTTCAGGAAACTGGCTGGCTAGTTAGGAAGGGATACACTGATAACCCGCTCGGTGTATCGGCGATACTGCCAAACGACATGGTCAGGAAACTGGCTGGCTAGTTAGGAAGGGAAACACTGATAACCAGCTCGATGTATCGGCGATACTGCCAAACGACATGTTCAGGAAACTGGCTGGCTAGTTAGGAAGGGAAACACTGATAACCATCTCGGTGTATCGGCGATACTGCCAAACGACATGTTCAGGAAACTGGCTGGCAAGTTAGGAAGCGAAACAGTGATAGCCAGGTCGGTGTATCGGCGATACTGCCAAACGACATGTTCAGGAAACTGGCTGGCTGGTTAGGAAGGGAAACACTGATAACCAGCTCGATGTATCGCGATACTGCCAAACGACATGTTCAGGAAACTGGCTGGCTAGTTCGGAAGGGAAACACTGATAACCATCTCGGTGTATCGGCGATACTGCCAAAAGACATGGTCAGGAAACTGGCTGGCTAGTTAGGAAGTGAAACACTGATAACCAGCTCGATGTATCGGCGATACTGCCAATCGACATTTTCAGGAAACTGGCCGGCTAGTTAGGAAGGAAAACACTGATAAACAGCTCGGTGTATCGGCGATACTGCCAAACAACATGTTCAGGAAACTGGGTGACTAGTTAGGAAGGGATTCACTGATAGCCAGCTCGGTGTATCGGCGATATTGCCAAGCGACATGTTCAGGAAACTGGCTGGTTGGTTAGGAAGGGAAACACGGATAAACAGCTCGGTGTATCGGCGATACTGCCAAACGACATGTTCAGGAAACTAGCCGGCTAGTTTGGAAGGGAAGCACTGATAGCCAGCTCGGTGTATCGCCAAGACTGCCAAAGGACATGTTCAGGAAACTGGCTGGCTAGTTAGGAAGGGAATCACTGATAGCCAGCTCGGTGTCTCGGCGATATTGCCAAACGACATGTTCAGGAAACTGGCTGGCTGGTTAGGAAGGGAATCACTGATAGCCAGCTCGATGTATCGCGATACTGCCAAATGACATGTTCAGGAAACTGGCTGGCTAGTTAGGAAGGGAAACACTGATAACCAGCTCGGTGTATCGGCGATACTGCCAAACGACATGGTCAGGAAACTGGCTGGCTAGTTAGGAAGGGAAACACTGATAACCAGCTCGATGTATCGGCGATACTGCCAAACGACATGTTCAGGAAACTGGCCGGCTAGTTAGGAAGGGAAACGCTGATAAACAGCTCGGCATATCGGCAATACTGCCAAACGACATGTTCAGGAAACTGGCTGGCTAGTTAGGAAGGGAAACACTGATAGCCAGCTTGGTGTATCAGCGATACTGCCAAACGACATGTTCAGGAAACTGGCTGGTTAGTTAGGAAGGGTAACACTTTTAACCAGCTCAGTCTATCAGCGATACTGCCAAACGACATGTTCAGGAAACTAGCTGGCTAGTTAGGAAGGGAAACACTGATAACCAGCTCGGCATTTCGGCGATACTGCCAAACGACATGTTCAGGAAACTGGCTGGCTAGTTAGGAAGGGAAACACTGATAAACAGCTCGGTGTATCGGCGATACTACCAAACGACATGTTCAGGAAACTGGCTGGTTAGTTAGGAAGGGTAACACTTTTAACCAGCTCAGTCAGGGCTTGAAATTAACTTTTTTTCTTTGTGTCCCCCAGTGGTCCCGAATTCTGTGTTGTATTGTCCCGAATGGAAGCAATAGTGTCCCCATTTTTTTCCTCTCTGAAATAACCAGTCGTTAATATTATCATATGAAGTTACTATTATATTTGTAACTATCCGATTTTGAACCTTTTATATCATTTTTACAATAAGTCACAAAACACAAGTGACATGTCCAATACATCATCTACTTCAAAATTACAGTTATTGCATTTTCAGTTCATTAAACTTTGGCGATCTCACTGTATGAATAGATACCCGTTCATTTAAAAGGGGCCAACTAGCTCATTCAGAAAATGTTTCAACTCACTACATCTGCAGTACACTTTAGCTGAAAATAAGACCCCTTTTATGTTCGTTTCATCTACTTATATCTTGAATATCTGTTGGCATATATAAGGCCAACTTATCATTTTCACCATTACCGTTATCCATTTTTATGTAATATACCTGTTGCCCCATTCAGAGATGTTTTGAAAGCCATCAGCCATAACATCAATGGATGAAATGCACACCCATGTTGCAAGCAGTACAATAGAAGGTTTGACCCAAAAAACGAAATATTTTAATCCAGTCTACAGTGTAAAATAAAGGAAAAACGCCATCCAATCATATTGAGGTACCAGCTCAAAATGATTGGATACTGACACTTCAATCAGACTGAAGCCCGCGACTAGCCCGGCCCTTCTGTGTGTGTGTGAGAGCGAGCAGAGTGTCACACAGAGCGCAGGATTCTCTCAGTGCGCTCCTTCCAAACAACGGGGATTTACACGAAAACGGAAGGAGATATTCACAAAATTCTTTCACAGTGAGCGCCACAAGGCTCTCCTGGACACACGGATGTAATTTTTTTTTTGTCTGTAGTGTAAAAAATGAGGTCACTAGAGCGAGTTAAAAACGAGTGACTTTTCTGCCACGTTTATAATGGGAGTCTATGAGGCTGCGCGGCTGTGCTCTCGTTACTTTCAGGCTTCTCATTCAAAAACTGCAAGTCCTATCGCTCAGGTAGACACATTGTGTGAATCAGGACAAGTGTGGCTACTACATTTGAGAAAATTATGTGTGTGGAGTGAAAATTGGGGCTGAAAACACAGTTTAAATGAGAAAGTTTGAGCTATTTTTCCAAGCTCTTTACACTCTAACTTAACGAGCTCCACTGGTGTGTAACGCAATAGACACCCATTATAAAGCCTGACTTTCTCAGGCTTTATAAGGGGGAGGAGGGGTGGAGACGCGGGGGATGGGAGTGTTTCTTTTCAAAATATGGCTTGCGGGAACCGTTATTCCAAAATCTTGTACTGCACCTTTAATTTAGAACTTTTTTTCTAGATCGATTTTTTTTCCATTGTCCCGGGATTGTCCCAGATATGATAATTTTGTGTCCCGACGACATTTTTTATGGTCCCCGGGACATCGGGACACCGTTAGTTTCGAGCGCTGAGCTCGGTGTATCAGCAATACTGCCAAACGACATGTTCAGGAAACTAGCTGGCTAGTTAGGAAGGGTAACACTTTTAACCAGCTCAGTGTATCAGCGATACTGCCAAACGACATGGTCAGGAAACTGTCTGGCTAGTTGGCAAGGGAAACACTGATAGCCAGCTCGGTGTATCAGCGATAATGCCAAACGACATGGTCAGGAAACTGGCTGGCTAGTTGGCAAGGGAAACACTGATAGCCAGCTCGGTGTATCAGCGATACTGCCAAACGACATGTTCAGGAAACTGGCTGGCTAGTTAGGAAGGGTAACACTGATAACCAGCTCAGTGTATCGGTAATACTGCCAAACAACCTGTTCAGGAAACTGGCTGGCTAGTTAGGAATGGAAACACTGCTAAACAGCTCGGTGTCTCGGCGATATTGCCAAACGACATGTTCAGGAAACTGGCTGGCTGGTTAGGAAGGGAAACACTGATAGCCAGCTCAGTGTATCGGTAATACTGCCAAACAACCTGTTCAGGAAACTGGCTGGCTAGTTAGGAAGAGAAACACTGATAACCAGCTTGTTGTATCGGCGATACTGCCAAACGACATTTTCAGGAAACTGGCTGGCTAGTTAGGAAGGGAAACTAATAGCCAGCTCGGTGTATCGGCAATACTGCCAAACGACATGTTCAAGAAACTGGCTGGCTTGTTAGGAATGGAAACACTGATAGCCACCTCGGTGTATCGGCGATACTGTCAAACGACATGTTCAGGAAACTGGCTGGCTAGTTAGGAAGGGAAACACTGATAGCCAGCTCGGTGTATCGGCAATACTGCCAAACAACATGTTCAGGAAACTGGCTGGATAGTTAGGAAGGGAAACACTGATAACCAGCTCGGTGTATCGGCGAAACTGCCAAACGACCTGTTCAGAAAACTGGCTGGCTTTGTTAGGAAGGGAAACAGTGATAGCCAGCTCGGTGTATCGGCGATACTGCCAAATGACCTGGTCAGGAAACAGGCTGGCTAGTTAGGAAGGGAAACACTGCGAAACAGCTCGGTGTATCGGCGATACTGCCAAACGACATGTTCAGGAAACTTGCTGGCTAGTTAGGAAGGGAAACACTGATAACCAGCTCGGTGTATCGGCGATACTGCCAAACGTCATGTTCAGGAAACTGGCTGGCTAGTTCAGCATGGAAACACTACTACACAACTCGGTGTATCGGCGATACTGCCAAATGACATGTTCAGGAAACTGGCTGGCTAGTTAGGAAGGGAAACACTGATAACCAGCTCGGTGTATCGGCGATACTGCCAAACGACATGTTCAGGAAACTTGCTGGCTAGTTAGGAAGGGAAACACTGATAACCAGCTCGGTGTATCGGCGATACTGCCAAACGTCATGTTCAGGAAACTGGCTGGCTAGTTCAGCATGGAAACACTACTACACAACTCGGTGTATCGGCGATACTGCCAAATGACATGTTCAGGAAACTGGCTGGCTAGTTAGGAAGGGAAACACTGATAACCAGCTCGGTGTATCGGCGATACTGCCAAACTACATGTTCAGGAAACTTGCTGGCTAGTTAGGAAGGGAAACACTGATAACCAGCTCGGTGTATCGGCGATACTGCCAAACGTCATGTTCAGGAAACTGGCTGGCTAGTTCAGCATGGAAACACTACTACACAACTCGGTGTATCGGCGATACTGCCAAATGACATGTTCAGGAAACTGGCTGGCTAGTTAGGAAGGGAAACACTGATAACCAGCTCGGTGTATCGGCGATACTGCCAAACTACATGTTCAGGAAACTGGCTGGTTAGTTAGGAATGGAAACACTGATAGCCAGCTCGATGTATCGGCGATACTGCCAAACGACATGGTCAGGAAACTGGCTGGCTAGTTAGGAAGGGAAAAACTGATAGCCAGCTCAATGTATCGGCGATACTGCCAAATGACATGGTCAGGAAACTGGCTGGTTAGTTAGGAATGGAAACACTGATAGCCAGCTCGGTGTATCGGCGATACTGCCAAATGACATGGTCAGGAAACTGGCTGGCTAGTTAGGAAGGGAAAAACTGATAGCCAGCTCAATGTATCGGCGATACTGCCAAATGACATGGTCAGGAAACTGGCTGGTTAGTTAGGAATGGAAACACTGATAGCCAGCTCAGTGCATCGGTGATACTGCCAAATGACATGGTCAGGAAACTGGCTGGCTAGTTAGGAAGGGAAAAACTGATAGCCAGCTCAATGTATCGGCGATACTGCCAAATGACATGGTCAGGAAACTGGCTGGTTAGTTAGGAATGGAAACACTGATAGCCAGCTCGATGTATCGGCGATACTGCCAAACGACATGTTCAGGAAACTGGCTGGCTTGTTTGGAAGAGAATCACTGATAGCCAGCTCGGTGTATCGGCGATACTGCCAAATGACATGGTCAGGAAACTGGCTGGTTAGTTAGCAAGGGAAACACTGATAACCAGCTCAGTGCATCGGCGATACTGCCAAATGACATGGTCAGGAAACTGGCTGGCTAGTTAGGAAGGGAAAAACTGATAGCCAGCTCAATGTATTGGCGATACTGCCAAATGACATGGTCAGGAAACTGGCTGGTTAGTTAGGAATGGAAACACTGATAGCCAGCTCGGTGTATCGGCGATACTGCCAAACTGCATGTTCAGGAAACTTGCTGGCTGGTTCGGAAGGGAAACAATACTAGACTAGATTTGACAGGACATGACATAGTTTGGTATAATATGGTATGGTATCTAATACTCCATTAAAATATGCTGGATCGGAGCTCCGATTTTACCCTCAGAGCGGATATTCAGTGCAGCCATCAATCCGAATAACGAGATTTCTGCACGCTAGCACTTAGTTTTAGCTCACTAGCATTAGCAGCATTAGCTACTTAGGCCTCGGGACGAAAACTGCAAGCTGCTGGACGGTTTGTAAGAGACCAGGCGTGTGCACACGCACAAACTACCATCATGTTTGACTTCAGCAAAAATATATCTATACAGATATAAAATTGTGTTCATGTTTGCAAATTATTTACCTTTTCTTTTTTCGTTCTATTTGGCATTTTTGCAGACACGGTGTTCAGCGGCGCCTCAGTGACTATTTTTTCGCGCGCTCAAGCAGTCAGGGCTCGCGCTGCACTCTCAGGCCCGCTGAACGCTGATTGGTCCGCTGGCCTGGAGACAAGCCGACTCTGCTTCCCTATTGGACACGATTTTGTGAATTAAAAAGGGAGGAACACTGCAAATGATGTTGGCCACAAGTGCTTTCTACTCGCTATTTTACATTTAACAGCACATAAACTGATGATTAGCAAGTAGTGAGAGCATTCGGCTTTACTGGTACAAACAATATCATAACAGCGTACCACAGTTTTTACTGCTTAAAGGTGCAAGGTCAAGCTCCTACCAGAGCACTCCTGATGATCGTCGATTAGAGTTAAAAACAACCAGAGACTCCACTGAACTTACTATCAGAGGTCTAAAGCTCTCAGATTCTGCACTCTATCACTGTGCTCTGAGTAGCACAGTAATACAGAGTCAATAAAAGGCTGTACAAAAACATACATATGGTATACATGAAGCTTCTAAAACCACAGATTAAAGATACTCCGTTTACCAACTTGTCAGTTAACCACAGACACAAACAGCATTTGTGGTAACACATGCACCTGGAGGAAATAGAACAGAATAATAATGAGAGATTAACACAACAACTCCACATTAATTACAGTGAATTCACAAACCTACATGTTTCATTCTCCAAAATATTTTAATGACACTTCCAGATTCATTGTGTCAGGTTTTGCTGGTTTGCACTACTGAAATAAAACTAATGAACTCTTTTCTGGGTTTCCCCATAATCTACTGTCATCAATTTTCATTTGTTCATTCATTCACTCATTAATTTGCTCATGTGTTGATTATGCATGTAGGTATATATGTACGAACAGATGTGATTTTGATCATACAGATACAAAAAAATAATGAAATAGAAAAATAAGAAAACTCCCAGTGGAATTTGCTTTTCCTTTTTCCATCACAAGATTTGATTGCACTGAACTTTGATGAATATGGGTCATGTATATCATGTAAAACAAAATTATGTGATTAAGGGATGATGACTCTTTTCTCTCATCTCATTATCTCTAGCCACTTTATCCTGTTCTACAGGGTCGCAGGCGAGCTGGAGCCTATCCCAGCTGACTACGGGCGAAAGGCGGGGTACACCCTGGACAAGTCACCAGGTCATCACAGGGCTGACACATAGACACAAACAACCATTCACACCTACGGTCAATTTAGAGTCACCAGTTAACCTAACCAGCATGTCTTTGGACTGTGGGGGAAACCGGAGCACCCGGAGGAAACCTACGCGGACACGATGCAAACTCCACACAGAAAGCCCTCGCCGGCCACGGGGCTCAAACCCAGGACCTTCTTGCTGTGAGGCGACAGCGCTAACCACTACACCACCGTGCCACCCTGATGACTCTTTTATCAAGCACTATTTTTTTCCAATTTATTCTGTGATTCAAACTTTCAAACATGCATTTAGGTGGATTGGTCACACTAAATTCCCTCTGCACTCACTGTCCACTTTATTAGGAACACCTGCACATTCATGCAGTTATCAAATCAGCTGATTATGTGGCAGCAGCATAATACAAAAAAAAAATCATACAGATACAGGGCAAGAGCGTCAGGTAATGTTCACATCAAATATCCGAATGAAGAAAAAGTGTGATCTCTGTGATTTTGATAATGGCATGGTTGTTGGTACCAGAAAGGCTGCTTTGAGTATTTCAGAAACTGCTGATCTTCTGGGATTTTCACACACACCAGTCTCTACAGGTTACACAGGATGGTGAAACAAACAAACAAGCAAACAAAAAATTGAGTGAGTGACAGTTCTCTGGGTAGAAACACCTTGTTTATAACAGAGGAAAATGGCCAGAGGAAAATGGCCAGATTAGTTTGAGGTGCCAGGAAGGATATACTAACTCAAATAATCACTCTTTACAAATGTGGTGAGCAGAAAAGCATCTCAGCATGGACAAAACAACAAACCTTGGGTTGGCTACAATAGCAGAAGTCCACATCAGGTTCCACTCCTGTCTGCCAAGAGCAGGAATCTGAGGCTATCATGGACACAGGCTCACTCACAGACTCCATAGTTCAGTGGTGAGAGTACTGGTCTTGTAAACCAGGTTTGTGATTTCAGTCTTTGCTGGGGACTGGAAGGGATATTCTGAAGGAAGAAAGATGATCCAGATAAAAGAGGGAATATTGAGAATACTGACACAAGTGCTGCTCATGATTTCTCATCACCTGAAGACTACTTTCTGCTGGTGAGAATGGCTCCATATGGATAATCTGAAGATCAGTAAGATTACTGTGGATGAGACTGAGGACCTGAAGGTGTCTTTGGTGTGCAATTTCTGCAAAACACTTTGCACTCAAGGCTCCATCAATGCACAGTCGATAAAATCAAAAAAACATCCTTGCTATGGAATTTGTCACACATACAAAGACAATTTAATGATAGCCCTGGTTGAACACAGCAAAATCAGTTAAGCCATAGAGATTTTCTGAAGAAAGTAACATGAACCTGCTTTCCTCCACACATCTCATGCAACCATCTCAAATGTTGAGCAGGATCCTGCAGACATGAAAAAGTCAAACCTTTGAAGGATATAATGAAATTCCAGCAGCACAAAAACAATTATTTGTGGGTTGTTTGGCTTGTTGGTCTAGGGGTATGATTCTTGCTTAGAGTGCAAGAGGTCCCGGGTACCTTAAATGGTCGACCTGGACTGCTGGTTACATGGATTTCACTTGGCTGCATCATTCTTAAAGTGCTAGTCTAATGAAAGTTATATCAGAAAATCCCCAGTTTTCTGTGTGTGATGTGCTCAAATATGCTGTAAAGTTCTCATTCATCTCATTATCTCTAGCCGCTTTATCCTTCTACAGGGTCGCAGGCAAGCTGGAGCCTATCCTAGCTGACTACGGGCGAAAGGCGGGGTACACCCTGGACAAGTCGCCAGGTCATCACAGGGCTGACACATAGACACAGACAACCATTCACACTCACACCTACAGTCAATTTAGAGTCACCAGTTAACCTAACCTGCATGTCTTTGGACTGTGGGGGAAACTGGAGCACCCGGAGGAAACCCACGCGGACACGGGGAGAACATGCAAACTCCGCACAGAAAGGCCCTCGCCGGCCCCGGGGCTCGAACCCAGGACCTTCTTGCTGGGAGGCGACAGCGCTAACCACTACACCACTGTGCCGCCCACTCCGCCATTATTAGATCGCAGCAAATTACAGGTCAGCGGCACTGCATGCATGACGTTATTTGCGCCAATACCTTCTTTTGTCCATGTGGGTTTCCTCCAGGTGCTCCGGTTTCCCCCACAGTCCAAAGACATGCAGGTTAGGTTAACTGGTGACTCTAAATTGACCGTAGGTGTGAATGTGAATGGTTGTCTGTGTCTATGTGTCAGCCCTGTGATGACCTGGCGACTTGTCCAGGGTGTACCCCGCCTTTCGCCCGTAGTCAGCTGGGATAGGCTCCAGCTTGCCTGCGACCCTGTAGAACAGGATAAAGTGGCTAGAGATAATGAGATGAGATGAGAAAGCAATCTGACCTCTGTTCCATGTTGTAATGGTTCGCACTGTGGACTTTGACTCCAGTGATTTGAATTCAAATCTCAGTAGAGTCCTAGTTTGCAGCTTGTAACATACACAGATTTTCTCAACTACAGGGTCTTTTTGATCAAGCAAGCTGTCATGTCCCAAACCCTTTGTTTCTGTTAAAGTGCTTGTCTTACGAAAATTACATTACCCCTGGAAATTATACCTTATAAAACTCGACATGTTAAATAGTTTACTGCAGGGGTTTTCAAAGTGTGGGAGAGTCAGCCCTCCCTCAGAGAGCAAATAAACAACAGCGCCCCCTCACAATTTTTGTTGTTGCTATACTTAATGTTCCATTCGTATTTTTTAAAAAAATGGTTGTTGTACACATTTTTATTTTTTTCTTTTACACATTTTAAACATCTGTGCTTTTTAAAACATCTTTTTTTACACATTTTAAACATCTGTGCTTTTCTTTTTAAAACATCTTGTTTTACACATTTTAAACATCTCATAGCATCATTAGCTAGCACCTCTTGGCAGACAACACACTGTGGCAGTGGAGCATCTTCAGATCCAGTCCATGAAAATCCAAACTTTAAATAATCGTGGTCATACTTCCTTCTTTTTTCAGTCCCCCCAGGATTCCGCGGGCCTTTTTTGTGATTGTTGCGGGCTAAAATGTCTGATGTTGCGGGGGGGGGTTTCCAAAAATTGTGATGAAAGTTGCGGTGTTTTTTAGGTTTTTGTTGCAATTGCATTGCAGGAGGAAGTGAAAGTTGCAAGAAATTGTTGTGATTTTCTCTTTTTGTGATTAAAATTGACTGATATGTTAAATATTAAGTTATCACTGAAAAACTATTGATTAAAAAAACAAAGACACTGAGAAATGGTCCTATAAACAAATTTACCAATATAAAAGATTACTAGGACTACAAAAATGCAGAAAAATAGGCTTTACTTATCCAAATGCACCTGTTGGTTCAAAAGTTAAAGTGCATAGAACCTCACAGCACAACATGAAGTTACCTTAAAATATAATATAAATGCATCAGCTTTCATGTAAGAAAAAAAAACTATTAATACTAGTACTGTGTGCAGGCAGTCTCTCCTGAAGACTAAATTAAACAATAATTATAAACTAATAAAATAAATGGCTCAGGCTTCATAGAAGAAAAAAAACAATTTGAACAGAATCTCACAGTATGATGCTGAAGCTGCCTAAACAATGGAAAATAAAATACCATTTTGGCAAAAATGTTGGCATCCATTAATTTCTTGTATTAAGTAAAAAATTAATATAAAGTGCACAGTCCTTCACTGTAAACATAACACACTTTCAGTAACAGAATTTAAGCCTATATAAACATTGTCTCGCACATGCAGTGTTGCCAGATACTGCTGACGTTTTCAAGTCCAAAATATGTTCAAAACCCACCAAAATGCACTTAAAATCGCCCAATCTGGCAACACTGCGCGCATGCTGCTTCTCTTGAACATATACACGGAAGTAAGGCGGAAGGTAGTTTGTCGACGTCACCTCAAGATGACGCCAAGGATTGGTCAAATTTGCGGGAAGGTTGCGGTGATTGGATATAATTGCAACACCACCCTGAATTCGCGGGGATTGGTTGAATTTGCAAATCGCAACATCGCGAAATCCTGGAGGCTCTGTTTTTTTTGCTTGGCCCAGACTCTGTCTCCTCACTCACTGTAGCTTTAGGTACTAAAAATCGATCCATTTTATCTCTGGCAAAGGCTAGCTGAAGTTCGCTAAATGTCCGCAATAGTAACTTATTCTGGTTTATTTTTCCTCACGTTGTGCCCCCCCAAAGAACTCTGGCGCCCCCAGGGGAGGCGCGCCCCACACTTTGAAAAGCCCTGGTTTACTGCCTAAATTGCATTTTAATACGAGAACAGGAACATGTTCTGTTTAGTTGGTAAAGTTTGGCTCTTTGAGTCCACCATTACACAAACGCGTTCCTGGTAAGTTACTGTTCATTCAAAGAAGTGACATCATATGCAAAACGCTTGAAAGTTCATGGCATTTCTGGCTTCGTCTGCTTTGCAAAGTGTAGCACATTTTAAACTTTTTTTTTTAAATTCCGCAACAAAACTAAACCAAAGTGTGCCTCCTAAGGGGTGTGTCCTTCAAGGCTGTTCAAGTGTAGCTGATAAAAAATGCAGAATTTTGATCCATTGTAGCCCAAAGTCGGCAGGACACTTGTGGAATGAATGGGTTTGATTTGTACTGACAAAGATAGGTAACTTCAAGCCGACAGGATGGTTTGGTGTCTGCTCCATACATTTTAGGAAAGATACATTTGTGAGGCAGATTCACATAGAAGGATTTGAGCGATGTCTGGTACATGAAGCAGTTCCTATGATCTGGAAACAAAAGTCAGCAACGCCATCCCAAAGAGCTCACCGCACAGTAAGTGTCAAGCTTGTGTTTAGCCTGTTGCTTGAATTTATGAGTTGTCCATTGGCATCGCCAGACCCATTTTACTGGGGCATGTGCCGCAATCTATATCTGCTGTGCCCCAGTAAAATTTCCTGATCACATTTCAGAAACAGTAATGTATCTGGCACTGCGGAATAACCGTATACGAACAATGTGTCCAAATCGCACCCATTTGTCTCTCTTAAATTGCTCGTGGAACACTCATCACACAATTAACACACATCATGTGAAACCACATGACTTGAGCTTCCCAAAGGTGCTACCCACGAGTTCCTGTGATAAACAGTTTGTGATAAAATGAACATCAATGAATTCACATCAGATGTAATGATATTCTGCATACAGCTCTGCGTCCATCTCCACACCCGTTCTTATCGGCACAATACTTCACTAACTCCTGCGTTTACACGACAAACCGTACATCAAAATAAACAACAGTCCCTACCATTTCGAATACTATAAAGTATTCATCTGTGCCTTTTGCCTTTCTCAAGTAATCCAGTCTTTAATTTACAGCAAAAATTTGTCTCCAACTTTGGACTGATATTGTAATGTAGCTTACATTAGGTAGTTATGTCAGTACATGATATATTTTTACAAATTATTGCTAAGACATACAGTAGGCTATCCCACTATCGTGATATTTATGTTGCCAGATTCCAGACAATCCACACAAGTATGAAAAGATATTTCGGTTGCCATGCTTCCTATAGTGGTATACATTCAAGAACATGGAAAATTCATAAACACAAAATGTTTTTCCTTGATAGAAAAGCCTGATGTAAATGTGCAAATATTATCATAACCTAGACTGTCTTGAAAAAAAACCCATAGATTATATCATTATAGCATGTATACAAACATGACAATTACCATACAATTATCATAACTGTGAAAGTTGAGCATCAAATCAGTAAAAAAAAAAATTTAAAACGTCCCATGAACTTCCAGGGTTCCAGAAAACAGCTGCTGCAGTTGTTGCTCTTCTTCTTCATGAGCAACTTGGCTTGTGTATTCGTTCACCTCTTTCCGCATGGCTATAGGTTCTAAATCATTCTCAAACAAAAAAACAAAGATTGAGAACAAATTTGAAGAGCTTTTGTGTCTTTTTCAAAATAATCTGTATCCAGAACGCACTGCAAAGCTACTATATTGCCATAAAGATGCATAGAACAAAAAGATCAAATCCCAAAATTAGCTTTCTGTGTAAAAACATCCCTTTGCCGTCTTTATTTAGAGAGCATATCAAACTAACTCATCTCATTATCTCCAGCCGCTTTATCCTGTTCTACAGGGTCGCAGGCAAGCTGGAGCCTATCCCAGCTAACTACAGGAGAAAGGCAGGGTACACCTTGGACAAGTTGTCAGGTCATCTCAGGGCTGACACATAGACACAGACAACCATTCACACTCACGGTCAATTTAGAGTCACCAGTTAACCTAACCTGCATGTCTTTGGACTGTGGGGGAAAAAGTAATTTTCTCAACCTCATGCTTTTTCCATGCATATTTCACAGACTTGTCCCAAGTTTCCTAGTGCTACATAGTCCAAAATTATAATTGTGTAACCAGGAACTTATGAATATGTGCAGCCTGATAAGAATCCTTTAGAGTTTTAGCTGCAGTCTTTTTGTTGATATCAACTGGCTCACTGATAGAGAATTGAGCAGAACTGTTTTGAAAAAACAGTGAGAACTCACAAGCAATGAATGATACAGTTGCAATATCTCAGATCAGAGCTCTCTCCCTTCAAAAAGTAGGTTTAAGGCTCCAATAAAGATTGAACTAGAGGTCTGCGCGGGACAGAATTTTCAGTCCCGCTCCCGCTCGCTCCCGCATTGTGCAGTCCCGCTTCCACAAAGAATTATGATTTTCAGTCCCGCTCCCACCCGCGCCTGCCATATTTTGTCCCGCTCCCGCCCGCAAATCCCGCATGATGCAGACGTTCGCGTTATTTCTCACGAAAGTTCTTGTCATTGGCTTGGGAAATTAAACATGCTGAGCTTAGCTGAGCTCTCCACTGACCGATCCTTCATTTATTGTAAGTTTATTGTTTAGACTCTGACATTCTGCTGACACATTCCAAGTTGAGCGCTGCATGCGCTCATGATTGACAGCTCTCGCTTTGATTGACAGCTCTCACTTTGCGCACTCACACTCCCACTTCTGAGTCTGTGGCATTATGATTCCAACCGCGATTTCATTCTCCTCTCATATGAAGTGCTGCGCAACCACAACCAGCTCCTCAGATTATACACTGTCCATTTCTAGCTTTAAATTGAACAATCTGTGCGATACATAGTCCTTTTTAATACTAGTTAATAATTTTTAATACTTTTTAAAATACTTTTTAATACTTAGGACTAATACTCTTGACTTTTTAACGGTAAATGTACCTCTTTTTAAAGCAGCACTTACGTCTGAAGCACTGTGAGCTTCACTAGAGGAGCTCTGCTCTTCTGCCATGATCGGAGATCTCAAACACGGAAGAGCGGAAAGGAATCGGAAACGTACGCGAGATTAGACCACATCCGCAAATTTAGGCATCTTAAAATGTTTTTATTAATGCCAAATAAAATATCCAGCACAAATTATATACGATATACATAAATTAATAGTTTATAAATTTTATTTTAAACACGTTTTTAGTTAGCAGGACTGCAGCTTATCACCTCTTCCGCCGGTGCCCGCATTGTGCACTCCCCCTCCCAATGAGCTTTCAAAATTTGTGCCGCGCCGCACTGCATCGGGTCCCATAGGGCTCTAGATTGAACTCAACACCCCTGGTTTATAAGACCAGTACTCTAACCACTGAGCTATGGAGCATTAGGTAGACTGTGTCTCGCTACTTGTGTTGCTTGACCTTAGTGCAGCATTTGATACCATTGATCATTCCATTCTTCTGGATAGACTAGAAAATGTTGTGGGAGTTAAGGGACTGGCCCTCTCCTGGCTCAGGTCTTATCTAACTGATCGTTATCAGTATGTTGATATAAATGGTGATATTTCTAGACGTACCGAGGTAAAGTTTGGTGTTCCACAAGGTTCTGTCTTGGGTCCACTGCTTTTTTCTCTATATATGTTATCTCTGGGCGATATTATTCATAAACATTGTATTAGTTTCCACTGTTATGCTGATGACACACAGTTGTATGTCTCTGCAAAACCTGATGAGAGACACCAGCTTAATAGAATTGAGGAATGTGTTAAGGACATTAGACACTGGATGCTTATTAATTTCCTTCTGCTTAACTCTGACAAGACTGAAGTACTTGTGCTAGGACCACATACAGCTAGAAGTAAGTTTTCTGATTACACAGTGACTCTGGATGGCCTTTCTGTTTCTTCACGTGCAGCAGTAAAAGACCTCGGAGTGATTATTGACCCCAGTCTTTCATTCGAAACTCACATTGATAACATCACCCGGATAGCTTTCTTTCATCTCAGAAATATTGCAAAGATAAGAAATTTAATGTCATTGCATGATGCAGAAAAACTAGTCCATGCTTTCGTTACCTCCAGGTTGGATTACTGTAATGCCTTACTGTCTGGATGTTCCAACAAGTGCATAAACAAGCTCCAGTTAGTTCAAAATGCAGCAGCAAGAGTCCTTACTAGAACTAGAAAATATGACCACATCACGCCTGTCTTATCCACACTGCATTGGCTCCCAATCAAATTTCGTATTGATTATAAAATACTACTATTGACCTTTAAAGCACTAAATGGTCTCGCACCACAATACCTGAGTGAACTTCTGCTCCTCTATGACCCGCCACGCCTACTTAGATCAAAAGGTGCAGGCTATCTGCTGGTACCTCGTATAGTGAAGGCTACATCAGGGGGCAGAGCCTTTTCTTACAAAGCCCCAAAGTTATGGAACAGCCTTCCAAGTAATGTTCGGGAATCAGACACAGTCTCAGCATTTAAGTCTAGGCTGAAAACATATCTGTTTAGTCAAGCCTTTTGTTAATGGTGTTTATGAGGTAAAGGAGTAGATCTGGAGGGTCCTCAGACATAGAGTGTTTTGGTAAACTGGGATGTATGGATGCTGTCAGTCCCCACTTGCTTGCTCACTCGAGTTTGTTGACGGTGTAGTGGCTGGCTGCTTTATGTCCCGGGGCTCCCTCATGCCTGTGTTACCTTCTGGCTCTCTCCTTTTAGTTATGCTGTCATAGTTAGTTGCCGGAGTCCCTGCTTGTACTCGGTGCAATATGTATACTGCTCCTACTTATTCAGGTGACATTGGGCATACCTAACAACCTGTGTTTTCTTTCCCTCCCCCCCACCCCAAATCTGTCCCTCTGAGTTACATGGAGTCAACAGGAAATCTTTTGGTGGAGAGGGTGGAGACCTCGACTGGCTATCGTAGCCTGCAGGGAATCGGCCGTCAGACATTCTGTCGCATGTCCCAGACCCGGTGAAATGTAACTGAATTGTCTTGGCCAGCCCTAAGGGTCCCATCTGCATCTCATCATTGCTGAGGAGTGTGCTCCCATCACCTAATCAAGCATCCAGCCAGAGCAGGTCATGATATTTTTTACCATATTAACATGCCATTGTTGTGTGTTATGCCTGATGTAAAGACTCTTGTCTCTGCGAGCCTACCACACAGATTTAATACTTGTCATTTTTAGGGCATACCTAACAACCTGTGTTTTCTTTCTCTCTCTCTCTCCCCCCCCAATCTGTCCCTCTGAGTTACATGTTGATCCTGGGATTGAGATGCTGGCCTCTTCTGCCCCTCGGACCTGCTTGATCCATCCTGGTGCCCTGTGTCTGGTCGGAGTTTTATCGCACCGCTCCTGTGAAGGACGGCCCCATGAGGACAGTTGAGGGTTATACCTGTTAAAACTGTTAATATTATAGTCAGGCTGTCTGTTGTTGCCCAAATGAGGATGGGTTCCCTTTTGAGTCTGGTTCCTCTCGAGGTTTCTTCCTCATGTCGTCTGAGGGAGTTTTTCCTTGCCACCGTCACCACAGGCTTGCTCATTGGGGATAGATTAGGGATAAAATTAGCTCATGTTTTAAGTCGTTCAAATTCTGTAAAGCTGCTTTGTGACAATGTTTATTGTTAAAAGCGCTATACAAATAAACTTGATTTGATTTGAAGTAGACACTTACCTATCATAGATTCAGCCCAAAGCAGAACCTTCAGGACCCTCTGCTGATCCTCAAGTACCACTTGTCCACCAAGTCACCACTTTTCCACTGAGGGCTGGTTCTGAGCTGGTGCCTAATCTTGAGCCAGTTCTTGAAGGCTGGGTACACTTGTCCAGGGTGTACCCCACCTTTCGCCCATTGTCAGCTGGGATAGGCTCCAGCTTGCCTGTGACCCTGTGGAACAGGATAAAGCAGCTAGAGATAATGAGATGAAATGAATTAAATCTGAATGGAATAGAAAAATATGAATCTTTCAAGCATGTAATTTTGTATATGCTAGGAATTTAATTATGATCTAATTCTATTTATTGCAGTAGGATTCCAAATACTGTCTAAGCATTCCATTCCAAAAAAATTTCAAGTGCTTATTTTTGCAAAGGCATGCCAGCTGAAGCCTCTCAGGCTCCAATCTGAAAATATTGGGACCTGAGAGAAGTGGTGCATGTATTGTTGCTTGTGAGTTCTCACTGCTGCTGAGGAAGGGGCAGTTTCTTCAAAACATCTTGCACTTAAATCTCTCTCTTTGAGCCTTTGATACCATCAACAACACCGGATGGACAGACGGACGGATGGACAGGACCCGTTTCTATATCCCCTGCCAAACTTCATTTGTTGCATCCCATTAATACACTTTACAATAGATTATTAGATTCTAATAGAATAGATGAGACAAAATAATTGGGGATCTTTTTTAATGGGCCTTGATTCGTTACAAGTATGAATAGGTGGGCCTCAAAGCAGAAAAGGTTGAGAACCCCTGGCATACATCACATCAGGGGAGTGAAACTCAAGCACTGGAGACCTTAAACCCTACAGGGATTTTTACACACCAAATTTCACCCACAATTCCTAATTCCAAACAGCATTTGATTTTATGGTATGTAAAATGACACAATAGATTGTTTAACCAAAAACAAAAGTGTTTTTACTGGCAACTTTTGACAGTCAGTGTGTGTTTCAAAACATTGTTTCAGATCCCCTTGAGCAAGACTTGAGTGTCTCATGACTAAAACAAATAGCAGAAATATTGTGACTATTTTCTATTTGCATGTGCAAAAGTTCTGAAGATTCCTAACAACATCCTTAAGTTTAAAAAGTATTCTTTTTGTGGGTTGCTTGGCTTTTTGGTCTAGGGGTATGCTTTGGGTACAAGCGGTCCTGGGTTCAAATCCTAGATGAGCCCAGGTTTTACCTTAAATGGCTGACCTAGACTGCTGGCTCCATGGATTTCACTTGGCTGCATGGTTCAACTGATTTGGTGTTCGACTTTCAGAGTTATGTTAAAGCAGTGTCTCTTTGTCAGCTCACTTGCCAGGCAGATGGCTCAATCATGGCAGTACATTTTCACTTTACAGTGCTGCAGGAGCAGGTGGCGCACAATAGGCAGGAATTTGTTAGGATTCACCTCCAAAACTAAGTTGCTCATAAAACTACCAACCTTTTCTGGTTCTAATAGAACCATGTAGACCCTTTCTATTTTGTGCTACAATGTTAAGTAGAGGTGGAGGTGTGTGTGTGTGTTCGGGGGGTCAGCACGCAATAACCGTTATTTAGTTTTTACTAAAATCATCGTATCTCTGCAACCATTTTTTTTTCAAAATTCCAAACCCTATGATCTTCTTGCGGTGTCCCTTTACAGAGAGCTGATTTTAAGGTGAATTGAACCTGTTTGAAATTTTAAGGTAAAGTCCCTACAATAATCACGGAATTGGTGTGAAGGAAAAGGCCACTGCAAGATTAATTTATAATTTACACTCTGTGATAAACTTCCCTGTGTATTTCTGAATCTTGTCATTGCCTTTTTGTCCACTGAAACATCTCATCTCATCTCATTATCTCTAGCCGCTTTATCCTT
Source organism: Neoarius graeffei (assembly GCF_027579695.1). NCBI lineage: Eukaryota > Metazoa > Chordata > Actinopteri > Siluriformes > Ariidae > Neoarius > Neoarius graeffei. Next base: position 4,728,439 of record NC_083585.1, read on the forward strand.
CTACAGGGTCGCAGGCAAGCTGGAGCCTATCCCAGCTGACTACGGGCGAAAGGCGGGGTACACCCTGGACAAGTCGCCAGGTCATCACAGGGCTGACACATAGACAACCATTCACACTCACGGTCAATTTAGAGTCACCAGTTAACCTAACCTGCATGTCTTTGGACTGTGCGGGAAACCGGAGCACCCGGAGGAAACCCACGTGGACACGGGGAGAACATGCAAACTCCACACAGAGAGCCCCTCGCCGGCCCCGGGGCTCAAACCCAGGACCTTCTTGCTGTGAGGCGACAGCGCTAACCACTACACCACCGTGCCGCCCCACTGAAACATGTGCGACATTATATTGCATCTAAAAGCATGATTTCTATATAAAATGAATGGATACGCCATCCTGTTATCTCTCTCAACTAACTCATCAGGGTTTTTCTGTATTTATAGACTCTGAAAGAGATTCTCTCACAACATGAGCAAAATGTACACTGTTCAATTAATACTGTATCTTCAGCTGCTATTAACACATCATATCCATCTTCCATCAAATACTGCCTGGAAACACAATACACTGTCCAGGGATGAGAATGAAAAATATTAAAAAAATCTGAAAAAAGCCGGGGGTTTGGGGGTCGCAGGCATCCAGCAGGGCCCAGGGGCAGAGCCCTGGGAGCTAATGATTTTTGGCTATTTTTTTTTACCCCCAAACCATTAAATTTTATCAGCAAAAAGTTTTAGTTTATTTGGAAATAAATTCCCCTTCTTGGTGGACTACCAGGTGAAAATGATTAATATGGTACATGAGACTTGTTTTTAATCAATTCACATTTGATGATTTCAAAAAATAAATGCACCTTTTAATCTAAACAAGAGCTCTACAGTATCATATTTCTGCATTTTTGCTATTCATGTCTTTGTTAACATGTGGATATCAAGTAAATGAATGAATATATAATTTTTTAAATATATAAAATTCCTTACCAAATGGAGACTGGGCTGCTTTCTCTGAAGTTCTTTTTATAATAGTGATAAGGTTACAATACTTTTCACAATACAATATTATTCACACGGTCAGCTACTGATATCAGAGGCTTTACAGTGGAAGTATGGCCATCTGTGCTTTTCACCAGTGGTTGATGTATATGAGATGCACTGCTACTATCACTAGTCTGAAGTGATGCTGGTAACTGGTAATTTGTCCTCAGAAGTTTCAGTTTGTCTAAAATGATATCATCAGTATCCTATGAAATGTATGTTCTTTGTTGATATACCAGGTTCTGGCTTTCCCCTCCGAGAAGGTAAACCTGTCAAAACAAGCACCCAAACAGGGACTTGAACCCTGGACCCTCAGATTAAAAGGCTGATGCTTTACCAACTGAGCTACTGAGGCTCCCAAATCAGCCTTCGGGAAAGAATCAGTCTTCGGGAAAGAATCAGTCGGGCCCATGGACGCACACATCCAACTGTTTCCGCTGAGAAAATTTGTCCTCCGCACTGGATCAGAGACCTTCTTGCGGCCATCAAAAGCTTATTTGCGTAACTGACTCATGAAATGAACAGCAGGGTGCTTGTCCCCTATTTTTTGTTCAACAGCACTATCCAATGACAACAAGGTGTCATCTTGTCTCTGCTTCACTCATAAAAAGCAGCCCTCAGCACCTTTTCCTCTTGATTGGCCATCGGCTGGCACAAATAATGTCAAAAAAGTACTTGTTTAACCTGTCAAACCATACAGTTAACTCAAAGAAAGCTGAACCTTGGACCTATCTACTGAGCAGTGCAGGCTCTAAGGTGAGCATGGGACATGTGCTTTCTTTTATAACATGAAGGATCTTGACCAGCGGCTCACTTGCACAATGCTACCAGCACGACTCTTCTTCATAGAGGTCTTGCCTTGGTTCAAGGAATGCCTTTCTTCTCATGGTATTGGACTGGTTTGACATGCATCACACGCTTGTCTTTTTGGGACAAGGAGACCAAATGACGAAAAAACAAGCCTATTCCTCTGACAAGGAGTGAACTAGCCATTGGACCATCAGATTAAAACACTGATGCGCTCCCCAGTGAGCTTCTCAGGCTACGCTTTTATGTTTCTTTAGCGGCCAAAGCATGTCAGGACCTCAGACACTCGTTTTCAACAGCTTCCTCTGGTTAAGTGAATCCCCTGCTCATGCCACCTGGTCTTTGTCGCGTTCAAAAACATCGATATTCAAATCTGGTTCAGCTGTTAGAGAATGACCATAATGGCAGTTGGACATTCATCTTTCATACAAAACCTCAGCTGGAGTGGTCACTGAATCTATTTGTCACAGTAGTTGTGTTAAGACTATTTATGATCTTAAGAACTATTTTCAGGTGTTAAAAAAATACTACAATTGCCACTTAAAAAGTACAATAATTACTACCAAAACTACCCAGATCTTCCTAATGATTTTGATCTTGTGCTAAGGAGCTCCATCTGGGTAATGGACATAATCTAAACATTTGAAGCTGTCTAAGGCAGATTAAATTGTTACTGAGTTTGTCTGTTATCCAGTATCAGAAACTGATTGAAAAGTGATTTATGATCTGCCATTTTGGAGGGAACTACACAACAGACCACTGCTTTCTCTTTCCAGAGTTTCACATTTTCTGAAAAATGCTGACATGCATATTTGTCACTGTTTAACTACAATCCTGTTTATGCCCCAAGTTCTCATTAATACTGACTCACAAAACTACTGTAGGTAGTGGGGCAGTACAAGTCAGTTCTCACCTGTTTAGCTGTATATTCACTACTAAAGTATGTTATTTGTTCATATTCATACTGTGGTGTAATCTAATATATATTGTATTGTTTTTGGATTTGACATGTGGAGGTCACGGGCAATAGGTCTCTGGGTCACTAGAGGGTGACCTCATGTTATATATGTGGAACTTGAATTGAAACATTGTTCAGTAAAACTTATGGAATGAGAACCAAGTCGTCATTATTGACTTAAACAACACAACATGGTGTCAGAAGTGGCGACATTGAGCTGCGGACGATCAGCAGCAGCGCGTTAATGTCACGATCCCAAAAGTGTCGACGAAAGCGAAAGTAAAAAAGGAGAAGTATGGAAGACGAGCGAGCACCTGCTGCGCCCAGCGGGCAAGGAGTAGCTAATGTTATACCCCCCACAGCAACGTTTACAATCAAGCCTCTGGAACCGTTTGATTTCGCCAAACCACACAAATGGGAGAAATGGATTCGGCGGTTCGAGCGTTTCAGACTGGCAAGTAACCTAAACAATTCTTCTGAGGCAAATCAAGTAAATACGCTGGTGTACTGCATGGGTGATGAGTCTGACAACATGCTACGAGGGCTAGAGCTAACTCGTGAGAAGCGTCAGCAATACAACGCAGTAAAAACAGGATTTGATAAATATTTCGTCCTGAAGAAAAGTGTGATTTACGAACGGGCTAGGTTTAACAAAAGGGTGCAGCAGCCCACAAAAACCGTGGATGCATTCCTCATGTCACTTTATGCACTAGCAGAGAGCTGTGAGTATGGTGAATTGCATGACGAACTTTTGAGAGACCGATTAGTGGTTGGACTAAAAGATTCAACACTGTCAGAGAAAATGCAACTCGACCGGGAACTCACTCTCACAAAAGCGATCACCATGGCTAGGCAGTCAGAGGAAGTAAAGCGGCAACAAACTGACTTGAGGGGAGAGTTGAGCGCTGCTAAAGCAACTGTAGATGCACTGCACAAAAACAGAGGGAAACCGCTCAATGCTAAACAAATGAAAGGAAGAGGACAGATTCCGGGAAATCTGAAAGCTAAGAAAATGGCACAGAGTGCAACTGAAAACAAAGCGTGCCACAAATGGTGTAAATCTCCATCCCATCCAGCTGTACAGTGTCCTGCAAAAAGCGCTGAATGCCACAACTGTGGCAAAAGAGGACACTATCTAACACAGTGAATGAACTTGCAGAGGACATGGATGGACTGTTCCTAGGAGTGGTGTCTTCTGGTTAGGCACCATGGTTGGCGGATATAAACTTATGAGGCAGCAAGGTAACTTTTAAAATAGATACTGGTGCCGATGTAACAGCCATACCCGAGCACGTATATAAAACAGTCATACACAGAGATGAAAAACTACAGGACGACCCAAAACAGCTGTATGGCCTTGGTGGTGCGAAACTGATGGTCCTGGGGTCAGCCACCGAAACACTCACATATAAGGAGAGGAACACCACAGAGAAAATCTACATACGTGGTTAAAGACCTACATGTTGGTCTATTGAGCAGGCCAGCTTCAGTGAGACTTAAACTCGTAGCTAGAGTTGACAGTATAGACCAAGAGACAGTTAGGAAGACATATCCTAAACTCTGTGATGGACTGGGGCTGGTCCAGAAGCCCTACACGATAAGGCTCAAGCCAGATCCCAAACCTTTCTCTCTTAAAGTCCCACGGCGAGTGCCATTGCCTCTCATGGGCAAGGTGAAGCAGGAATTAGAGAGGATGGAAAAACTGGGGGTCATCAGCCGTGTCGAGGCACCGACAGAGTGGTGTTGTGGAATGGTGGTAGCTCCAAAAAAGGATAAAGATGAAGTCCGAGTCTGTGTGGACATGACACCCCTGAATCAGTCAGTACGCAGGGAAAAGTTCATTTTGCCATCCATTGAACACACCCTAGATATGCTGACTGGGGCACGGTACTTTTCTAAGCTCAACACCAACATGGGCTTTTGGCAGATACCCCTGTCTAAAGAATCAGCTCGCTTTACCACCTTTATTATGCCATTTGGGTGTTACCACTTTAACAGGCTACCCTTTGCACTGCAAAAAGTTAAATCTAACCAAGATTAAATATCTTAAATCAAGACAAAATATGCTTGTTATCTGTCTGCCAAGATAATTCTCCTTTCCAGGCAGGTTTTGTGTAAGAGTATTTCACTTACTTTAAGCATTTTTCCCTCAATCATCTTAATAAGGTATTATAACTTGTTATTGAGATTTTATTACTGGTTTGAGTAAGTTCTGTCTTAAAATGAGAATTACCATAATTTCATCGGTGTTATATTAACCATGACAAGTTTGTCAAAGCCAGAATTTCTTATTTCAAGCATCTTATCCTTTCTTTTAATCTCTTAACACAAAACAGATAACTAAATGAAATGAATTGTTGTATTGCCAATCTGGCAACAAAAATAGGCTACAAAATGGATTGGTTTGTTGTTTTGATTTATTTGGCGGTCTCAGTTGGTATAAACACTTACTTAAACAGAGCACACCAATATGCCCAGATGAAATAGTCAAACTGTTGGTTGGTTGGGGTATCTAGCATGTTAAAGTGAATAGTACAAATCTACTTGTTTTTAGTATAAATACACTAGTTTTAAGACATCTGTGGGGTTTCTAAAGCTAGATATATTTACTTGTTTTTAAAAATCTTGCCAAGTCAAATTTTCTTGTTCTGTTGGCAGATAATTTGGCTTATTTTTAGTAAAATATTCCTCATTTTATTACTTTTTTCTCTTGTTTTTGTAAGCCGGGTTTTTGTAGTGTGGAATAAGCTCTGCCCCCGAGCATTTCCAGAATAGGATGACATCTGAAGTCACAGCAGGCTTGGACGGTGTGGTCTGCCACATGGACAACATCCTTATCTGGGGAGCTACAAAGGAGCAGCACGACGCGAGAGTACATGCAGTCCTGGAACGAGCGGAAAAAGCTGGTGTCACGCTCAACATGTCGAAGTGTGAGTTTGGGAGAAGAGAGGTAAAGTTTTTAGGGCACATTCTCAGCGGACAGGGTGAAACCTGATGCGGATAAAACAAAAGCCGTACAAGACATGAGAGAGCCAACGAACATAAGTGAGCTGAGGAGCTTTCTTGGAATGGTGAACCAGCTTGGGAAGTTCATCCCAAATGTGTCTGAAAAGGACAAGCCACTAAGAGACCTCCAATCCAAGAAGAACCTATGGTACTGGGGTCACGAACAGCAGAGGGCGTTCTGCAGTCTGAAGCATGAGCTCTCCACTGCACCAGTTCTCCAACTGTATGATCCCAGCAGACCACTGAAGATATCAGCAGATGCCTCATCCTATGGGCTAGGGGCAGTACTGCTACAGAAGGATGCAGAGATGTGGTTTTCAGTCGCTTATGCTTCCAGGTCGCTGACTGAGACAGAATAGCGATATGCCTAGCTAGAGAAGGAAGCGTTAGCCTTGACATGGGCCTGTGAGAGATTTAGTGACTTTATATTAGGACTACACTTTGAGCTCGAAACTGACCATAAACCTCTGGTGAGCCTACTTGGAGGTCAGGCTCTAGATGCATTGTCACCACGAATTAGCCTTGGGGAGTGCCTAACTGGCAGCACACTCAACTGGCTTTGCGAGATTTTACTATTTTTAGACTTATTATTTCGTTGACGATAAACTTGAGCTCCCTGAAAGGAATCTAACATCTATAAGATGGCGCATATCTACTCTTGTTCTGTCCTGATGGCTCTTTGTGCTAATTTAACAACTTCAAGACTCACGCAATCAGTCTGGCAAGAACTGATTGGTTTGGGCCTTTCGCGTTGCCGACCTACACATCGCGGCTGCCGTGCTGGCCGAAAGAAACAAAGGTCCATCTCAACTGTGATTGGTAAACGATCTTTAATTCTACAAACTGCCAAGAAATCCTGTCATATAGCTGAATTTGCCAACGATGAATTAAATATTTACGCCAACATCTCTTCGAGTGAATTAAATATTCAAGTTGACACTTTGGTCACTGACAATTCAAACAGTCTCATTGTTCTCAAATGGGATCCAATGGTGTGTCAAACTAATAACTCCAAGCTGATGAAATTATGCCTGGCTAATGTTTGCGCCATCAAATCCACGTCCCCTGCACTCCTGGACTACTTTCTCTCCACCAATGTGGGGTTAATTGCCGTTACTGAAACATGGCTTACTCCCAATGACGTTGCTGCGAAGTTGGAAATTACGCCCCCTGGATATCAATTTGCGCACAGGCCTCGCTCGGATAAGCGCGGCAGTGGAGTTGGATTATTGTACAAGGATTCTGTTACCATTAAGAAAATTGAGGATGGAGAAAAAGAGTCGTTTGAATTTGCTGAGTGGAACATTACTTATGGATCTTTCAGGGCTAGGCTGGTTGTTCTTTATCGGCCACCTTATTCTGAAGATCACCCTGTTACCATAGCAATGTTCCTGGCTGAGTTCTCGGCATTTATGGAAACCATTATCTTGGTCCCGGAACCTCTGATTATTGTCGGTGACTTTAACATCCATGTTGATCGCGGTAATGACTGTAATGATGCTTCTAATTTTCTTGACATTCTGCAATCTTTTGGGCTGATGCAACATGTGACTGGACCGACTCATGAGGATGGGCACACCCTGGATTTGATCATTACTAGATCGTTTGACAGGGTGGTATCGACTAAGCCCGTAATCGATACTTATGTGTCGGACCATGCCTCTGTTCTTTGTGACCTCGATTGCAGAAAGCCTGCTGAATCTCAGAAAAAGGTGTCATTTAGGAAGCTTAAATCAATTGATATGGATGCGCTTCGAGATGACATTGCTTGCTCTGAGCTTTGTACCAAGAAATTCACTGACCTCGAAGAACTTGTTGGGTGTTATAACACCACCTTGACAAAACTACTGGACCAACATGTGCCTGTTAGGATAAGTGCTAACATAAAGCGCAAGTGTGTGCCTTGGTTCAATGATGATATCAGACTCGCAGTCAGGACACGCAGGACTGCTGAGCGGAGATGGCGCAAGTCTCGAAATGAGCAGGATTTGTGTGCGTTTAAAGCAGCAAGGAATCATGCCAACTATATCATGACGGCAGCTCGTAAAGAGTATTGGGCTGAGGTTATTCACCGGAATAGTGGGGATCAAGCAAAGTTGTTCCAGTCAGTAAAGTCACTTCTCTGTGAGCCCTGTAAGGTCTCATTTCCACCAGATGTACACCCTTCAACGTTGGCAAATGAATTTGGAAGGTTTTTCCAGCAGAAGATTAACGGTATCCACGAGACTCTGGAAGTACTCTCTGTGTCACTACCTTTATCCACCTTAGATGGCAAGACTTGCATTACGCATGCGCAGTCCTCCAGTGAGCCTGCACTCTCTCCAGCGGTACCATGTGATCTCTCTACCTTTAAATCGCTATCTATTGAAGAGGTGCAAAAGCTGATTGCCAAGTCACCTATCAAGTCTTGTCCGCTTGATCCCGTACCATCATCTGTACTAGTTCAACTGGTGGAGATTCTCTTGCCTGTCCTAACATCTATGATTAACCTCTCATTTGAAACTGCACACTTTGCTGATGCTTGGAAAGAGGCACTACTTCTCCCTGTGCTGAAAAAAGCTGGTTTAGAGGTAGCATATAAGAACTTTTGACCCATCAGCAACCTCTCCTTTGTTTCCAAGCTGTCTGAGAGAGTAGCTGCTGACCAGCTCACGCAACATGTTATCGGCCAGGGCCTGGATTGTGATCTGCAATCGGCATACAAGGAACACCATAGTACTGAGACTGCTCTGTTGAAAGTAAAAAACGATCTGTTAATGAATATGGATAAGCAACAAGTAACGCTACTGGTGATGCTTGATTTAAGTGCCGCCTTTGACACTGTGTGCCACTCAACCCTGATCAGTCGCTTGGAAAGCAAGTTTGGTGTTAAGGGTACTGCACTCGAATGGGTCTGTTCGTATCTCTCAGGGTGCACTCAGCGTGTATTTATTAAAGGCGCTGTCTCTGAGAAGTTTGATCTTCGCTATGGAGTACTGCAAGGGTCATGTCTTGGTCCTTTGCTATTTTCTCTTTATACATCCAAGTTATGTGACATTACCAAACAACATCTACCAAAGGTTGTCTGCTATGCTGACGACACACAGCTGTATGTGTCATTCCGCCCTGATGAGTCCTCTGGCTCTGGAAAAGCACTTGCTGCGATGTCTGACTGCATACGAGATCTTAGAGCTTGGATGATATCAGATAAACTGATGATCAATGACGGAAAGACGGAGGTATTACTTGTGGGCACTCGTCAACAGCTCAATAAAGTTGACATTGATGCTATCATGGTCGGCTCAAGTAGAGTAGCACCCAGTACATCAGTTAGAAACTTGGGTGCTTGGTTTGATTCTCAGCTGACTATGAATACTCATGTAAACAAAGTTTGTAGTGCCGCGTATTTCCATCTCTATAACATCAAGCATATTCGAAAGTATCTGTCACAAGATACAACAGAAAAACTTGTGCACGCTTTCTTTTCTAGTCGCATCGACTATTGCAATAGTCTGCTCTACGGTCTGCCGGCCAAGCAGCTGGACAAGTTACAGCGGGTACAGAACACTGCCGCGCGCATAATATTTCGCCTGCCTAAGTTCTGTAACATTACCCCTGTGCTTGTTCGGCTGCATTGGTTGCCCATCAAGTACAGAATCAATTTTAAGATCTGTTTAATTACATTCAAGGTTTTATATGGCCTGTCACCTAGTTATCTCTCCGACTTAATCTCGGTGAAGAAAACTAGATATCATTTAAGGTCTTTCAAAGCACCAGTTTTAAACAGACCACGGACAGCTAGGAAGACGCTAGGTGACAGGTTGTACGCAGCGGCAGCCCCCACACTGTGGAATGCACTTCCACAAGTAATCCACCAGTCCCAGAATATAGATGATTTTAAGCGCCTTTTGAAGACTCATCTTTTCAGGGAAGCCTATAATTTATAACTCTATAGAACTTTATTATTAATTTTGTTTTATTTTATAGTCAAGCTATGTTAATTATAAATATATAAATAAGTTTTTTATTATATAAGTTGCAATTTTAGTATTTTTTGTTTTATCATATAATTTTGGAAATTTTAGCTTGTAAAGCACAATAGATCATTTGTATGTTATTTTGACCTATAGAAATAAATTAAATTTGAATTTGAATTCAGAGGTTCAGGATGCGTCTGATGGGGTACCAGTGGCAGCTGGTAGTCTTTCAAACAGGGGAGGCTGGTCGGTTACGATATTTCCAGATTTTAAAAGAAAAAACATCAATTTTGCCCATACTCTTGCCTCTGATCTGGCTGATTGTTGGCAGCGTCACAAACTGTGAAATAACAGGTTCTTTTGGCCCATTAGCCTACTGTCCAATATACATGATGGTGGTGGGGGGAGGGGCATATTTTAACATTTTATATTTTAAAATTGTGGCATGTTGTTTAAAAATTGATCATTATTGAAAGCAGCTCTTTGTCAGGAACCTCAGCAGTAGAGCTGGGTGCCACACATTTCATTCAATGACACTTTCCCTATATTTTACTTATTTTGACTGACAAATGTTTTATTGACAATTTTGATAACCCTTCACTTTTAATCCAGGTCTGTAGTGTGAAATGTTCTCGGCTGTGTTTTTGTTTAAAAATGTTTTCCAAATTGTAGCTGTGTTTAATTAATATCCAGAAAAATATTCCAATATAATATACTCAGCATAAACATTTTAAATAGATTCTATATTTTTGGTCCATCCATGACATATTACTAAAGTAGCCTATTTACTGTTGTTCATGTGGGTCACTTGCTGTTAGCCAATTCACTTTCTCATACCAGGAGAGCTGAAAGGAACGAGTATTATTCCCTACCTTTTTCACCAAGTCAATTTGAGGCGTTGGTCTACCCTGCTCTTTAATTTTAATTTTTTCCTCGAAAGGAAGACTGGCAAATGGCTTCGCCAAAATTAAATCAGCAATGCTTGGCATCCGTGCGCAGCTTTCTTGCTAGCTGCAAGACTAGCCCCCTCAAGTTCAAGTTCAGTCACTCAAATAAACGACATTTCTGGAACTAAGATAGCAAACTTGACAACTCTATATTTACACTTTATTTACAATGAAAATATATACAAACTAAAAAAGCTGGTAGAAACCGTATGTAATGAATGAAATCGAAATGTAAGCTGATCTCTTACAATACACCACAGCACTTGCATGGGACTGAACTGAAATTCACCGCTGCCTGTCTATATTTGAAACGAGCTGTCAATCAAAGAAAATATCTGGCCGCTTTCACCAATCACCAGTCTCCTCGCGGAAACTGCCATGTCCCTCCCATGTGAGGCTGGGAGTCCGTAGGCGGGCGTTTTCGCAGTATTTGTCCAATAATCGTCTTGCATTTTGAGATTGAAAAGCGCATAGCTCCCAAATGCCATTGAAGTCCACTGAGGCTGGGAGTCCGTGAGACTCCGTGGGCGGGCGTTTTCGCAGTATTTGTCCAATAATCGTCTTGCATTTTGATATTGAAAAGCGCATCGCTCCCAAATGCCATTGAAGTGCACTGAGGCTGCGCTGCATCGCACTGTCACGAGGGGGAAAAACTCACACGCACATTAAAGTTATAAGGGAATGATTTCACACTGTAGTGGGTTGAGCACATATATTTCTATGATTCTGGATCTGAAATAGCAATGTTATAAGGTCGGCTATAACATAAGCCTAGTGCAATTCATCCTACAAGATGTTCGTCATTTTTAGAGGAGGCTGAGCCTCCCTCGTTGTCTTAGAGCAATCGCCCGTGTGGGGTACTCCTACTCAATCTATCACACACCTGGAAAAAGCCTCACCACAGCTGATACTCTCTCACGTTCCCCACTGAAAAATGCAGTTGCCAGAAGTGATACTGACTTAATGGGGGACACAAATATCTATGTGGAGTCTTTGCTGGAAAACCTCCCGACCAGCGACAGATATCTGACAGAGCTCTGTGAACAGCTACAGGACGACAATGTCTGCGCACAAGTCATGAAATATTGTGTAGAAGGTTGGCCGGACAGGAACCTTCTACAGGGGCCTGTCAAACACTACTGGCATGAGAGAGCAGCCCTGAGCATGCATAATTGACTACTCCTGGGTGGCTCAAGGTTAGTCATACCCGCTAATATGAGAGATGGGGCTCTTGAGAGAGTACATGAAGGCCACCAGGGTGTAGTAAAATGCATGGAGAGGGCGAGCCAGACTGTATGATGGCCTGGACTGAGTAGTCAGATAAGGGAGCTAGTACTCAAATGTAGAGAATGCATTAAAGAGAGGGTTAATTCAAAAGAGACCTTGATGCCAACCAAACTTCCAGATAGGCCTTGGCAAAAACTAGGTGCAGACCTTTTCATCTTAAAACTTACCTGCTAGTGGTTGACTACTTTTGTAGATATATAGAGATAGCCCAGGCCTACAAGGTCAATGGATGTTATTGTTCCTCTGAAGTCAATGTTTGCATGCCATGGTATCCCAGAGACCTTTATAAGCGACAATGGCCCACAGTTCTCTTGACATGAGATGAAGGCATTTGCAACTGACTATTGCTTTGAGCATATGATGAGCAGTCCTAAATATCCACAGAGTAACGGTGAAGCCGAATGTGCTGTGCGAATGGTCCAAAGCTTGCTTAAGAAGGCCACAGACCCCTATTGAGCCCTGTTAGCATACAGAGCGACACCATTGAGTAATGGTTACAGCCCTGCTGAATTACTCATGGGACGGCGCCTGCACACCACATTGCCTATCTTAGATTATTAATTAGATATTAATAATCTTTAAAAAAAATTTAATTAGATATCTCAGATATTAATAATAAATTACCAACAGCTAGATTATGGTATATTTCCAAATTATTACAATCACTTACCACATTACATAACTTTTATATGCACCCTTTTGAATTCGAGGGAGATTAGGGACTTCATATATTGTTCACACAAATAAACACAGTTTGTTTAATAAATGAATTTATTATAACAAAGATAAAAATAATAAATCAATATATACAAGCAGTGAGGTGTGTATATACATGTGTGGTGTGTGTGTATGGCCTAGCTTGTTGCTAGCTATAACAAAGGAATGTTATCTAAGTAGAACAAAGGATTAGCTCTGTTGCTAATGTATGCTTGTGTGTGTGTGTGTGTGAAGGACTTGACCATGTGTTTAGCCTTGTGTAGCTAACTACATGTGGTGGAGGCCTAGATTAGCCTTGTGTTGCTAGTGTGTGTTTGTGAAAGGCCCTATGGCCTAGCTAAAGTGTGTTTGTTAGGCCTGGTGAGGCCTACTGAGCACGTGTCACTAAAGACAAAAGGGAAGCTATCTAAAGTGTATCAGGCCTGGTCAGGCCTGTTGAGCACGTGTTTTCTCAGTAACAAAGATTCCACACTCATAACATTACCAAACTCACTGAAGCCTTGATAAGGTCAAAATGTATGATAAGGAAATTAAAATGTTAGTAAGCAAAGAAAAGCATGCACAGCCTATCTATTAAACAATTGAGAGAACATAGAACCAAAATAAATCAACACGCTGCGTGTCTAACAGTGTAACAGATAAACCTGGGTTTAAATTCACACTATTCCAATAAAAGCAAATTCCTAAGACTATCTTAATTATGCCCAAATGCCAAAATCTTACTTAATCCTGCCTTTAGCAAGATATGAAGAACTATTCGCCGGTGTAGTTTCGGGCCTTGCCGTGGGAGCACGTGAGCCGCTCGTGATGGAGGCTTTCGGGTCCAGCGGAGCACTTGGGTGGTTCCCGTGGAAAGCAGAGGATTCTTGGTCCGAACCTCAGCGTTCGTGAGGAAAAGTCTCTGATCAGAATAAGATGCACAGCGCTTTTGAGTTAAAAAGGATTCAATCGCTTCTTAACTTTTAACTGCCTGGACTGCAGTCGTGTCGTCACTTCTAATACGAAGACACCGGTTGTAACTCAGGTTGAGTTTAAAGATCGCGCTATTCTGGACTTTTACCTTGGCCAGTGGTTAGGCACAGAACGCGCTGGATGGTGAATCTTGCAAGAAAGAAGACGTCTTTTTGGCGGAGAGCATCTCTTTTCTGCGTCTAGCTTCCTTGAAAATTGGACGCGAGAGACAACATGGCGGAGCTTCCGCTTGGACTTATACGTGCATGGCGGACTGATGTAGATGATCCCGCCCACGCGTGACGTAGGTCACGCGGAAGTTGCCTGGGAATTGTAGTTCTGACACAAGATGGCGGCATGATACCTACAGTCTCATCCACAGTAATCTCACTGATCTTCAAATTGTCCATCTGGGGCCATTCTCACCAGCAGAAAGTGGTCTTCAGGTGATGAAAAATCATGAGCAGCACTTGCTCACCTTCTGGTGTCAGTGTTCTCAATATCCCTTCTTTTGTCTGGATCACCTTTCTACATTCAAAATGTCCCTTACAGGCCCCAGTAAGGGTTGAACTCAGGACCTCTTGTTTACAAGAGCAGCACTCTTACCACTGAGCTATGGAGCCCTGACTCATTCACAGTTGCTGAAGATTGTGGCCACAGCAGAACCTTGAAGCCCCTGTGCCAATCCTCAAAACAGCCCACAGAAACTGCTGTAATGTCACTCACAACTTTACTTCCTAGCTGCAGTTATCTTCTGTTTACTATTTGCCTCACAAAAAATGGCTACACATTTTAAATAATGCAGTGTGTCAATCATAGAGTGGGCTGTACATTCTGGCTACTTTCTCATCTGAGCTAACAAAAACACTGGACAGGCCAAGCCATCAAGAGACAAACCATAAACACCATGAGTGACCTCACTGATCTTCAGGCTCTTCATGTGGGGCCATCCTCAAGTCAAGTCAAGTTTATTTGTATAGCGCTTTTAACAATAAACATTGTCGCAAAGAATTTGAATGACTTAAAATATGAGCTAATTTTATCCCTAATCTATCCCCAATGAGCAAGCCTGTGGCAATGGTGGCAAGGAAAAACTCCCTCAGATGACATGAGGAAGAAACCTCGAGAGGAACCAGACTCAAAAGGGAACCCATCCTCATTTGGGCAACAACAGACAACATGACTATAACATTAACAGTCCTAATATAAAGTCAGCTTCGTTGATGCTATAAATTCCCCACCGACAGAAACCCGAGCAGAAAACCATTCACGAAAACTGCAGTCCCAAAGTCAGCAAGTCAACTGCAGTCCTAAAGTCAGCAAGTCAACTGCAGTCCCCAAGTCAACTGCAGTCCCCAAAGTCAGCAAGTCAACTGCAGTCCGCAGCCACAAAAGCACCACTGCAAGTGTCCAGAGCTTCCTCCAGATGCGATCCCCAGTTGTCCACATGGGGCCACCCTCCACAGGCGCGATGCGATGAGACCATGGTAAGTAGGGGTAGCACGGTGGTGTAGTGGTTAGTGCTGTTGCCTCACAGCAAGAAGGTCTGGGTTTGAGCCCCATGGCTGGCGAGGGCCTTCCTGCATGGAGTTTGCATGTTGTCTGTGTGGGTTTCCTCCAGGTGCTCCAGTTTCCCCCAAAGACATGCAGGTTAACTTAACTGGTGACTCTAAATTGATGGTTGTCTGTGTGTCAGTCAGGGCAGGAATTTTGTGAGGGCCATGGCCCTTGTGCTCTCTCAATCTGGCCTTGTGTCCTTGGAAAAAAAATATTTGCCGTAAGGCCACAGTGGCCTTGATGCCCTGCGGTTTTGTAGTCTGCCTCGTGACTGCCAATAGGCTTTAACATCACCTGCGTCTATTGAGAAAAAAATACGTCTTTTGATGACATTCTGGATTCTTATTGGGCAACTCATCAGTGGTGGATCGGACTCAAGCCTGGCATGAACCGCTCCGACATGCTATAATGACAGCAATCTATCACCAGCCAACCAGGAGACTTAATCCCCTTCCCACTTGTGTCCGCGTCTGAGACGTTGAATTTTCACAGAAGGAGGGAAGAAGTTGACTGAGGTAAGACTGTGAGATAAATTAACGAACAAATAAGATAGGAATTTCAACATACTGTATAGGGCTTAAGTTTGTTACTGTTATAGAAGCATTGCTTGTACAGTAACGTTATGTCGTTACAACATTGACCCACTTTTAACGTGCCAAGTACTGACTGTAGCCGGTAACAAATGCTAATTACAGTAGCTTGCTGTCAAGTTTTTCCTTTGTCAAGCTTTAAGCGTAACGTCATGGATGTTACTACTGCTTGTTCCTGCTGTAATATGATACGTGATATGTGCTGTTGTCTGTTCATAGCCACTTTTTTAATCTATGCAGTTAACATTGTTTTGTTACTAGTATTGTATGTTTTTTTTTTTTTTTTGCTGTTTAACTGAAGTGTAACTGCTGCCATCTTGATGAGGTCACCATCGCAAGAGATTTTATCTCATTGTTAAAAACAGAAAAATGCAGGCAGATTGTCCAAGGAGCATGCAAAGTGCAAAGACCTTAAATTGCTCTGTGTAAATTAGAAAATGGTGCAACTTCCTCTGTAGTCATCATCGGACAAGCACAGACTTGTCTTGAGTTTTGAGCCAATCACAACAGGGCAGCACTGTGGCCTGAGGTAAAACATGATAGTTTAATTTTGTTTAAATTACAAAAATGAATACACCCAATGACTGTCTCATATACTCTTCATATACTCATACTGTTTAAGTAATGCAATAAAACTAATCTTTAAAAGTGGTATTTACTCAAACTGTTTGCATAGAATGAACTTTCAGGTTAACAGTGTAATAGTGTTGCACTGTTCTGCAAATTTGCAATTTAATATTTCAAATCTTGAGACATGAAAATGCTATTTTAAAAAATAAAAGGTCAGAAATGTTTTCTATGTTGTCTATTTAGTTCATTTTATTTCCTCAATAATTTTCCTTGATTGAGAAATCGGTCTGGGCTCTTATGGGTTAATCAGTAGCCTGCATGCTACAGGGATTAAAGCAAAAAAAAAAATCCTGAGCCTGAACTTTTTAGACTCATGCAAGCGACTCTATATGGCCGGTCAGTTGGAAGAGTTGGCACACAATATAGGCATATATATGTGTAGAAAGTCCCTTAGGTGTGGGTGGAGCACAGAGGATGGCAGGACAGAGATTCAGGTGATTATAAGGCTTTATTGCCACACTTTTCAGTCTAACAATAACCACTGCACTTGACCACGCCCCCGCTGCCACAAACCCCCACCGCCCGACTCAGGCCGGGCAGCCATCCGGCCCGCAGCCGACTCCCCCCCCCTTGGCGGGAGAGGAAGTCCGCCACAACCATCTGCGCCCCCGGCCTGTGGACCACCTTGAAATTGAAGGGTTGGAGTGCCCGATACCAACGGGTGATCCGCGCGTTGGCATCTTTCATGTGGTGGAGCCACTGGAGGGGCGCGTGGTCCGAACAGAGGGTGAAAGGGCGCCCCAGCAGGTAGTAACGGAGGGCGAGGACCACCCACTTGATCACTAGACATTCTTTTTCAATAGTGCTGTAGCGCCCCTCAAGCACCGACAGCTTCCTGGTAATGTACAGGATGGGGCGGTCCTCCCCCTCCACCTCCTGGGACAACACCGCCCCCAGCCCTCTGTCTGACGCGTCAGTCTGCAACACAAAAGGGAGAGAAAAGTCAGGGGAGTGTAATAGTGGCACCCCACACAGTGCAGCCTTTACCTCAGAGAAAGCCCGCTGGCACTGCTCCGTCCACTGGACCGGATCTGGTGCCCCCTTTTTAGTGAGGTCAGTCAGCGGGCTGGTGATGTCCGAATAATTAGGTATAAACCTACGATAGTAGCCAGCCAGCCCCAGGAACTGTCTCACCCCCTTTTTGGTCTTGGGCCTCGGGCAGGCCGCAATCGCTGCTGTCTTATTAATTTGGGGATGCACCTGCCTGTTGCCCAAGTGGAAGCCCAGATACCATACTTCCACCCGCCCAATCGCACACTTCTTCGGGTTGGCAGTGAGACCCGCCCGCCTCAGCGACCTAAGGACGGCCCTCAGGTGTTGCAAGTGCCGCTGCCAGTCGTTACTATAAACGATTATATCGTCCAGATATGCGGCCGCGTAGGTGGCGTGGGGCCGGAGGACCCTGTGCATCAGCCGCTGAAACGTAGCAGGTGCCCCAAACAGCCCAAAAGGAAGTGTGATGAATTGGTGTAAGCCAAATGGGGTGGAAAAGGCCGTTTTTTCCCGGGATAGTGGAGTCAAGGGGATCTGCCAATATCCCTTTGTCAAATCCAGTGTCGAATAAAAGCGAGCTGTGCCTAGTCGATCGAGCAGCTCGTCAATACGAGGCATTGGGTACGCGTCGAATTTAGACACCGCATTGACTTTTCTATAGTCCACACAGAACCGGACCGACCCGTCGGCCTTGGGGACCAAGACCACCGGGCTGCTCCAGTCACTGTGGGACTCCTCGACAATGCCCATTTCGAGCATGGTCTGAAGTTCTTCCCGAACCACCTTTTTTTTGTGTTCGGGTAGCCTGTAAGGGCAGCTACGCACTACCACCCCTGGGGGCATCTCTATGTGGTGCTCTATGAGGTTAGTGCGACCAGGCAGGGGCGAGAACACATCCGAAAACTCGGCCTGCAACTGGGCGACCTCCGTGAGTTGGGTCGGGGAGAGGTGGTCTCCACAGGGGACCGGAGAGGTACGTGATGCCAATGTCCCTTTTTGAACCTCTGGCCCCAGCTCTGCCTTCTCCGGAACTACCGACACCAACGCCACGGGGACCTCCTCGTTCCAGAGTTTAAGCAGATCGAGGTGGTAAATTTGTAGCACCCCACCCCTGTCCGTTCGCCTCACCTCATAGTCGACGTCCCCGACTCGCCGTGTGACCTCAAAGGGTCCTTGCCACTTGGTGATCAATTTGGAGCTCGACGTGGGCAACAGTATGAGTACCTTATCTCCCGGAGTGAACTCTCTAAGGCGCGTAACCTTGTTGTACAGGCGGGCTTGCCGTTCCTGGGCCTGCCACAAATTCTCCTGAGTTAGGTGGGTGAGCGTGTGGAGTTTTGCACGCAGGTCCATAACGTATTGGATTTCGTTTTTGCTTTGTGAAGGTCCCTCCTCCCAATTTTCCCGCAGCATGTCTAGGATGCCGCGCGGCTTATGCCCACATAACAATTCGAACGGGGAGAACCCCGTGGAGGCTTGGGGGACCTCTCGCACTGAGAACAGCAAGGGCTCGAGCCACTTATCCCAATTACGTGCGTCCTCACTTATGAATTTTTTAATAATATTTTTGAGGGTGCGGTTGAACCGTTCTACTAAACCGTCCGTTTGTGGGTGATACACACTGGTGCGGATCAGCTTAATCCCCAGTAACCCATACAGTTCGCGCAGTGTCCGTGACATAAATGTAGTGCCTTGATCAGTCAGAATCTCTTTCGGGATTCCAACTCAGGAGATGACGCGGAAGAGTGCCTCCGCAATACTGCGTGTGGAGATATTGCGCAGAGGCACTGCTTCCGGGAAACTAATATAAAGCGGTACCCTTGTGCTGACCGATCTAATGGCCTGACGAGATCTATCCCAATTCTTTCGAACGGGGTCTTGATTAGAGGTAGAGGGTGCAAAGGCGCTTTTGGAATGGCCGCTGGATTTACTAACTGGCATTCGCGGCATGCCGTACACCACCTACGGACATCGCCACGAATCCCCGGCCAATAGAATCGGGCCATTATTCGGGCTAGCATCTTATCCTGCCCTAGGTGTCCAGCCATGGGATTAAAGTGAGCCGCCTGGAATACCAATTCCCAGCGGCTCTTTGGAATCAAAAGCTGTGTGACTCGCTCTTTTGTCTGAGTGTCCTGCGTCACTCAGTATAATCTATCCTTCATAATAGAGAAATAGGGGAAGGACGGGGTGGCGTTCGGCTGGAGCGTTTGACCATCGATTACTCTCACTTGGTCAAACGCATGCCGCAGAGTCTCGTCTCGCAATTGTTCTAATGGGAAATCAGTGAGGGATTCCCCAACAAAAAGAGGAGGAGCCGGCGGCTCCTCACTCTGTCGCGGAGATGACGTAGACGGCTCTGCAACAGCAGCTCCAGCCAAAGCGACACCGGGACCTCCCCCTGCCAAATGGCAGGACCCACTCTTTACTAGGCGCGTCATTAACCCCTGAAATCCCGGCCAATCAGTCCCCAAAATTAAAGAGTGGGTAAGGCGAGGATTAACCGCCGCCTTCACTATAGATTTTTCCCCTCTGAAAAATATGTGGACCGACACCAAAGGGTAGCTGTGAACATCCCCATGCACACACAACACCTTCACCCCCTGTGCTCCCCCCAATGCCTCGTCTTGCACCAGGCTTTGGCGGATCGAGGTCTGATTGCAACCAGAATCCACCAACGCCTGATATGTAGCCCCTTGGACACTCACCGGTATGCGATACGCTCCGGCCCAATCGAGGGCGGCCTCTGGCGCGTCGGGGATCTGTACCACTGCGCCCACCTCCATTGCTGTGCACTGTTGTTGCAGGTGGCCCGGCTCCCCGCAGCGCCAGCAAACCGGCCCGGGCTTTCCCTCTGCACCGGTGCTTTGGGGCTCACCCACCTGAGGAGGGGGAGAGACAGACACAGAAAGGAGAAACGGGAGGGCACCACGGGTGCAGCGGGCCGGCTGGGGTGGAGCCGGCCCCCGTCTCCGTGGTGGGGGAATGGGGCGAGGACGGGACACAGAAGGGAGGTGAGAGAGAGAGAGAAGAGGAGAGAAGACATCGTCGGCTGTCCTGCCGCTGGAACAGCCGCCAAATGATCCTCCGCCAGTCCGACTGCCTGATCCAGCGACGCCGGGCGGTGGCACTGGACCCACTCCGCGGTTCCTGCTGGTAAATGGGCGATGAACTGTTCCAGCACCACCTGATCGACGATTCCCTCGGCGTCGTGATCGTCGGCCCTCAGCCACCGCCAGCAGGCATCCCGGAGCAGCTGGCCGAACGCGAACGGCCGGCCGACTTCCTCCAATCGCAGCGCGCGGAAGCGCTGGTGCTGTTGTTCTGGTGTGCGCCCCACGCGCTGGAGGACAGCCTGGCGGAGGTCCGTGTAGGCCGGTCGGCGGGGAGCTGTAGCACGGCCAGCTGTGCCTCTCCCATCAGGAGGGGGAGGAGGCATGCCGCGCGCTGCTCCATTGGCCACCCAGATGCTTCGGCGACCTGTTCAAACGATGTGAGGAACACCTCGGGGTCGTCCTGCGGGCCCATCTTGGTGACAGTGAGGGGAGACGGGCCCGTGGCCGGGGTGCTGGTGGACCCCGCCAACGCGAGGAGATGCCGGAACGCCTCGCGATCTTCCTGCTGGGCCAGCACCAGGGCTTCGAAGCACCGCTCTTGTTCCTTTCGGAGCGTGACGAGCGCCTGGTGCTGGCTTTGCTGAGCCGTGGTGAGGGCGTGGACCAGGTTGGCAAACGGTGAGGATTCCATGGGGCTGCTGGGTTGGTGCTCCACCTTTCTCCCGGGTTTCAGCACCACTGTAGAAAGTCCCTTAGGTGTGGGTGGAGCACAGGACGGCAGGACAGAGATTCAGGTGATTATAAGGCTTTATTGCCACACTTTTCAGTCTAACAATAACCACTGCAGAGAAAGACACACATTCTGTGTTCTCGTCCGGGGAAGAGCGTCCCCTCTGCTCTCCCTCAGTCTCCTTAAATAGGGCGTGGTTACTGGGAAGACACACAAACACAGGTTAATTACCA
This sequence comes from Neoarius graeffei, assembly GCF_027579695.1. Lineage (NCBI taxonomy): Eukaryota > Metazoa > Chordata > Actinopteri > Siluriformes > Ariidae > Neoarius > Neoarius graeffei. Next base: position 4,749,886 of record NC_083585.1, read on the forward strand.
TCAGGTGTAGTGATTCTGCCACTCACCTTCCCTGGCTCCGCCCTCCTGTCACAGACCGGTGCTTGACCATGCCCCCGCTGCCACAATATGTTTTATGTGGTTGCAGGGGTCGTAATATGCGAGAACACATTCACAGGGTCAAAAAGATTGCATGAATGATTGCAGACTCAGTTTGACTTTTGAAAATGCAATACCAAAAACGGCCAGTAGATGGCAAAAGTGCACCTCACCAAAATATGCTACATGTAGCATTTAGGATTTCTTTTGATATCAAGTTTTGATGCTAAGCTTTGTCCTTAACAGGTTACAAACTGACCTACAATCACAAGGTGAACTGTTACAAGGGTATGTGAAATTCAGTCTTGCATTGGAAAAATAAAATCTTTGTAACCATTTAATTTAGGGTACATTAAAAGGACAGTGGTTTACTTTTTAAACAGTTTTAATAATTCAAATAATTCAACAATTTCAACATTTCAATAACTTTTAACTTTTAACTCACAGCTGCTCTGTGAGCAGGGTCTGACTCGTGTCTAGGAAGAACGTTTTTGCCACTGGATGCATATATGAGCTTCTTGGAGCACAGCATGCAGAAGCAAGCACCTGGCTCCCTCAACTTCCTACACCAACTGCTAAATGGCTTGCCATCTCGTCCAATCTCCTCCAGCCATGCCCAGCGCCATTTATTCTTCAGACCTTTATCTATGGCGAGGGTATTTTCCCCTGGCTTCATATACTGCATCGTCCCCACTCCATGAAATGCCGCTCTCTCTACTCTGAAGTTGCTCGAGGCACATTATGTTAAGACCCGCCCCGTTTTACTTCTGATTGGCTAATACTGTTAGTTTCAGAACCGGAGAGTTGCGCTTCGTTCCTATCATTGGCAGAGAATGAACACACTCGAAAGCCATGGGGTTATCGAACGTTTTTTTCCTCCTAATAATTATATATATATATTGCCCGGAGTCAAGCGCTGTACGCCGGAAATCCGGCAGGGGGCCGGAATACTTTAATCCCTGATGCTAGTATATTGGCCCTTTTCCACTACCCTTTTTCAGCTCACTTCAGCTCGCTTCAGCTCACTTCAGCCCGACACGGCTTGCGTTTCGACTACCAAAAACCAGCACGACTCAGCTTGTTTCAGCCCTGCTTAGCCCCTAAAACTCGCACCGTTTTGGAGTGGGGCTGAAGCGAGCCAAGCCGTGCCGAGTGAGGTTGGGGGCGTGAGCAGACACTCCCCTGTGCACTGATTGGTGAGGAGGAGTGTCCTCACATGCCCACACACGCCGCGCGAGCGCGCTGGGATCTGTAAACACCGCAAACCCGGAAGGAGAATAATTACGAATTACGAGAATTTCTGAAGCCTTATGCGCCTCGCCTCATCTATACGCTCTTGCCAGTATCTGTCCGCGTTGTCGGTGACAACAAGCCACAGCACCAAGACCAGCAACACTAACGACTCCATGTCCTCCATGTTTATTGTTTACTATTCGGGTCGTGAGACTACCGCTTAAAAGCTCACTGAATCAGTGACATACAGAGCATCGTGGACGAGTTCGCGGAGCGCAAGGCTCGTCGTATGCCCTTCAAATAATGCGCGCAGTAGGCTATTGATGTTTTATTATGAGCCATGTACAGTATGTCACCTAATGTTTTTTTGTTTCTGAGTTACATGTTCGTTTGAAGGACTTAATGTACAAAATAACATAGTTGCACCCCGTAGTGTTGAAATTGGTAAACACAGTGCATTCAGTGAGGTTTGCACCGCCCTCCTTTTATTTCTGACTCTTCCTGTCACCGTTGCAACCTCTGAGCGCTCATTCGTATGCCCTTCAAATAATGTGCGCAGTATAGGCTATTGATGTTTTATTATGAGCCATGTACAGTATCCTAATGTTTTTTGTTTCTGAGTTACATGTTCGTTTGAAGGACTTGATGTACTAAATAACATAGTTGCACCCGGTAGTGTTGAAATTGGTAAACACCGCAGTTGCGGACATTTTGTAGCCTAAAATGATGTTATGATAAGCTTTAATAAAGGGCCCGGTCATTTGCCCCGCCCCCGCTCTGACTTGTTCCGCCACTGTCACTGATGTCACTGTTTGCGCTGCTTAACGACATCACGTGACGTCCACCCACTTTCGCTAACTCCACCCAATGTGTCCACCCACTTCCAGCCAGCACGGTTCAGCGCGGTTGTAGTCGAAATGCAACTCCAACAGCCCCGCTCAGCTCGACTCAGCTCGACTCAGCACGGCACGGCTCAGCCGTGTTTGTAGTGGAAAAGCGGCATATGTTCCATTTACAGTCAAGCATTTTGATGTACTCCAGGTGTAACCCCTCATAAAATCTGCATTGTGAAGTGCTTGAAGGACGAGGAGACGTGGGACAGTGTAGCAAACTTTATTTACCCTGGGATGCACAAAATAACATGGGAGATCAGCAGGGCAGCGCAGGCTTGCATGCACAAAAGAAAGCACTCGCTCACTCTCCAGGAACTGTGCGAGAGAGCATATGAATAAAATCAAATAAAACAGAAAAGAGCCTAACAAGGAATTGCTTATGTACCTGGGATGCACAAAATAACATGGGAGATCAGCAGGGCAGCGCAGGCTTGCATGCACAAAAGAAAGCTAGCATGGGGAGAGATAATGAATTAGCTATACACATGTGTGCTCTGTAAACTCTGACATAACATGCTCAAATTGACATTAAAATAATATAACATACACTGACAATGACTACAAGTGTTCAGACACAATCTACATCAATGAGTGTTGATTTAGAATGTTAACACGAGCATGAATATTTAATTACGTTCGAAGTGCTGTTTACATAGAACTTACCACTTGCTCACTCTCCAGGAACTGTGAGAGAGAGCCAAGCGGTTCTACCTCTAGAGGTCGGTATTCACGTGAACAGCTGGGTGCAAGTGGGATCAATATATATACTGTTACATTCTCCCCCTCTTAATTCCACTTGCACACAAAAAACACAACAAAGCCAGTGCTCCTGCATCAGACATCCCAGCAACAAACATCCATGGCAAGTAGAATACCCAGGTACAAGGATAACACACTATTATTACACACATTATTACACATTATACACATCACAAAGATCTTGAATTGAAATAGGCATATCATCCTGAGATACACCTCCGTCAACCAAAGGTTGTTCATCTAAGAACTCGTGAGGGTGACACAAACCCTACAAAGATGGCCTACGAAGTGCCATTTACACTTCACACATTCAATTCAGTATCAGCATGCACAATAACATGCCACATCAACATCATAATACCAAGAAGCCACTTAAAAATGAAAGGGAAGAAAAGTAGGAAAATAGTAGAAGAGGAAGACTCTACATTAACCAACTGTTGTAACACTAAGAACTGAACTTGCCCACTTCCTAAGTCTACTGGCTGGTGAGGCAAGTGTTTTCTGAGCAGACATATTGTAAATTAGTCTATTCACTGGTCGAATAATCCGACCCACTCTAGACCTACGTGTAGGAGTGTCAGGCACGTGTTGGGCTTCTGTAGGCACAGGGGAATGTAGGGGCATGGCGTGTCTGTGTGGTACAGTGGTGCCCAGACTAACACTGTCAACTGCACTGGCACTCGCATCAGAATCACAGGTCTCCTGGTCTGGCACTACACTGGCAATTTCAGCACTATTGGTCAGAGAGTTATTGTCTGCTGTCAGCTCAGCCATACCAGGGGTTTCTGAATGTGGAATACGGTCAGGGCTCTCGAAGCCAGGCTCTTCAAAAGGACTGTGAGATACCCATTCATTTGTTAGGACAGTTTTGTCTACGCACTCTGAGTGCTGGTTGGAGGAAAACATGGTGTTGTCATCACACTCAACACTACAGGAGGAATCCAAAGATACACTCTCACTCTCTGCTTCAGTCATGACAGGGAGAAAATTCACACACACGAGCATGTTACGATGAACGACTTTAGTCTGTCCAGTTACTGGGTTGAGAATTTTGAAAATATGAGTCTTTGGATCAGTGTCAGTTACAGTGTAAACAACATTTTCCCACCTGTCTGCCAACTTCTTTCGGCCTCTCTCACCCTTGTTAGCAAGCAGCACTCTGTCACTGCACACAATCTGGCCACCCTTCACCTGCCGGTTGTAGACTTGAGCTTGGTGTTTCTGTTCTCTACTGGCGTTCTCCTCAACAAGGAGCATGGCCTCACGGAGGTCTTTGTGGAGGGATTCTACAAACTTGGGGTAGGCAACTTCACTATCTTCCCTCAGTACAGACTTAAACAAGACATCCACTGGTAGGCGAGGGACACAGCCAAACATAAGGTAAAATGGGGGGAAGCCAGTTGTTTCATGGACAGTGCAATTATACATAAAAGCCAGTGTATGCAACATTTGCGGCCAAGATTGTTTCTCTCTAGGCGGGAGTGCTCTGATCATGTTGCCTAGTGTGCGGTTGAACCGCTCAGCAAGGCCATTGCCCATATGGTGATAGGCAGTTGTGTGTGACCTCTTCACCCCTGAGATCTGAAGCAGGGCAGCTATCAATTCACTTTCGAAGTTCAACCCTTGGTCCGAGTGAATGCGTTCAGGAAAGCCATAGAAACAGAAAAAATTGTCCCACAGCTTCCGAGCCACCTGTCTTGCCGTCTGGTCTGAGCAGCGGAATGCATCGGACAGTTTTGTATAGTGATCTGTCACCACTAAGACATCAACAGGTCTGTTCTTCGAATCCTCTGCTGTCCAAAAATCAATGCAGACTAACTGAAGTGGTGCTGTTGTCTTGACACTCTCGAGAGGAGCACGACCCTCTGGCTCTGGCGTTTTGCTCACCACACATCTGGTGCAGCACTTCACATGGTCCCCAATGTCCCTCTCCATGCTGGCCCAGTAAAACCTCTGCTTGACCAGGTGCAGTGTCCGAAGTTGACCCTGGTGTCCAGCATCCTCATGGCAGCCTCGGAGGACATCAGACCGGAGGGACTGGGGAACTACATATTGAAATTTCTTTCTGCCAGTAGCTGGGTCTTTAGCCACTCTGTATAAGATCTCATCCATTATAGACAACTTCTGCCACTGCTTAAGAAGTCTCAGTGTGGTCCATGTCTCTTGAGCGCATTCACGCCTGGAGGGTCGCCACCTCCGTCCAACATAAAAAAATGACACGGGCAAGGTCAGCATCACCACGCTGTCTGTCTACAAGCTCACATGCGGAAAAGGACGGCAGTGCACTCTGACCAATGTCAGTGAGACTCTGAATGTGGTGGGCTAAGGGAACGGCTCTCACTCTGGCAGCAGTTTCCCAGTCCGTGTGGCTACTCATAACTGCGGCAACATCTAAAGCAGACATTGAGGAAACAGTAGGGTGGTGAGCATGTGACCTCCCAGACATGCCAACGAGTTGAGTTGCTGGACAGGCTGTAGACTGACGGAACACGTCCTGTAATTCAGGGCCAGGCAGATTTTCTGAGATAGACAGAAGGGCAGAGTAAGGCTCATTAATTAGTCTGTGACTCACTTTAGTTGCAGCAAAAGGGATTCGACGCAGTGCATCTGCAACAACATTTTTACTACCAGGGACATATTTCACATCTAAATCATAGGCTGCAAGCTTGGCCACCCAGCGTTGTTCACAAGCGTCCAGCCTGGGCTTAGTCAGGATATGTGTCAGCGGATTGTTATCCATCCAAGCAGTGAATTTGTGTCCCTTCAGTCAGTGACTCAATTTCTCACAGACCGCCCACTTCAAAGCAAAAACTCGAGACGGTGGGCAGGATACTTGCTCTGGGCTTTACTTAAAGTCTTGCTTGCAAAGGCTATAGGGTGAGCCCAGTCTTCTCCAGGCAAAACTTGTGATAAAACAGCACCCAGGCAATCGGTAGAGGCATCAGTAGCCAAAATAAAAGGTCTGGAAAAGTCAGGGCATGCCAACACCACATTAGCAAGAAGTGCATCTTTAAGCTTATGCAAGGCCTGCTCGCAGTCAGGGGTCTAATCAGCTGCTGTCAATTGCCTTGACATGGGAACCTTCTTTCTCCTGCCATCTCTGTGTGCTCTCACCTGTTTACGCCCAGCTGTGAGGTGAAAAAATGGCTTGGCTATGGTGGAGCAGTTCTCAATGAAATGCTGATACCACATCACCAGTCCTAAAAAGGACTGAATCTTCTTGACGTCAGGAGTCAGCCCATCAGCTTTCATTAGATCTGCTCTGACAACATTCATGATGGCCTCCACTTTGGATGGGTCAGTGGAAATCCCTTGACTGTCAATGACATGGCCAAGGAACCTTACAGAGCGTCGGAGAAAAAAAAATTTCTTAGGTGAGAGTTTCAGGTTGTGTGCACGCAGCCTCTGAAAAATCATCTCAAGTCTTTTTAGAGCCTCATCTTCAGTTGGGGCAAATGTCAAGAGATCATCAAGATAGCACAGCAAACTCATGAAATTCTGATCACCAAAAATCTTCATCATCATTCTCATGAAACTGGCTGGGCTATTGCAGAGGCTTTGTGGGAGCCTGTTATACTCATGTAGGCCAACAGGAGAAGCGAAAGCTGTGTACTTTTTCTCATCCTCATGGAGGGGAATGTTATAAAATCCTGAGGTTAAGTCCATTGTGCTAAAAAACACATTGCCACCTAGTGCAGCGAGGCAGTCTTCTTGGTGGGGCAGCGGGTGCGCATCTTTGACTGTACGTGCATTCAGCCACCGAAAGTCTGTACACAGCCTCAAATCTCCATTTTTCTTCCATACTAGGATGAGTGGGGATGCAAATTCACTCGAGGACTTTCTAATTATCCCCCTCTCTTCCATCTTGTTAAGAACAACTCTGAGTTTCTGATAGTCAGCAGGGGGAACTCGTCTGTATGGCAGCCAGAATGGCTTCTTGTCTACTAAATGGATGTGGTGAACAAAATCCTTAACTTTGCCGCAGTCTAAGCTGTGCTTGGAAAAGATGTCTGAATATGCCACTGCAAGCTTACATAACTCATGTTTCCCACTCTCAGACACTTCACAAGAGTCAATGTCTAAATCTGTCAGGCCATGCTGGTTCAACATGTCTGCAACGTTGGCACCTGGCGTTTGTGTGTTGCTCTTAGTCCACTGGCTATTAGCTGTAAGGTGAAGGGGCTCACAGTCTAACAAGTCTTCCAAAGCCAGACAGGGATGCACATCAGCTATTTTGGCATTTCTCCTAAGAACGACAGGCTTGTCAGTTGGATTCATTATTTTCATGGGAACCCACCCATCCCCCCACAATGGCGTAACTACACGTCCCACTAAAATGTTTCTTGGGACTGCATGGGATGTGGTGGGCTCAACCATAACTGTGCAGCCTGGCGGGCCGCGTGAGTTCTCTGGCAGCTTACCCCAGACAAGATGTTCATGGCCTGGTAGAAGAGTAACGGCTTGGTGGAGCTTCACTGTACCCACCTTGTCAGGCATGTCATCCCCTGTCCACTGGTGAACACTGGCGAGCATGGCAACAAAGTTGTCTTGGGCCCCTCTGCCATCTGAACTACAGTGGGTAGAAACAACTTTCCAATACATGTCATTGTCTTTGAGTTTGTGGGACAAAAATTTGATCACATTTGTGCCAATGATCAACTCGTCAATCTGTCCAGGCACTACTAGAGTGGGCACAATAACAGTACATCCATAAAGTTCAAGCCGAAGGTCACAGACTCTCTTCGGATAGACAAGCTTTCCACCGCAGCCCACCAAGACAATGTCAGTGTTAGACTTTGCATCATGTTCCAGTGAACTGGTCTCTGTTAATTTTCTCTCAACGTCCTCATTAATCGTGCATGCCATAGATCCAGTATCAAGCATAGCTCTCACAGTGGTTGCTCCATTTATAACTACAGGGGTATAAAACAGACTGTCACTTGTGTGTAAATGTGATGTGTTTTGCATGACGACTGTGGCAGTGTTTGGGAATCATTGCTTAACTGACTCAAATATGGCTTTTAAATCAGAAGAATGATTGAGGGATGCATTAGAAACACCCACACCACCCCTCTCAAAATGCAGGCTATCTAGTTTGACTGAGGGGAGAATGGAGGCACATTGGCTGGGGCTGGTTGAGAAGCTGATGGGCAGGACTGTTTTGTGTGACCAGGCTTGTGACAGTCAAAACACAGGCGGTGGGTTCTACAGTGCTCAGCTGTGGTGTGAGATCCCTCACCACAAACACGACATTTGCTGCGGTCCATTATGCCATGTGCAGTACTGTGGGGTTTAGCAGCATGGAGGTCATTGAGACTTTCCAGGACTTTACTAAGCATGTCAGCCATTTTGTCCACACTTGCCTGTGCAGTGAGCCCAGAGTCATCAGAACTGCGTGGCTGCTCTACCCTCTGCTTGCAGGACTGCAGCGCACACTCTGTCTCAATCAGACTGTAGCCCTGTTCACTATTATGGGAGAGTACAGTATTCTGCTGCAGACAGTTGACTTCTCTGCGCCTGGTCTTGATCTCACTCTGATGCTCATCAATCCTGTCCTGAACCTCTTTAGCTATCCACTGTTCAACAAGATTACTCTTGAACACCATGGCAAGAGACTGATCAGGGCAGTGGCGCACAAACATCATTGCTACTTCTTTGTTAGTGTCTCCCATACTCTTACCCTGGCACTTCAGACACTCATCGGCTACATCAGCTGCCTTGTTAAGACGGACCCAGTAGTCAAGAGCCCCCTCCCATCGTTTGGGCAAGGTACCGTAAAAGTCTGCAAGTGGCATGCATGAGTATGAGACATCACTGAAGTGTTGTTTTAGAATGGCATAAATGATTTCAGGTTGCTGGACTGCATTGCGAGAGGGGTCACTCCTCAGGGCTATCTTGACCACATCTTTAGCTCTGCCCATCAGTTTACATAGTATCTCATCTGCTCTGTCTGCAACAGTGACTTTTTTCTTTTTCAGAAATGTTTCCATGAGGTCTGCCCATTTACTCACAGTACACTTATCAGTGGCATCACCACGGAATGTGGGTGGGTCCTTAACTTCTGATTTAAGCACCACATTAAGCTGAGACATATCCACTGTAGCAGTCTGGGTCTGGGGGCTACCTCTGTCATCTGTGTGCTGTGTGTGTGCTTGTGAGTCATTGTGTCTATCAGACAGCAGACGGGCAGTGACCGTGTCACCTATGTGTTTACCTAACTCAGTGATCATAAGACCTAAGTGTTTGAGTGTATTCTCTGTCTCAGAGGGAGGACTGATAGGAGTGGAGGTGAGGGGAGCCTGGGCATTACTAGGAATAGGAAACAAAATACTACCCCCGCATGCACCATCACTATGCATGTTATCAGTGCCCACTAGATCTATGGGGCCAGGCAGCGCAGCTAACTGCTCAGGACAACTGGTCTGTGCCCTCCCACATCCTATGGCAAGAGGCACATACACCCTCCCTGCCCGCGTAAGATCACTAGCCCACCCACCACCTACTCTGTCACTATCATCCATACTACAAACTGAGCGAGAGAGAAGAGAAGAAAAGAAGAGAAGAAATGAACAAATGGAAGTGGCTTAAAATACAAAAGAATACACACAAAAAGTCCAACAGTTCATTCAAACTATCCTACTATATAATGACGCATTATCACCGTTTACTTTTACACTCGCATCATGCAAAAGTGAGCAGCTAATCTGCACCTTTACGTGCCTAGTCAAAACTACCATTGCGTTGTGCAAACCAGATCGTATCTGCGATCCCGCTGACAAAATTCACTGCGTTGTCCCACGATGAACAGCAAACGCTGAAGAGATGAAGTCTCGGGTCATGGTACCATTGTAACCCCTCATAAAATCTGTGTTGTGAAGTGCTTGAAGGACAAGGAGACATGGGACAGTGCAGCAAACTTTATTTACCCTGGGATGCACAAAATAACATGGGAGATCAGCAGGGCAGTGCAGGCTTGCATGCACAAAAGAAAGCACTCGCTCACTCTCCAGGAACTGTGCGAGAGAGCATATGAATAAAATCAAATAAAACAGAAAAGAGCCCAACAAGGAATTGCTTATGTACCTGGGATGCACAAAATAACACGGGAGATCAGCAGGGCAGTGCAGGCTTGCATGCACAAAAGAAAGCTACTGTAGTGTGGGGAGAGATAACGAATTAGCTGTACACACGTGTGCTCTGTAAACTCTGACATAACACGCTCAAATTGACATTAAAAATAATATAACATACACTGACAATGACTACAAGTGTTCAGACACAATCTACATCAATGAGTGTTGATTTAGAATGTTAACACGAGCATGAATATTTAATTACGTTCGAAGCGCTGTTTACATAGAACTTACCACTCGCTCACTCTCCAGGAACTGTGAGAGAGAGCCAAGCGGTTCTACCTCTAGAGGTCGGTATTCACGTGAAAAGCTGGGTGCAAGTGGGATCAATATATATACTGTTACACAGGATCAATTTTGATTAATCAAAAATCTGCGTAGTAGTACAGTCTGAAGATGCGCTTGCACATTTGGTGTCAATTGAACAAAAATTATGGGAGGATATAGGTTTAATAAGTTTTACACTTTTTGAAGTGAGTGATGGATTGATAAGTTTAGATGTGTTCAATATTTTCTTATCTTCAGACATAATAGTGTAGGAGATGTTTCTTTACCTGCTTGATAGTTTCGACTGAGACTCCAATCTTCCTCAGAAGAGTCATTAGTCCTTAAATTAAATTCATGATAGACGTGAACTTAAAATCATTGTTTTATTTTATGGCCTTGGTGTGCCCTGGCTTTTGGCCTTCGTGCCCTCAAAAAATTGACAGCACAAAAGGACAAGTGGCCTTGCCCCTAAAATGACAAAATTCCAGGCCTGGTGTCAGCTCTGTGATGACCTGGCGACTTGTCCAGGGTGTACCCCACCTTTTGCCTGTAGTCAGCTGGGATAGGCCTGCGACCCTGTAGAACAGGATAAAGTGGCTAGAAATAATGAGATAAGATAATTATACTATATGAATTTCCTGAATAAAATCAGGGGAAATTCATATTTATTTGAGGAAAATCATTGAAATAACTTGGCACAATGCATATACTCATTCATACATGTGGTGATTTGTATCAATGCAGCAAACAAATTAGTTTTTTTTCTTCCACTAGTTTGCTTTTTGTGTTGTTGATTAATATTTTCTGTAATAATAATAATAATAATAATCATGGATATGTGAAGTGATGTTGGTGACTACACTGTGTAAGAGTGAAATTGTTGAATATCTTTGTCATAAATCTTTTCGGTGGTGGCACGGTGGTGTAGTGGTTAGCGCTGTCGCCTCACAGCAAGAAGGTCCTGGGTTCGAGCCCCGGGGCCGGCGAGGGCCTTTCTGTGCGGAGTTTGCATGTTCTCCCCGTGTCCGCGTGGGTTTCCTCCGGGTGCTCCGGTTTCCCCCCACAGTCCAAAGACATGTAGGTTAGGTTAACTGGTGACTCTAAATTGACTGTAGGTGTGAATGTGAGTGTGAATGGTTGTCTGTGTCTATGTGTCAGCCCTGTGATGACCTGGCGACTTGTCCAGGGTGTACCCCGCCTTTCGCCCGTAGTCAGCTGGGATAGGCTCCAGCTTGCCTGCGACCCTGTAGAACAGGATAAAGCGGCTAGAGATAATGAGATGAGAAGTTTTACAGTTTTTGAAGTGAGTGATGGATTGATAAGTTTAGATGTGTTCAATATTTTCTTATCTTCAGACATAATAGTGTAGGTGATGTTTCTTTACCTGCTTGATAGTTTCGACTGAGACTCCAATCTTCCTCAGAAGAGTCATTAGTCCTTAAATTAAATTCATTATAGACGTGAACTTAAAGGGATAGTTTGGGATTTTTGACATGAATCTGTATGGCATCCCCATCAATAGTGTCGTGCAAACACACTGACTTACCCCTGACAGCATCCTGTGAGTCCAGTTCTTGTCCAGTTTTGGTCCAGACGAAAGTAGTCCGGCAAGTTTGTTGGGGTCATGAAAGTAAAACGTTTTTCGTCTCAAAACAGTATGTGTTCAAAAGAGTGATATATTTGCATCACAAAACCATTGTCAAATAAAAAGTCAGACCTCGAAATCGCTTGGCACTATTTTCTCTCCCTTCTTATCACTGTGCGCTGCCGCCAGGTGACAGCGAAACGCAGACCCACTAAGCTGGTGGGAGACCAAGGCTGCACTCTATCCACGGCTTACACACGTGATGGCACGGAGGATGTGTATAGTGGCAGCATCTGTCCCCCCAGAGAGGATCTTTTCAAAATTCCCATCACTAGTAAACAATGAATGAAACAGCCGTGGCTGTCACCTGGCGGCAGCGCGCAGTGATACCGAGGGAGAGAAAATAGTGCCAAGCGATTTCGAGGTCTGACTTTTTATTTGACAATGGTTTTGTGATGCAAATATATCACTCTTTTGAACACATACTGTTTTGAGACGAAAAACGTTTTACCTTCGTGACCCCAACAAACTTGCCGGACTACTTTCGTCTGGACCAAAACTGGACAAGAACTGGACTCACAGGATGCTGTCAGGGGTAAGTCAGTGTGTTTGCACGACACTATTGATGGGGATGCCATAGAGATTCATGTCAAAAATCCCGAACTATCCTTTTAAAATCATTGTTTTATTTTATGGCCTTGGTGTGCCCTGGCTTTTGGCCTTCGTGCCCTCAAAAAATTGACAGCACAAAAGGACAAGTGGCCTTGCCCCTAAAATGACAAAATTCCAGGCCTGGTGTCAGCCCTGTGATGACCTGGCGACTTGTCCAGGGGTACCCCACCTTTTGCCTGTAGTCAGCTGGGATAGGCCTGCGACCCTGTAGAACAGGATAAAGTGGCTCGAAATAATGAGATAAGATAATTACACTATATGAATTTCCTGAATAAAATCAGGGGAAATTCATATTTATTTGAGGAAAATCATTGAAATAACTTGGCACAATGCATATACTCATTCATACATGTGGTGATTTGTATCAATGCAGCAAACAAATTAGTTTTTTTTCTTCCACTAGTTTGCTTTTTGTGTTGTTGATTAATATTTTCTGTAATAATAATAATAATAATAATCATCATCATGGATATGTGAAGTGATGTTGGTGACTACACTGTGTAAGAGTGAAATTGTTGAATATCTTTGTCATAAATCTTTTCGGTATTGCACTTTGTACAAAGTCCCTGAGCACTCATCTCACAGCCAGCAAATTTGCTGCAAACAGTAAACATTCTAGCAAATCTGCGGCAAAAAAAAAAAAAAATTGAAATCAATTGTTTGCTGTAAGTTTTCCACAAAGTTAGCCACAAGTGCACCAGAGGTTTGCCACAAAATTAATTTGCATGTGAAAATATGACCTTGCTACAAATTTGCGGCAACATTGCCAAAGGTTAACCACAACTGTCTTCCAGAAACCTGATTTAAAAAAAAAATCCTGATGTAATTATTGAATAATAATTGGTTTTAAAATTAAATTATTTGCACTGCATAGTTTTGACTATTACAGTAGCTGTTCCTGATTCCAGTTTGTATTTACTTACAATGTGCTTAAATCAGGTTCCATATATGAGGCTGAATGTAAAGCCAGGATTATTCAGTAAGAACCATCAATCAGTCAATAACATTGGTGACACTGTCATGTGATGCTGTGGGGTGGAGCTTCAGGAACCTTTATGATCTTAATATATCAGAGCACAGGAAGAATATTCTCATTCAGCTGAGATCATTCGTCATGTTCACTGTTATATTCATGTGTCTGTGGCTCTCACTCGGCGTTAACGTTTTTCTGTGACTTCAGAAATATTAAGTGTTAAATTAGTGATTAATTAGTCTGTGTGGTGTTAAAAACAGCAGAATGGGGGTCTGACTTATGTAGTTCTGGCTTGATTATGTAAAGGTTAAAAACATTATATTCTCCTTTCTATGACAGGTGACTCCATGGCAGATTCAATAGAGTCACTTTTCACCCATGAAGTTGTTCATGAAGGTGGTGATGTTACTCTGTCCTGCAAATACAATATAAGTTTTACACAAAACACCCTGCAACGGTACAGACAATATCCAAAATCTAAACCCGAGTTCCTTCTTTATGTTCTTCAAAGTGGAGGTCTACCGGTAAGTCCCAATATTCCCCCAAGAATGTCTGCTAAAGTTGAAGGAAATAAACAAGTGGATCTGCTCATCTCCTCTGCTGCTGTATCAGACTCTGCACTATACTACTGTGCTCTGCGGCCCACAGTGACAGGAAATCCAACTGCACTGTACAAAAATTTCACACAGTTTTGTTTATATTGTCAGCAGTTCTGCTGATGATTTTGAGAAATTTTTGGTGGGAATCTCTCTTTCTCTCTGAAGATTTATAAAGGGATTATATTGTTGCCACATGTTACATTATTAGGAGACAGAATTCATTCTTTGGTAACCATTATACGCTGGTCAGGGTCGTGGTGATTATGGAGCCTGTACTGGCATCCCTTGGGTGTGAAGTGGGAATAAACCCTGAATGGGATGTGAGTCCTTCACAGAATGGGATGTGAGTCCTTATTCACACCTAGGGGCATTTTATCCCAGCAAATTTCCTACAGTCTTGTTTTTTTGGATGTGGGAAGAAACTGAAGAACCCATGTGGGGTGAACATGTAAAACTGCACATGTGTCACAGTGCTGCCAGTAAAACAAATAATCATCAAATTATCACATTTTTACAAATTGTCTGCTTAAAATGTGTGGTGGTGTGCTGTTATGTCATTTTTTTTATAATAAAGAAATCTTTGTACCCTCATGGTACAATTCCATATTCCTCAATAGCCTGTGCACTAAAGACAAGGCTTGGCCCAATCCTCATACCAGAATTCCACAATGCCTGTGGACCCATGAGTCTCTCTGTTCTGACTGGAGTAATTACACTGTTGGATTGTCCTGAGGAAGGGCATGTCATTATCTGAGTGTATTAAACCCACATATATAATACTGAAACTGTATATTGGGGGAATCAGAATATTTTGACTCTTTTCTACATTGTAGAACAATACTGAAGACATCAAAACTATGAAATAACACATGGCACATGATGATGCTTTGCACACTATTGGTATTATCTTAACCAGCTTCATGAGGTAGTCAGTTAACCGGTGTTGCCTCATCAAAAGTTAATTAGTGGAATTCCTTGCTTTCTTAATGTGTTTGATATCAAACAGTAAATAGTAAATTATAAAAATACAGTAACTAGCTCTATTTGACACTGGTAGTAATCCATATTATGTCAGGAACTGCTCACCTAAGTAAAGAGAAACGACAGTCCATCATGACTTTATGACATGAAGTGTCTTTTCATGAAAAAATGAACCCTTTGAATTAGGTGTGTCCAAAAATTTGACTTGTACTGTATTTTTGTGCAAATATATTAATTTTCAAAATTAAAATAATCTTTTTGACAGCCCATAACTATTTTGTCTTTCTGTAATGTATGCACTGTATGTGTAGTAAACAGTAAAGATGTGTAGTAAACAGTAAAGATTTTTCTCCTTGGTAAACACTAGATGGAGAAGTCAGTTATCTTATTGTAAGAGACCCTACGTGTGGGTGGAGCACAGAGGACGGCAGGACAGAGATCAGGTTTTATAAATGGCTTTATTGCCACACTTTTCAGTACAACAATAACATTCACAGACACACACAGCCGGCGTCTGGTTCAGGGCTGAGCTCCTTCTGCTCTCGCTCTCCCTCCTGATATAGGGCGCAGTCACTGGGAAGACACACAAACAGGTTAATTGCTCTCAGGTGACGTGATTCTGCCACTTACCTTCCCTGACTCCGCCCTCCTGTCACAGACCGGCGCTTGACCACGCCCCCGCTGCCACATACCCCCACCACCCGACTCAGGCCAGGCAGCCGTCCGGCCTGCAGCCGACTCCCCCCCCCCTTGACGGGAGAGGAAGTCCGCCACGACCATCTGCGCCCCCGGCCTGTGGACCACCTTGAAATTAAAGGGTTGGAGCGCCAGATACCAACGGGTGATCCGCGCGTTGGCATCTTTCATGCGGTGGAGCCACTGGAGGGGCGCGTGGTCCGAACAGAGGGTGAAAGGGCGCCCCAGCAGGTAGTACCGGAGGGCAAGAACCGCCCACTTGATGGCCAGACACTCTTTCTCTATGGTGCTGTAGCGCCCCTCACGCACCGACAGCTTCCTGCTGATATACAGGACAGGGCGGTCCTCCCCCTCCACCTCCTGGGACAAAACCGCCCCCAGCCCTCTGTCCGACGCATCGGTCGGACAACATAAAAGGGAGAGAAAAGTCAGGGGAGTGTAGAAGTGGCCCCCCACACAGTGCAGCCTTTACCTCTGAGAAAGCCCGCTGGCACTGCTCCGTCCACTGGACCGGATCTGGTGCCCCCTTTTTAGTGAGATCAGTCAGCGGGCTGGTGACGTCCGAATAATTAGGTATAAACCTGCGATAATAGCCAGCCAGCCCCAAGAACTGTCTCACCCCCTTTTTGGTCTTGGGCCTCGGGCAGGCCGCAATTGCTGCCGTCTTATTAATTTGGGGACGCACCTGCCCGTTGCCCAAGTGGAAGCCCAGATACCGTACTTCCACCCGCCCAATCGCACACTTCTTTGGGTTGGCTGTGAGCCCCGCTCGCCTCAGCGACCTAAGGACGGCCCTCAGATGTTCGAGGTGCCGCTGCCAGTCATTGCTATAGATGATTATGTCATCTAAATATGCTGCCGCATATGTGGCGTGAGGGCGGAGGACTCTGTCCATCAGCCGCTGAAACGTTGCGGGGGCCCCAAACAGCCCAAACGGAAGGGTGACGAATTGGTGTAAACCAAACGGTGTGGAAAAGGCCGTTTTTTCTCGGGATAGTGGAGTCAAGGGGATCTGCCAATATCCCTTCGTTAAATCCAGTGTCGAATAAAAGCGAGCAGTGCCGAGTCGATCGAGCAACTCATCAATACGAGGCATTGGGTACGCGTCGAATTTAGACACCGCGTTGACTTTTCTATAGTCCACACAGAACCGGACCGACCCGTCGGCCTTGGGTACCAAGACCACCGGGCTGCTCCAGTCACTGTAGGACTCCTCGACGATGCCCATTTCGAGCATGGTCTGAAGTTCTTCCCGAACCACCTTTTTTTTGTGTTCAGGTAGCCTGTAAGGGCGGCTACGCACTACCACCCCCGGGGGCGTCTCTATGTGGTGCTCTATGAGGTTAGTGCGACCGGGCAGGGGCGAGAACACATCCGAAAACTCGGTCTGCAACTGGGCGACCTCCGTGAGTTGGGTCGGGGAGAGGTGGTCTCCACAGGGGACCGGAGAGGTACGTGATGCCAATGTCCCTTTTTGAACCTCCGGCCCCAGCTCCGCCTTCTCTGGAACTACCGACACCAACGCCACGGGGACCTCCTCGTTCCAGAGTTTAAGCAGGTTGAGGTGGTAAATCTGTAGCGCCCCACCCCTGTCCGTTCGCCTCACCTCATAGTCGACGTCCCCGACTCGCCGTGTGACCTCAAAGGGTCCTTGCCACTTGGCGATCAATTTGGAGCTCGACGTGGGCAACAGTACGAGTACCTTATCTCCCGGAGTGAACTCTCTAAGGCGCGTACCCTTGTTGTACAGGCGGGCTTGCCGTTCCTGGGCCTGCCGCAAATTCTCCTGAGTTAGGTGGGTGAGCGTGTGGAGTTTTGCGCGCAGGTCCATAACGTACTGAATTTCGTTCTTACTTTGTGAAGGTCCCTCCTCCCAATTTTCCCGCAGCACGTCCAGGATGCCACGCGGCTTACGCCCATATAATAATTCAAACGGGGAGAACCCCGTGGAGGCTTGGGGGACCTCTCGCACTGAGAACAGCAAGGGTTCGAGCCACTTATCCCAGTTACGTGCGTCCTCACTTACGAATTTTTTAATAATATTTTTGAGGGTGCGGTTGAATCGTTCCACTAAACCGTCCGTTTGTGGGTGATACACGCTGGTGCGGATCGGCTTAATCCCCAATAACCCATACAGTTCGCGCAGTGTTCGTGACATAAACGTAGTGCCTTGATCAGTCAGAATCTCTTTCGGGATTCCAACTCGGGAGATGACGCGGAAGAGTGCCTCCGCAATACTGCGTGCTGAGATATTGCGCAGAGGCACTGCTTCCGGGTATCGCGTTGCATAGTCCACCAGAACTAATATAAAGCGGTACCCTCGTGCTGACCGATCTAATGGCCCGACGAGATCCATCCCAATTCTCTCAAACGGGGTCTCGATTAACGGTAGAGGGCGCAAAGGCGCTTTTGGAATGGCCGCTGGGTTTACTAACTGGCATTCGCGGCATGCCGTACACCACCTACGGACATCGCCGCGAATCCCCGGCCAATAGAAACGGGCCATTATTCGGGCTAGTGTTTTATCCTGCCCTAAGTGTCCAGCCATGGGATTAAAGTGAGCCGCCTGGAATACCAATTCCCGGCGGCTCTTCGGAATTAAAAGCTGCGTGACTCGCTCTTTCGTTTGAGTGTCCTGCGTCACTCGGTATAATCTATCCTTCATAATCGCGAAGTAGGGGAAGGACGCAGTGGCGTTCGGCTGGAGCGTTTGACCATCGATTACTCTCACTTGGTCAAACGCATGCCGCAGAGTCTCGTCTCGCGACTGCTCTAATGGGAAATCCGCGAGGGATTCCCCAATAGAGAGAGGAGGAGCCGGCGGCTCCTCACTCTGACGCGGAGATGACGTAGACGGCTCTGTGACAGCTGCTCCCGCCAAAGCGACACCGGGACCTCCCCCTGTCAAATGGCAGGACCCACTCTCGACTAGGCGTGTCATTAAACCCCGAAATCCCGGCCAATCAGTCCCCAAAATTAGAGAGTGGGTAAGGCGAGGATTAACCGCCGCCTTTACTATGAATTTTTCCCCTCTGAAAATAATGTGGACCGACACCAAAGGGTAGCTGTGAACATCCCCGTGCACACATAACACCTTCACCCCTTGTGCTCCCCCCAATGCCTCGTTTTGAACCAGGCTTTGGCGAATTGAGGTCTGATTACAACCAGAATCCACCAACGCCTGATATGTAGCCCCTTGGATACTCACCGGTATGCGATACGCTCCGGCCCGATCGAGGGCGGCCTCTGGCGCGTCGGGGATCCGAACCACCGCGCCCACTTCCATTGCCGTGCACTGCTGTTGAAGGTGGCCCGGTTCCCCGCAGCGCCAGCAAACCGGCCCGGGCTTTCCCTCTGCACCGGTGATCTGGGGCTCACTCACCTGAGGTGGGGGAGAGACAGATACAGAAGGGAGAAACGGGAGGGCACCGCGGGTGCGGCGGGCCGGCTGGGGGGGTGCCGGCCCCCGCCTCCGCGGAGGGGGGATGGGGCGAGGACAGGACACAGGAGGAGGGGGAGAGAGAGAGAGAGAAGAGGAGAGAAGAGATGCCATCTGCTGTCCTGCTGCCGGGACAGCCGCCAGATGATCCTCCGCCAGCTCGACTGCCTGATCCAGCGACGCCGGGCGGTGGCACTGGACCCACTCCGCGGTTCCGGCTGGTAAGCGGGCGATGAACTGTTCCAGTACCACCTGGTCGACGATTCCCTCGGCGTCGCGATCGTTGGCCCTCAGCCACCGCCAGCAGGCGTCCCGGAGCTGCTGGCCGAACGCGAACGGCCGGCCGACTTCCTCCAGTCGCAGCGCGCGGAAGCGCTGGCGCTGTTGCTCCGGTGTGCGCCCCACGCGCTGGAGGACGGCCCGGCGGAGGTCCGCAAAGGCCAGCCGGCGGTCGGCGGGGAGCTGTAGCGCGGCCAGCTGTGCCTCTCCCGTGAGCAGGGGGTGGAGGCGCGCCGCGCGCTGCTCCATCGGCCACCCCGAGGCTTCGGCGACCTGTTCAAACAACGTGATGAATGCCTCGGGGTCGTCCTGCGGGCCCATCTTGGTGACAATGAGGGGAGACGGGCCCGCGGCCGGAGCGCTGGTGGACCCCGCCGACGCGAGGAGATGCCGGAACGCCTCGCGATCTTCCTGCTGGGCCAGCACCAGGGCTTCAAAGCGCTGCTCCTGCTCCTTTCGGAGCGTGACGAGTGCCTGGTGCTGGCTTTGCTGAGCCGTGGCGAGGGCGTGGACCAGATCGGCGAACGGGGAGGATTCCATGGGGCTGCTGGTTTGGTGCTCCACTGTCCCGGGTTTCAGCACCACTGTAAGAGACCCTACGTGTGGGTGGAGCACAGAGGACGGCAGGACAGAGATCAGGTTTTATAAATGGCTTTATTGCCACACTTTTCAGTACAACAATAACATTCACAGACACACACAGCCGGCGTCTGGTTCAGGGCTGAGCTCCTTCTGCTCTCGCTCTCCCTCCTGATATAGGGCGCAGTCACTGGGAAGACACACAAACAGGTTAATTGCTCTCAGGTGACGTGATTCTGCCACTTACCTTCCCTGACTCCGCCCTCCTGTCACAGACCGGCGCTTGACCACGCCCCCGCTGCCACACTTATTGTGTGTATCTTATATGTGTAGTAAACAGTAAAGATGTGTAGTAAACAGTAAAGATTTTTCTCCTTGGTAAACACTAGATGGAGAAGTCAGTTATCTTATTGTGGGCAAAGTACTGAGAACCACACAACCCTGCTCACATCGTCCAGAGATGTTCAGTTCTTTGATGAAGAACACAACTTTTCACAATAAAACCTCTGTGACAGAGTATACCTGGTCTTCTATCATACATACTGCATATATATTATCTAAACCCCTGCTCTGGTTACTCTTAGAAGCTCAGTTAAGTTCAGAGACACAATTTTGATAAAACAGCATAATTGTCCATGGATGACTAAACTTTCATGAGAATAAATCCTCATCTAATTCCATTTCTTTGATAAAGCACCTGCTGTGTCAGAAACAGTGAACTTGTCTGTAACTCTTTCTTTACTGTTCTTTCTCTTCTTCTGATGATACCTTGAGTAGAGAAAAGTTTAATTTTTCATATTTAAAGGTCCCCTTGCATAGTTTTTTCATTAATTGTGTGGTGGTCTCTAGTATGAATGAATGCCCTGTGAGTTGGTTTTGGTGAAAAAAATGCTGTGGTTCTCCTGTTTCAGGCTGTTCTAGTTTGGTGGAGGAGTGGGTGGTGGGAGAACGACAGGATTTCAGCTCTTACTCATTAATATTAATGACATGTAAACGTGTTACCTCTGATTGGCTAACAGCAATCAGTAAACGTGTTACCTCTGATTGGCTAACAGCACTGTGATGCTACCTCCAGTGGGTCACAACAAGCGGATGTGGGTGTCTTTGTAAAAACTGTTTCGATTGGCTATTATGGTCTCAACATCGATGTTTTGACCAATAACAATGTAGATGTGGCAGCGGGGGCGTGGCTGAGTGTCGGTCTGTCAATGGAGGGCAGAGTCAGGGAAGGTAAGTGGCAGAATCACTGCACCTGATGGGAATTAATGTGTGTTTGTGTGTCTTCCCCAGTGACCGCGCCCTATAAGAGGAGAGGGAGAGCAGAGGAAGAGAGCTCTCTCCCCAACCAGAACGCTTGTGTGTGTACGCCCGTGTGACTGGGAGGGATTCATTCATTCATTCATTCATTTATTTGAATACTCCCTGCGACAGCAGCTCTCATCAAGGCACAAAGCATGGAGCGGAGCTCGCCTCGGGGGGTGTGGGGGGAATAATGTCCCCTGGCTGGGAGCTGACGGGCCCTGGCAGGGAGCTGACAGGCCCTGGCAGCGCTGGTTCATTCGGGAGAGGGCAGGGGTTGCTGGCTGCCAAGTCTGGGGAGGCTGGGACCTCCCCTGCCTGAGTTACAAGCATGCAAAGTCAGGCTGGAGCCGCCGTTGAAACAAAACTGATGCAGAGCACCGCGCCACGCCTCGGGGTGAATTATGTTCCGTGGCACAGAGCTAGCCTGCCCAGGGAGCACTTTTTCGTTCGGGAGAGGGCAGAGGCTTCTGGCTACCAAGTCTGGGGAGGCTGGGACCTCCCTTGCCTGAGTTACGAGTGTGCAAAGTCGGGCTGGAGCCACCGTTAGAAACGAAACTAATGCGGAGCACGGCACCGTGCCGCGGGGAAAATTACGTCTCTCTCCTCGCGCTTTCTTCCCATAGGCGGTCGCAAGCCAACGTGGGCGAGGCCATGAATACTAATTTTCGAAGTGACGTAACTTCGTATGGCTTTTCCTGATCTGCTTGTTTTTCCGACTATTTTCTTTCATAAGCTAATACAGGGAATGGGAGTAGAATTACATTTTCACATGCAGCATGCATATGCAACTTGGAGTGAACGATGGTATTTCAAAAAGAGCCAGGATTAAACGTTTTTGGTGGAAGGGCACCTTTAATGATGTTTAACTTTGTGTGTTGTTCGAGCTGAGCAGTAAGGGGTTTAATAAACCTTAATTCAGAAGCAAATATATTATTTTCTTCCTTATTTTAGGCATATTAACAAATGAAATGAAGCTGACCAGACAAAGCATGAAATATCTTGGGTTCCTACTGTCTACAATGAAATACAAGGCAAAGTAAATTTAGAAATAACTGCTTTCTTTTTTATTTCCATGCTGTCCCAACTTTTTCTGATTTGGGGTTGTAATGTGAAAGTAGAGCTAAAGCTGCATCTTGGGCTGAAGTGTGATTTCCTTACACCATGAATATTAAGCTTTGAACACATTGCTTCATTAATGGTGAGTGAGAAGGGCTATTATCAATAATAGACTGGTTTAAAGCTGGTGCTAGTGGATGGATAAGTGATTTTAAATTAACCCTCGGTTTGACTGAGTGTGCAAATGTGTGTGTGTGTGTGTGTGTGTGTGTGTGTGTGTGTGCATTAAAATTATATATTTGCAAAATTAAAATGCTTTTTTGACAGTTCGTGCCTCTTTTGGTTTTTATGTAATGCATCACTGTCAGTCCTGCGCATTTGGCGCATCAGAAGGACTCTGGGATGCGCTCCGGCCTGCACTCGCACCGAGCAGACTCTCGCACGCAGTGCGCATCACCGAGCCTTATTTCCCTGTGCTAGATTTCATGGTTTTCTGATTCCTGTGCCCAGGGCCGGCTCTAGGTCTTTGGCTGCCCTAGGCGAGATTGAGTTTTGGCCCCCCCCCAAGAAAAAAAACCCTCTAATAACATCTAAATAACACTTTAATATCTAATTAATAACACTTTTTTCACATAAAGTGTCACAAAGTAAAATGACAGATCCTACAGCAAAAATCCTACAGTATTATTATTATTATTATTATTATTATTATTATTAATAATAATAATAATAATAATAATAATAATAATAACTGCTAAATATTTTAATAATTGCTAAATATAATAATAGGAAAACAATAGTAATGATGAAGACAAGAGTAGTTGTAGACTACCTTAGTAATAAAAAATAGTAATGATAATGATGATGGCAATAGTAGTTGTAGGCTACTTACTTAATTCAGAGACAGGTGAATCTGCAGAATCAGGTGCAGTTCCTGCAGGTCCTCTTGTCTGCAAGTATTGCCTAAGTGCATCTATAATTTGACATCATAAAGCAGTGTAACATCACTATCACAAATAAGTGTGGGCTGTTTTGCATTGCTTGAACAACATACCATTTATAATTACAGTATTTTAACGTGAATCTACTTTTGATAACAATTTCCTAAGATTGTAAGCTGGGCAAATGCAAAATGCAGAGATGGTATTAAGGTACTGGAGATATTGACAACACAGTAGCATGTAGCGTGCTAGCTGGATGGTTAGCCCAAGCTTCAAACCACTGGCCAGGCAACAGCTAACCTCAGATGCTGTAGCCTGCATGTAGTGGCAAAAACTCTGTTCATTTATCTGAAATATACCTACATCTGAGACAAAAGACAAATTATTATACATACTACGTCGACTCTTGACAGTTTGCACAAGTAAACCTCACCGTCTATTGCTGTTTGCATCTAGTTAGCTAGGCAGACATTGATTCAGGCATCTAAAATATTAATTTGCCACTATAATGGTTGATATGAGAGATTAGATCAGACTCTATACTTGGCTCTATTTGTTTCTTCCTGTAGCCTTCGTTTGCGCCCTTGTGCACCCGAGAGTTTGGATTTCTTCATTTACTCGATACACACTCGATAATCTGACACTAGGCTATTCGCATTTTCCAGTTTAGAATATTGATTCTTGATATCGCGTCCTGTGCAGCATCAAAAAAGGTAGTAGTTTAAAAAACACTGCAGTAATTAGCTGTGCAAGACAAGCAAGAAAGTTGTTAATATGGACAATTGAGAATGCGAATGTGCATGTAATGCGATGCAGCGAGTGTGCTATATGAGCTATAGTGTCGGCTTTATTATTGAGGCTTCTTATTTTGCTATTGATTGTTATTCTACCTGGTGGTGATTAAATGGCAAATGCTTGGAAAAGATGCACCTCTGATGCTGTTGGGGATGACGGGTCGGCGCCGTATGGTCGGTGATTTCCCACTGAAAAATGCATGATGTGATTACTACAGCAGAGGTAAGGAGCGCGTATTTCTACATCCCCAGCCGCATCAGAGGTGTTGTAAAAAAGGTTTTCAACCTTTCATGAGCCAGGGCGCACTTTTTTCAATGAAAAAATCTCAAGACACATAACCAATAGAAAATGTTGACTGAAACTAAAACGCTGTTGCCAATATTTACAATATACAGTCATTCTATAATTTTCCACGGTACACTTGGTGATCTCTCACGGCACACTAGTGATCCGCAGTACTAGGGTTCGGCAGCACAGTGGTTGAAAACACTGTACACCACTGATGCACTTGGTAACATCTCCATTCAATAACTCCATCCCTCCTTTTTGGTGGGGTTTTGGTCGCCCTTGGCGCCCCTGGGCACACTTTGCGCTCTAGGCAATTGCCTAGGTCGCCTATAGCAATCGCCGGCGCTACCTGTGCCTGTTCCTAGTTTCCGTTGTTCTCTTTGCCTGTGATAGTCTGTTCATACCTCACCCGACTGTAGCCCCCTCACTCAATCCCTATTTTGTTAACACAACCCTGGTGAGTACACACTCTACCCTCTAAACATGTTTTAGCATGGGAGAGGAATAGGTGATGGCTACAAAAATAAAACTGGGAATTGTGTACAACATATGATTCAAACCGAGGTGCAAAAGGCCCAGTTAGCTTATAACTTAGCTATACTGTGTGTGTGAGCTTTTACTCCCATGCTTCATACTTACTCAGATATGGCCCTGTAATGTTCCACATAAATCAGATGACCTTACAATGAAATGACTTACCTCACTATTTAACATGAAATCACTCTCATATACACACATTGATTGCAAAAATATATCACAGTATTTATTTCAGAAACCCCCAAACAAATAAAATAAACAAATGAAACTAGTAACAATATTACCCAGGATTTTCTAACTCAGTCTATGGTACCATGTTCGTTGGCGCGCTGTTGGAGCTCATAAGTAACCCTCAGTTGGAGAATAGTTAGTAGAGTAGAGTGGGGGAAAAAGCCCCCGTGGGGTAATACGCCCCCGGCCTGTTTTACCCAAAATAACCACCAGATGGCGCAAAGTTGCATTTCTATTGTTGATATGGACTGGCTTGACAACGGGGATATACAAATATCCACTGTGGATCGCATATCAGCAACGCAGGGGAGAGAAATCAAATTTCATGGTAAGTGATATAATTTTCAGATATCAGTAAAACTCTTTAACTTGACTCTAAATTGACCGTAGGTGTGAATGTGAGTGTGAATGGGTGTCTATGTGTCAGCCCTGTGATGACCTGGCGACTTGTCCAGGGTGTACCCCGCCTTTCGCCCGTAGTCAGCTGGGATAGGCTCCAGCTTGCCTGCGACCCTGTAGAAGGATAAAGCGGCTAGAGATAATGAATGAATGAATGAATCAGTAAAACTGTATTTAGATAGCTGCTATTTCGTCAGATATCACAGCTGTGTATGTGGTATGAGTAGACAAGTCATATGTTAAAAAAATACATTAGGTATAAAAAGTTGAATCACATTTTGAAAGTAAGACCCTTTTTTGTAAAAGTGTAGTCTGTGGGGTAAAACGCCCCCTTAATGGCGGGGTAAATGGCCCCCAGGGGGCATCGTTTCCTTTTATCATAATTACTGTATTTCATACATTTCTGAATAACAGATACATAGTTTTTAATAACATCTCGCTTACCTGATTGAGTAAAGCAAGTAATTTGAACTTAATATTAAAAAAAAATTAATATTAGCATTATTTATTGATGCACTTGTTCTTTGTTAATTCATGTTCAATCCACACAAAATTATATTGAAATTAAAATGCGAAATATAATAAAATAATGCATCTATTCATTAATTCAGGGATATTTTCTTGTTTCTTTCACATTATAGGCTTAAGTAAACACTTTTGCTATCCAAACAGCTTTTTCTGAGTGAGGGGGCCTATTGCCCCACCTCAGGGGGCCTTTTACCCCACTGGGGGGGGTAAAAGGCCCCCTTGGCACAATGTTTTGTTTTTGTTAAAAAAAAAATTAAGTATTAACTTTAGGCAAACTTTAGGTGGCATTATTGTTCATGTCACTGTTGTCAAAAACTATAATAAAACTAAACACATGGTTCATTTCAACTTGGAGAAAAACTGAATTTTCCTTATGGGGGGCTTTTCCCCCCCACTCTACTCTACTCACAGTCCCTTGGAGACTCAGAAAGATGGTAGTAACAGTCCATTCAAGACTGCCATACACAGCCAGCAGGAGGGAGAAGAAACCTCGGTCCATGTGTAGAAAGGCTCTGGCAACTGCAAGTCCTGAGCACCTCTACCGCAGCAGCGTGAGTGGCAATGTCCGAAGCACACCAGGAACTTGTAAATAATTCCAGGCTTCCTAATGGTGCCTGACGCAGCTCTCCTCCGCTCTCAAACATCTCCTAACATGGCCTCGCTCCGCTGGTAAAAGTCACACTGAGTCGCAATCCCACTAGGTTTTAATCTTCCAAAATAAAACAGTTTTTTTAACAGTATTTTAACAATAAAATTGAACTTAGGGCCCATTTACACGAGGATGCTGTCGGGTAAAAATGACTAAATATTTTATCGGAAGTGCCTTTCGTCTACACGGGGACGGCATTTCCGAGGCTGAAAAACGGAAAAAATTGAAAACGCCTTTCAGAGTGGATAAGTTAAAAACAGCCCCCGTTGCATATCCGTCTAAACTACCCAATACGCGAAACTCTGCTCGGATCTGCTCACGTCGGGTACGTGTTTACGTCATACATATGTCATATACTGTACATGCCAGCCCAGGAAGTTAGAAAGTAAGTAAAAAAGTAAGAGCATGTCTGATTACATCGATCCAACGGACCTTCAAGCTGCTCTGGCAGCTTTAATAAACGGTCCAGGAGTCCTTCGAACATCTATACCGAATCTGCACATATACTGTTAATGAGCAGAGGCGGGTATAGTATGCTCTTACTTTTTTACTTACTTTCTTACTTACCATAGCCAGAGTAGTCAAAGTTTTCGCAGCGCAGATGTGCAGATTAGTGTTGTGACGTTCGCGAACGAACCGATTCTTTTGAACGGCTCCTAGGCATGAACGATGAGAACCGAGTCTCGAGCTGGGGGAGCCATTCTTTCTGTCGTTCTTTTTTGCCCAAGGACAAGAAGTTGGCTAAACAGCATTTGCCTCTTATTTATTCAAGTTTTATCTGTTTGCCTAATAGTTCAAATTGTTTTGTATATAGTTTATAATGTTGTTGTGTGATATTAATGATAATATTGTGGGAAAACTACTTTGCACGGACGTTCATTTAATTTATTCTATCGTCATTTTGTTTGTTCTATTTTTGTGTATTTTATTTATTTATCTGTTTGTCTAGTTGTATCTATTTTTCTAATAATAATATTTTTTGCATTAATAGTTTGTTTTTTCCTATTAAAATAATCGTGTTCTTGTTATAACTTTATCTATTTATCTGACTGTTTAGTTGTATCTATTTTTGTTACAATTTCAATATTTTTAATATAGAAAGTTTGTTTTTTTCTATTAAAATGTTCTTGTGTGATAACTAGTTCTTGTGTTATATTTATTGTAGTTGTATCTATTTTGTATCTCAGACTTAAATATTTTTGTAAAACAAGTGTTTTTCTATAAAATATTCTTGCATTCTTGATAACTATGTTCTTGAGTGGGTTCTTTTTTTTTTTTTTTACAGAAAAGCCGTTTTGCATGGACATTCATTGAAGCCCTCATTGTTTTTTAATGGTTATTTATAAGCGTTTAGGGGTTACAATAATGTAAGTCTAGGTTGCTTTATATAAAAGGTATGTCCAGAAATATTGATGTCACTGTCTAAGCAGAGGGATCTGCACTGTAAAAAAAGAATAGTCGAGAATACTTGAAATTTCAAGGCAACAGTCTGCATTAAGAATTTTATGTTTTGCCAACGATGTATGCCCATGATAATCCAAACTATGATAACACTGTTATCTTTATTAAGAATTCTTAATTAAGTCAATTTTCAATTCCTCATTCTGCCAACATAGGTTTCTCTTTTTGCTGAACAGTGGCATTCACAGTAGTACAAAAAGGCAATTGAGGTTCTCACAATTTTTGGGGGGGGCTTTTTTTACCTTTATTTGGATAGGACAGTGTAGAGACAGGAAATGAGTGGGAGAGAGAGACGGGGAGGGATCAGGAAATGACCTCAGGTCAGAATCAAACCTGGGTCCCCGGATTTATGGTATGGCACCTTATCCACCTGAGCCACGACAACATGATCTTCAGCTGGAGAGAGAACCACATTGCCCAGCCCTTGCATTTGGGAGAGGAAACCCCGTGTCTTGGTCATTAAGAGCATGCGCTGAATAAACACCTGTGGCAATTATGTATTTTCAATTCAGATTATTCACTATTGCATATTTACACATCATTGAGGTGCACCCTATCAGTTTGATGTGGATTTTTCTGTTCGTTAATAATTATTCATATTTTCTTGTCCATTCAATTGTGAATATGGAATTACTTGAACAAAGCGTAATTCTATTTTTTAGAATTATCCACATCAAGAAAAATCCACATCAAACTGATAGGGTGCACCTCAATGATGTGTAAATATACAATAGTGAATAATCTGAATTGAAAATACATAATTGTCACAGGTGTTTATTCAGCGCATGCTCTGAATGACCAAGACACATGGTTTCCTCTCCCAAATGCAAGGGCTGGGCAATGTGGTTCTCTCTCCGGTTGACCTTCATGTTGTTGTGGCTCAGGTGGATAAGGCGCCATACCATAAATCCAGGGGCCTGGGTTTGATTCTGACCTGAGGTCATTTCCTGATCTCTCTCTCCTACTCATTTCCTGTCTCTACACTGTCCTATCCAAATAAAGGTGAAAAGATAACCTCATTTGCCTTTTTGTACTACTGTGAATGCCACTGTTCAGCAAAAAGAGAAACCTATGTTGGCAGAATGAGGAATTGAAAATTGACTTAATTAAGAATTCTTAATAAAGATAACAGTGTTATCATAGTTTGGATTATCATGGGCACATCGTTGGCAAAACATAAAATTATTAATGCAGACTGTTGCCTTGAAATTTCAAGTATTCTCAACTATTCTTTTTTACAGTGTGGCTTCTTTAGACGCTGTCTTCTTAAAACTGAATAAATATTTAAAAAGAGCCACATGAGCCAGTCTTTTGAACGGCTCTTTTCAAAGAACGGATCACAAAGATGTGGATCCCATCAAAGAGCCATAAATTCCATCTCTGGTGCAGATCAGACAAGACGGAAGATGTTGCGCATGCGTGCAGACATAGCGGAGGTCTTTCACAGTACCACCTAGCCGCCTGGCATGCACATCCAATTGAATTCCACACATTTATGCGTCACCATATAGACGCAGATTTCCTCCTTGAAAACGGTTGTGTAGACGCGGAAAAAAGTGAGAACAAAAACAGACTTTTGCATTTTGTTTCAGACCGTCCCCGTGTAAAGTGGGCCTTAAACAGGTATTTTTACTCTCTTCTTTTTCCCCCTCGTGTTTCTCCCCACCCTGTCTCGTCTTTGTCTCAACCAAAAACCCACCCCTTACCAAATCCGATAGGTCAGAAGTCTATCCCAAACTTGTTTGATTGACACCTGTATATCCAATGCACCAAACAGAAACGGACATGATAGGTTTAAGGTCTGCTCTAAATGTGAGATATTTGAATACTTTAACAAAAATACACAGTTTTCTCTTTTAATGCACAAAATAAATCACATAAATAATAAATTATGCGACAAAAGGATACACTAGAATTAGTAGGGCGCTACACTCTCCCCTGACTAAAACTGTCATGTCCTCATGACATGCAAACATAAATCTCATCCCCTGCATTACAGTTTTCACAGACACTTATATACTGTCTTTAACCCATCCACATGTAAAAAGTACTTCTATACCATTTGACAGGAAACACTATCATTTTGACCTTTGACCTCTATATGGACAATCCCATATGTATTGACTGCAACTGAAGTCGGGTTTCCCAAGGAGTAATAGGTCAGTCTAGGCGGAACCCTTGTCTGTCTCCGAGGTCTGTTACCCAAATTTATGTCAGTGTCTCGACTGTCCACAGTTTGACCTGGGGTAAGGGTATCAGGGTTTGTCAGGGAAATGTCTCTCTCAGTCTCAGTATTTTGTTCAACTGTACTGCTGGGAGATCTCTCAACTTCAGCAGTTAACTGTTCCTCTGGAACTTCACTTGATGCTGTAGGTGCCTGAGCACTGCTCTCCTCTACATCAGAGACTCCTGAGACTGCCGCCGAAATATCCAAATCCAGGCCAAAAGGTTCAGAGCATAGTTTGTTTTGATCTCTCTCCTCACTGGATGGATGTGGTGCAAAATAGTCATACCATACACTAATATCATCCTCCTCTGATTCAGACTCAGAGTCAACTCTATTTTCCTCTTTGTGAGCTGATGAGTACAAGGGGTTGGACTTTACATTTCTTTGAGCCTTGAGCCATTTGCTTGTCTTTTTTTATTAGACCCAGTTTTCTCTGTATTCTCACTTGTCTGCAAATTCACCTCTTGACCAATGGGCAGAATGTGATTTCGGTGGAGAACCTTTTCAGGACCAGAGCCATCTTCTGGCATCAGCTTGAACACTGGCAACCCAGGAAATTGATGTGCCACAATGTATGGAGTGGATTTCCACCGATCAGCCAATTTTTGTTTTCCAGTCAGTCCAAAGTTTCTGATCAAAACCCTGTCTCCTGAAACAAGTGGACAGAAACGAACTCTCTGATCATAACACTTCTTGATTCCTTCGGCTTTCTTTTCTGACTTACTCTCAGCCAACTGAAAGGCAGCTTGAAGTTCATGTCTCATGTTTTTGACATAGCGCAAGTAGGACTTGGTGGACGTTCCATCACTCGAGACTCCAAATGTCAAATCCACTGGCAATCTTGCCTCTCGACCAAACATGAGAAAATATGGTGTATAGCCGGTCGTCTCATTCACTGAGCAATTGTAAGCATGAACTAGATGACTTAGGTGCTTGCTCCATTTACTTTTCTCATGCACATCAAGAGTTCCAAGCATGTCAAGTAGCGTTCTGTTGAACCGCTCAGGTTGGGGATCACCCTGGGGGTGATAGGGTGTCGTTCTAGATTTCCTTATGCCCAACATGTTCAAAAGTTCCTGAATGAGCCTACTTTCAAAATCCCTGCCCTGGTCTGAATGCACTCTTTTTGGTAACCCATAGTGAATGAAATATTGTTCCCAGAGCACCTTAGCGACTGTTGCGGCTTTTTGATCTTTTGTGGCAAACGCTTGGGCATACCGAGTGTAATGGTCAGTAATTACCAGCACATTGCAGATGTTCATGGAGTCAGGCTCAAGTGACAAAGTCCATGCAAACAAGATCCATTGGTCTGCTACTGTGGAGGTGAGAAAGCTCAGCAGCTATTTTTGGTAACGTCTTTCTTTGAATACATCTTGGACAATTTTTACAGTGCCTCTCAACCTGTGTTTTCATCCTAGGCCAATAACACCTCCCTCGGACCAGACCATAGGTCTTGTCAAAACCCAGGTGGCCACACTGATCATGCAGAGACTGAAGCACAGTTTTTCTGAACTCTTCCGGAAGCAACAGCTGCTGTCGCAATGGCTTATTGGGTGGTTTGCTAATGCGGTACAGCACTGACTCTTTGATCTTTAGCTTCTCCCATTCTTTGAGCAACAATGCCACATCTGGATGTCTTCCCTTGTCAGCACTCCCTACTTCCCCCTGGCTAACTGCATGCCAAACTTCTCCAATGCAAGGGTCTTCCTGCTGGGAATGAGAAATCTGTGCATTTGTCATATTGGGTAGCTTGTGTGTAGACAGAGAGGATAGATTACAATATGCTTTGGGCACTGCATGCTTGGAGGAACCTAAACTGTCAATGGATCTGTGGGGTTTGTGACAATGGGGACCAACTGAAGTCATACGACAGAGAGCTTTAACTGCAGAGGTGGGCATGCACTTCTCTTTCTCATTGACACTATGAGGGCGCCTGGACAATGCATCAGCATCAATGTTCTGATTTCCTGGATGATACTTCAAACTAAAATCATATGTCAACAGTTCAGCAAGCCAGCGATGCCCTGCTGCGTCCAGCTTAGCTCTAGTTAGAACATAGGTTAGTGGATTGTTGTTGGTTTGAACTTCAAACTTGGCTCCATAGAGGTAGTCATACAGCTTGCTGGTGACAGCCCACTTTAAAGCCAAAAACTCGAGTTTGTGTGTCGGATAGTTATTTTCAGATGGAGTGAGACTTCGGCTCACAAATGCAATTGGGCGTAAGCCATCTTCTTGCTCCTGATAGAGGACACCCCCTAAACCTTCTCTGCTTGCATCAACATGTAGCACATAAGGTAGACCTGGGTCTGCGATTGCTAAGACGGGTGTCTCAGTAAGCCTCTTCTTCAAAGTCTCAAATGCTTCCTCACAGGGTGTATCCCACCTAGAACCAAAAGGTTCCAAAGGGTGGAACCATGGCTTTGGTTTTTTTTCTGTCTCTTAAGTTTTGTTTGCCTTGTCATCTTTTATAGTCTTTGTCCCTTTCCTTGACTTCCCACCCACAATGCAGCCATGCAGCAACTGGTTGAGTGGATGACATACTCTGGAAAAATCTTTGACGAACCTTCTGTAATAGCCACAAAAGCCAAGGAATGAGCGCAGAGCAGTGATATTTTTAGGACATGGCCAAGACTTAACAGCTTTGACCTTTGAAGGGTCTGTGGCGATGCCATCACTGGACACTATGTGGCCAGGGTAGGTGACTGAGGGGCAGCAAAACTGACATTTATCCAAGGACAGCTTTAATCCTTCCTCTTTAAGGTGATCCAGCACTTTCAGAAGGCACTGCTCGTGTTCCTCCAGTGTTCTCCCGAAGACGATATCATCATCTAGGTACACCAATACCTTGAGGAGATTCATATCACCTACTGTTCTCTCCATGACCCGTTGAAATGTAGCTGGAGCTCCACAAATCCCTTGCGGCATCCGCTCAAACTGATAAAATCCGACTGGGCAGATGAAGGCCGTTTTTTCTGTCAGCTGCACTCAAAGGGATCTGGTAATAGCTGCTTCGGAGATCAAGCACACTAAACTACTGGCTACCACTTAAGCAGGACAGAGCATCTTCCACTCTGGGGACAGTGTATTGGTCAGGGATTGTTCTCTTGTTTAATGTTCTGTAATCCACAGACATACGTATGGTTCCATTTTTCTTGCGCACAACAACAATTGGTGACGCATAGGGACTCCTGGACTCAGAAATGATTCCAGCCTCTTTGAGTTCATGGATGTGTTTCCTAACATCATCTATATCATGAGGAGGTAAGCGTCTAGAACGTTCTCTGAAGGGTTTGTCATCTGTTACCCGAATGGTGTGCTCTGTGGACTTAGCACAACCATCATCAAATTCGCTGCAGGAGAAAACCTCCTTTCTCTCCATCATCTTTTGGCACAGTCTCTCCTTCCACTCAGGAGGCACAGGTGAGTTACCAAAGTTAAAGGAGGATGACGACAGCTCCGACGTGGAGGGTTTAGGCTTCTCCTTCACAAGGACTTCCTTCACTACATCCACAGGAAACACATGGGCGATGGGCATTCCACACTTTGTCACCTCATGATTGGACATGTTTCTCACAGTGACTGTGATGCAATGACATTTGACAGCAGTGGGGTTATCCATAACAGGCATTACCAGCAGCTCATCAGGGAAAGCTCCCTCCTGAGGATGCTCGATAAGGATAGCCTGTGAGGAGACACTTCCTGGAAACTTTGGGATGACAGTGACTGTTGCCACACCTCCAGGTGGCAGTGTAAAAGGCTGGTCCCTGTTGAACCAGACAGTTCCTCGCTTTGTCTCCATGTCCATATCAGGGGTTTCCTGAAATGTCTCATAAGCCCTTTTGATGACTGGATGAACAGATAGACTGTGGATGAAATTGTTCCATTTTTGAGTTTTGCAAGTCTGATATAGTTTCCTTACAGTAGAAGTGTTTGTTCCAAATATAATGGAATACTCGCCCGTCATGACCGGATCAGGACAAACCAGCGCAAGTGTTTGGACAGTCTCTTTAACACCCACTACATCTTCACCAAGCTCCACCTCCACGCACAGATATCCATCATAGGGGTACTCATCCACACTGAGACCCCATATCTCCAAGCAGCCAATAGGAGTCAGTGGCAGGTGCTTCAGATGTTCATCGTAAAAGGAACGATATAGCAGAGTGACTTGAGACCCACCATCAAGTAAAGCGTTACTGTGGATACCTTCAATTTGTACAGGGACAACATTGCTCGGTCCAACTAAACCTTCAGGGAGGCTATTGTACTTTTCATTTAGCGTGTCACACTTGGTGGAACGTATCTTCTCTGGGGTATCAGGCCGTTCCTCTACCGAGCCCCTGGGGAGTTTCCCTGTTTGGCTCTTAGGAGACGCTGGTTGACTTTTCTGAGGTTTTCTGGGTTTGAGCATTCACGTTGAAAATGACCATCTTCACCACACCTGTAACAAAAGACATCAGTGTGAAACTGATGGTTGGTCGTTCTTTCTTTGTTGTGAGCAGGTGGGGTTGCAGGCTTTCTCTGTTGGTGATTAGAGTTAAATGCCTGATGCTGGGTGGCACTATCGGAGGCAGCTACTGATACAGAGAGCAGATGGGTGACCTCATTTTTGAGACTTTGAACTTCCCTCTTCAGGTTCTCTATGGCAGAGTTATTTTCTGAAACAGCAGCCACGGTGACAGGCTCTGACTGACCAGATGTAATAGAAACAGTAGCACACTCTGCACACATAACTCAAGATGTGGGCGCGACATTTTTCACAGTTTGTCTTTCAAGAATCATCTCTTCCTCTTCTCTGACATCACGCAGCAGCTCTGTGAAGCTTGGCTCAGGCTTAAGTTTGTATGTCATCCTTATGCGCAGTGTCACCAGATCATGAGGTAGGGATCCTCTCGCCACTTGTTCAATGTGAGTATGATTCATGTCTTTCACTGGAATACCACTTTTATGATAAACTGCGTGCAACAACTTATCCAGTCTGAGTATGTAGGCTGAAAGTCTCTCACCTTCCTGTTGGAATGTGTGACGGAATCTCACCATGAGATCAGCTGCACTCTCAGTGGTACCAAAAGCTGTTTCAAGGGCTTTTAAATAGTCACTGGCAGAGGAGTTGGGATCACTCACTCTTAGAGATCGAACAATGTCTGCTGCTGGCCCTTTAAGACTCTCAGCAATTCTTTGTTTCTTAACTGTGTCAAGACACTGCCATTCATCCAGCATATGTGCAGTTTGTTCAGCCCAGGCCTCATACTCCTCTTCTCCATATGGAGTTGGCTTGACACCTGAGAACAAGCGGAGCTTGTGATACCCTTGTCCATCAGTAGGCATGTGGCACTTGTCAAGCAATGAGGATATAGCAGTCACTAGCTCTGTATTAAGGTCTCTTGGGGTGGGCGGAGCAGGAGTTAACAAATCTGTGACATCAGCTAAGGTCTTCCCTTCATGAGTGAGGAATGACATTAACTTGGCCTGAAAGTCTGTTGGTTCATGAATGACTGGACCAGTATGGGTCTGCATGACATTAATTACCCAAGTCTCCAAACCACCATCAAGTAAGAGCTGTTCAGGTAAGTCGGCTGAAGTCATGTCATTAGTGGTCTCAACCAATATTAGCTGTTTTTTTTTCCAAGGGGTCCTAAACATCTCCCCTTTATTTTACATTTACCAAAGATCTTAGCCCCATCCAGTGTTTTGTAAATAGCATCATCAGTTACATCAACAGACACTTCACTAAGTACAATGGCTTTAGTTGCATCAATCTCCTTGTCCTCACACCATTTCACTATCTGAATCTGTTCAGGCTCCATAGTGTGTTAACCTTTTGCCTTTTTCGTTGAGAGCACATACACTTTTA
Organism: Neoarius graeffei; assembly: GCF_027579695.1. Classification (NCBI taxonomy): domain Eukaryota; kingdom Metazoa; phylum Chordata; class Actinopteri; order Siluriformes; family Ariidae; genus Neoarius; species Neoarius graeffei. The sequence goes on from NC_083585.1 coordinate 4,786,299, forward strand.
AGTTACACACAAAAGGAAAAAAACAAAGCCAAAGTTAACAATTTAGCATTAGCAATTAGCATCTCACTCACTCACAGTACACAATGGATCCCGGACGAGCCCCCACGTGTAGCCCCCTCACTCAATCCCTATTTTGTTAACGCAACCCTGGCGAGTACACACTCTACCCTCTAAACACGTTTTAGCATGGGAGAGGAATAGGTGATGGCTACAAAAATAAAACTGGGAATTGTGTACAACATATGATTCAAACCGAGGTGCAAAAGGCCCAGTTAGCTTATAACTTAGTTATACTGTACAGTGGTGCTTGAAAGTTTGTGAACCCTTTAGAATTTTCTATATTTCTGCATAAATATGACCTAAAACATCATCAGATTTTCACACAAGTCCTAAAAGTAGATAAAGAGAACCCAGTTAAATGAATGAGACAAAAATATTATACTTGGTCATTTATTTATTGAGGAAAATGATCCAATATTACATATCTGAGCGTGGCAAAAGTATGTGAACCTTTGCTTTCAGTATCTGGTGTGACCCCCTTGTGCAGCAATAACTGCAACTAAATGTTTGCGGTAACTGTTGATCAGTCCTGTACACCGGCTTGGAGGAATTTTAGCCCATTCCTCCATACAGAACAGCTTCAACTCTGGGATGTTGGTGGGTTTCCTCACATGAACTGCTCACTTCAGGTCCTTCCATAACATTTCCATTGGATTAAGGTCAGGACTTTGACTTGGCCATTCCAAAACATGAACTTTATTCTTCTTTAACCATTCTCTGGTAGAACAACTTGTGTGCTTAGGGTCGTTGTCTTGCTGCATGACCCACCTTCTCTTGAGATTCAGTTCATGGACAGATGTCCTGACATTTTCCTTTAGAATTCGCTGGTATAATTCAGAATTCATTGTTCCATCAATGATGGCAAGCCGTCCTGGCCCAGATGCAGCAAAACAGGCCCAAACCATGATACTACCACCACCATGTTTCACAGATGGGATAAGGTTCTTATGCTGGAATGCAGTGTTTTCCTTTCTTCAAACATAACACTTCTCATTGAAACCAAAAAGTTCTATTTTGGTCTCATCCGTCTACAAAACATTTTTCCAATAGCCTTCTGGCTTGTCCACGTGATCTTTAGCAAACTGCAGATGAGCAGCAATGTTCTTTTTGGAGAGCAGTGGCTTTCTCCTTGTAACCCTGCCATGCACACCATTGTTGTTCAGCGTTCTCCTGATGGTGGACTCATGAACATTAACATTAGCCAATGTGAGAGAGGCCTTCAGTTGCTTATAAGTTACCCTGGGGTCCTTTGTGACCGCGCCGACTATTACACGCCTTGCTCTTGGAGTGATCTTTGCTGGTCGACCACTCCTGGGGAGGGTAACAATGGTCTTGAATTTCCTCCATTTGTACACAATCTGTCTGACTGTGGATTGGTGGAGTCTAAATTCTTTAGAGATGGTTTTGTAAACTTTTCCAGCCTGATGAGCATCAACAATGCTTTTTCTGAGGTCCTCAGAAATCTCCTTTGTTCGTGCCATGATACACTTCCGCAAACATGTGTTGTGAAGATCAGACTTTGATAGATCCCTGTTCTTTAAAAAAAACAGGGTGCCCACTCACACGTGATTGTCATCCCATTGATTGAAAACACCTGACTCTAATTTCACCTTCAAATTAACTGCTAATCCTAGAGGTTCACATACTTTTGCCACTCACAGATATGTAATATTGGATAATTTTCCTCAATAAATAAATGACCAAGTACAATATTTTTGTCTCATTTGTTTAACTGGGTTCTCTTTATCTATGTTTAGGACTTGTATGAAAATCTGATGATGTTTTGGGTCATATTTATGCAGAAATATAGAAAATTCTAAAGGGTTCACAAACTTTCAAGCACCACTGTATGTGTGAGCTTTAACTCCCATGCTTCATACTTACTCAGATATGGCCCTGTAATGTTCCACATAAATCAGATGACCTTACAATGAAATGACTTACCTCACTATTTAACATGAATCACTCTCATATACACACATTGATTGCAAAAATATATCACAGTATTTATTTCAGAAACCCCCAAACAAATAAAATAAACAAATGAAACTAGTAACAATATTACCCAGGATTTTCTAACTCAGTCTATGGTACCATGTTCGTTGGTGCACTGTTGGAGCTCATAAGTAACCCTCAGTTGGAGAATAGTTAGTACTCACAGTCCCTTGGAGACTCAGAAAGATGGTAGTAACAGTCCATTCAAGACTGCCATACACAGCCAGCAGGAGGGAGAAGAAACCTCAGTCCACGTGTAGAAAAGCCCTGGCAACTGCAAGTCCTGAGCACCTCTACCGCAGCAGCATGAGTGGCAATGTCCGAAGCACACCAGGAACTTGTAAATAATTCCAGGCTTCCTAATGGCGCCTGACGCAGCTCTCCTCCGCTCTCAAATGTCTCCTAACATGGCCTCGCTCCGCTGGTAAAAGTCACACTGAATCACAATCCCACTAGGTTTTAATCTTCCAAAATAAAACAGTTTTTTAACAGTATTTTAACAATAAAATTGAACTTAAACAGGTATTTTTACTCTCTTCTTTTTCCCCCTCGTGTTTCTCCCCACCCTGTCTCATCTTTGTCTCAACCAAAAACCCACCCCTCACCAAATCTGATAGGTCAGAAGTCTATCCCAAACTTCTTCTTCTTCTTCTTCTGTCGATTTATTTGCGGTTAACAATTGATGTGTATTACCGCCATCTACCGGGCTGAGGTGTGATCTCAAGGGATATTAATCGTTGCAAATGCCTGCATGAGGATAAATCAAAACTGAGCCTGTAGTCAGACCTTGAGCAGGTCACGTCTTAATTATATCACTGTTCTAATGAATGTTCAGATGTATGTGTGTGAGTGAAACCTTGGCGATGGTATACAATAATAAGATGTTCTTATGATATGATAACAATGTGAAGACAGATATCAAAGGCCATTCCTTAGGTCAGAGATAGCAAAGGGCAAGATGTTCCTGATAGAATGTTCAAAAAGATACCAATATTATGTCTTGAGCAATGTGTCATCACAACAGTACAGTACACAGTGAGACACAAGGTCACAGAAGAATTCTAGCCTTCTAGCTGAAATAATAAAATAGAATGGAGTAGAATATTAACAATATTAAGAGATGTATGCTTGAGTTAATCCTTTCTCTTCTTGATGTGTATTGGTGCTCAGAGGGCGGGCATGCCCTATCAGCCCTCATCCCACCTCACCAGAGCTTAGAGAAACTCCGGCCAAATTGTCTAGAATTTGTGTAGAATGCTAAACCACAGCGATTAATCCAATCCCGTGGGATTTTCTCGGGGTCTGGGTACCTTAACACAATTTCCCCTCCCATTGGTGACACGAAAGGACAGTCTCAAGATTAATTATTCTGTGTTAACTCATACAGACGTGCACGCACTAATTCTTCCCGTGGTATTCTCCACAAGGATAAACTAATTCTTCCCGTGACGACCAGTCATGAGGATAAACAAATCTTCCCATGAAACCATTCATGAGGATAAACAAATCTTCCCATGAGGATAAACAAATCTTCCCATGAAACCATTCATGAGGATAAACAAATCTTCCCATGAGGATAAACAAATCTTCCCATGAAATCATTCATGAGGATAAACACATCTTCCCATGAAGCCATTCATGAGGATAAACAAATCTTCCCATGAAACAATTCATGAGGATAAACCAATCTTCCCATGAGGATAAACAAATCTTCCCATGAAACCATTCATGAGGATAAACACATCTTCCCGTGAAACCCTTCACGAGGATAAACAAATAAACAAGTCATTGCAGACTGATTATAACAAAAAAAAAACTAAATTCTATTTGCTAGTTGAGTGTCCTTTAAATACTGTGTTAGAGCTGTTACTGCTGATTGTGTGAATGGCTGACTTAATAAGTTATCTATAGTTACAGATTTTCTTAATGTTCTCCCCATCTTCTCTCTTTCACTGGAATACTGTGTACAGTGTATAAGAACATGCTCAACCTTTTCTACTTCTCCACAGTATGCACAGGCCCCAGACTGATGTTTCCCTATTGTATACAACCCACTATTTAGACTTGTGTGTCCTATCCTCAGCCTCGTCAACCAAACCTCCTCCTGTCGTTTCAGTTCACCACCCCTTCTAAACACCACCTCCTTTTGTAAATTATATAGATGCCTTCCTTTCTCCTCTGTATTCCATCTCTCCTGCCACATTTTGTTGATGTTGTCTTTAATTATTTCTTTAATTTCTGCCTTGCTTAATGGGACTTTGAACTCAACCTCATTTGCCTTGATGGACTCTTTGGCCATTTTATCCACTTTCTCATTACCCTCAACCCCCTTATGAGCTGGAACCCATGTGAACTGAATAAAAGTTTTATGTTGATTTATGTTAAATACGAGATGGTTAATTTCATCTAAGAGATCTTGTCGGCATGTAGATTTTTCACTCTGGATACAATTTAAGGAAGACATAGAATCTGAGCAAATAACTGCTTTACTAGGCTTCACCTCCTCCACCCACTGCAGGGCCAGTATAATAGCCATCATTACTGCTGAAAAAATTGACAAGTGATCTGACGTCCTTTTCCCAATACTTATATTGTAGCTGGGGATGAATACTGCTGCTCCTGTCTTACCAGTTTCGTCTTTAGAAGCATCTGTGTATATCTGTGTCATGTCATCATACATTACTTCTAAATACTGCTGTACATTCTGGTAAAAACCTCTGGATTTTGCAATCTCCTTAGTTTTCGAATTTACAATAGGGAAATAAAATAACCAAGGGGAAATGATTGACCTTGTAATTGTTTTGCAAAGAGGAATGTCACTGATCCCCAATTGATCTGCCTGCTGATTACCATCCCACCCAAAACTGCGTACGGGTCGAAAATACTCCCAGCATTCCCTTAGTACCTGTTTGGTTGGGTGATTATCTTCATGACCCTGTAGGTTTAGCCAATATGATACTGATAATTTCAGTCGCCTGAGGTCCAATGGCATCTCCCCTACTTCCACCTGAAGTGCTGGGACTGGAGAGGTCCTGAAGGCACCACAGCATATACGGAGGGCTTTGGCTTGTATCTTGTTTAGCTCTAACAAGGAAGTCTTGGCTGCTGAATTATATGCTATACATCCATAATCCAATACTGGTTGGATTAGGGCACTATAAATTCTTTTCAAGGATGTGCTTGATGCCCCCCATTCATTCCCTCTAAGCATTTCAGAATATTAATTCCCTTTTTACATTTGTCTATAACCTTTTGAATATGATTTTTAAAAGAAAGTTTGATATCGAACCATACACCAAGGTATCTTAAATTATCCGTTTGCTTGAGTGGCTGTCCATACAACCTGAGGTCCACTGTAGGGTTAACCCTTATTTTTGAGAAACATATAACTTGTGTCTTTTCAACAGATAAATGAAACCCCCACTCATGTGACCATCTTTCAACATCGTTTATAGCTATTTGCATTCTGTTCCTTAGACTATCAGAATTTTGGCCTCTCACCCACAGTGCTCCATCATCTGCATAAAGTGCTCTACTGATTCTGGAGTCAATATTGTTAAAAACATCATTAATCATTATATTAAATAGAATTGGGCTGCAGACGCTACCCTGTGGGGTACCATTTTCTATAGCGTAAATATTTGAATGGCTCGCTCCAACACTTACCTCTATGGTTCTATTCCTTAAAAAATCTCTAATCCATTTGAACATTTTGCCTTCTATTCCCATTTTATTCAATTTAAGTAAAAGACCCTCTTTCCAAAGCATATCATATGGTTTTTCAATATCAAAGAATGTTGCCAAGACTGACACCTTATTTGCTTGAGCTTTCCTAATTTCATTTTCTAGGCAGATTATTAGATCCATAGTAGTACGGCCATTTCTAAACCCATTTTGATGTGGAAAGAAAAGACTTCTTTTTTCAATCTTGTATACTAACCTCTTAGTTATCATCCTTTCCATTAACTTACAAAGATTAGATGTCAGTGCTATAGGCCTATAGCTTTTGACCTCTGCTTTATCCTTACCTGGTTTAGCTATAGGTACCACTACTGAATGTTTCCAGCTAGAGGGCAGCTGACCTTGCTCCCAAATTTTATTATATAACTTTAAAATCACACTTTTAGCCACATCAGATAATTGTTCAATCATTTTGTAACAAATTCTATCTTTACCTGGAGACGTATTTTTAACACCCACTCATGCTCTTTTCAGTTCAAATAATGTAAAATTCTTATCAAGTGCGCCCTCACTTATATCTTTCTTTCCTAATAAGTTTCCATTATCTTCAATCATTTTTGTTCTCCATAATAACTCTTCATTTGTTAAGTTTTTAGAGCTATGCACTTTAACAAAGGCCCTAGCAAGCATCTCTGCTTTTTCATCATTATTTACTGCTTCACCATCACTATCTTTAATTACTGGTAAAGAGAAATCCCTTCTTATTCCTCCCATCTTTCTGATCATTCCCCATATCTTGGAGACCTTGACTTCTGATCCAATATTATTACAGAAACTCCTCCAGTAATTCCTCTTAGTTTCCCTTATTACTCTTTTAGCTTGACACTGCCTTTTTATATAGTATTAAATTATTGAAGGAATGATTTGATTTCACCATTCTAAATGCTTTATTTCTGGCTTTGACTGCTTTTTTTTACATTCATCTGACCACCATGGTACCATTTTCTTTTCCCTTATCCCAGAAGACTCACCCAGAACCTCCTCTGCTGACTCATACATGTATAATATATTTGTGATTATGGAATTTACTAATTCAACATCATCACTTAAGTTTGACATATTCTCCATAAGTTTGCCACTTGCCTTCATGCTATATAGCCCCCAATTAGCCTCTCTCATTTTCCATCTTGGGTACCAGTTTTCTTCCAAATTAGCATTCTGCTCTTGTATCTTGGTCCAAATTTGGTAATGATCACTTCCTAATGGGTTATTATTAAGAACTTCCCACTGACTGACTCCTGCTAATCATTCTGAAAGTAAGGTAAGGTCAAGTGCTGATTCTGTTCCATGTACTAGATCAAACCTAGTGCCTGTTCCATCATTTAAACAGACTAGATTGTGGTCATCCATAAACTCCTCAACAGTACTCCCATTATCATCTGTTCTTTTGCTTCCCCATAATGTGTTATAAGCATTGAAGTCTCCACATAAAATATTTCTACCATTTCCCTCCACACAAAAACTATCTAAAAAATCTCTTCTAATCTTTTGACAATGATTATAGAAGTGAATTATTTTAAACTTAGTTCTACCCACCCATACTTCCACTGATATTGCTTCAATTTCTTTATTTATACTTTGTGCTTTGTAATTAAGTCCCTGTTGAATAAATGTGGCTACTCCCCCACCTGTTCCTAGGCTTCTATCTTTGCGTACTGCTACATATCCATAGATTATAAAGTCAAGTGATGGCTTTAACCATGTTTCTTGAATACAAATGATATTAGGTTTAACCTGGCGGCACGGTGGTGTAGTGGTTAGCGCTGTCGCCTCCCAGCAAGAAGGTCCTGGGTTCGAGCCCCGGGGCCGGCGAGGGCCTTTCTGTGTGGAGTTTGCATGTTCTCCCCGTGTCCGCGTGGGTTTCCTCCGGGTGCTCCGGTTTCCCCCACAGTCCAAAGACATGCAGGTTAGGTTAACTGGTGACTCTAAATTGACCGTAGGTGTGAATGTGAGTGTGAATGGTTGTCTGTGTCTATGTGTCAGCCCTGTGATGACCTGGCGACTTGTCCAGGGTGTACCCCGCCTTTTGCCCGTAGTCAGCTGGGATAGGCTCCAGCTTGCCCGCGACCCTGTAGAAGGATAAAGCAGCTAGAGATAATGAGATGAGATGAGATTAGGTTTAACCTGCTGTTCTTCAATAGAATGTTAAAATTCTTGCCCATTTGCAATTAAACTCCTGGCATTCCACTGTAATATGGACAGTACCATTATAAAACACCACCACATGACTGCTGACTTTCAGACACTCTGGTTGCTAATACTGCATTTACAGACTCAACGGATAATTCCCCTATATCCAGGTACTTTTCTGCTGCTCTTGTGATAATCTTTATTCTCTTTGTTCTGCTATCTGTCTGAGCTGAGCAATTGATAACTTCCACTATGAAGGCAACAAACTTTTTCTTCTCCACAATCAAGGTGTCTTCAGAAATTTTATAATTCAAAGATTGTGCAACTCTTTGAGTAGGAGGTTGAGACACAGGTTGAGACACAGACACTGCTTTAGCATCAGATCGTACTTTGCTATCTATCTTTTTGATTGCATCAGCATAGGTAAGTTTCTCCTTCACCCTTATGTTTTGAATCCATACTGCTCTTTTATGGGCCTCACATCCTTTATAAGCAGCGCTGTGCTCCCCTCCACAGTTACAACACTTTATTTTAGTTCCTACAGCACACTTACCATATTCATGTTCCCCCCCACACTTAGCACACCTGGCTTTAGCCCTACAGGCTGCAGCAATATGCCCAAACCTTTGGCATTTAAAACACTTTGTTGGTGGAGGAATGTATGCTCGTACTGCATAACTGACATACCCAATCTTAACTCTTTCTGGTAATCGCTCTTCGTCCAGAGCTATCATAACTGACAAACTAGGACTTGTAACTCCATCTCTTATAATAGGCAAACGTTTCACCTTGGTTACTCTAACCCCTTTCATGTTAACTCAGATCTGTTCCTCTGTCAACTCAGTAGATACTCCAGATATCACACCCATACACTTCCCCTTTTCCTCCCACACTTGCGGCTTTATCACTTTCCCCAATAGTGTTTTACACTTCATTAACCCCTGCTGCTGGTCTCTATCCCTACATACAATCATCAAATTGCCATCTCTTAAAGTTTTGACTGTTTGTACTTCACCTACTAACTTGTATACTGCCTCACTAACTTTCAAAGGATTTAGAGTACATGGGGATTGGAATCTAAGGATAACTTTTATTTAATTTCTTTTACCTTCCTCCCTCCTCTCTTCATCGGGTTCTAGTTCTTTCCTTTTCTTACTTCCTCGATTGACCCTCTGCCATTCTCCTGAGTATGTATTTCTCTCATTGTAGTCGCTTGATGCTAGATCACCACCTTCATCTGCCTCCTCAACCCCCTCCATCTCACTCACTTCCTGCAAATCCCGGATCACACCTCCAGCCCCCCAAAACTCCCATCTATCCCAAACTTGTTTGATTGACACCTGATTGACACCTGTATATCCAATGCACCAAACAGAAACGGACATGATAGGTTCAAGGTCTGCTCTAAACGTGAGATATTTGAATACTTTAACCAAAATACACAGTTTTCTCTTTTAATGCACAAAATAAGTCACATAAATAATAAATTACGTGACAAAAGGATACACTAGAATTAGTAGGGCGCTACACGACCTTTTGCTTGTTTCCCGTTCTTGAGATTGCCTGCCAATTTGGACTGTTTGCCTGTAGAGCACCCGTGCCTTCAGAGCTCACATGATTTTTTTGGTCATGCTCTGGTTCATTTATGAGTCCCTAGAGAAGGAGAACCCCAATAAAAAAAAATTTTGGAGGGGGCTAGTCCATCTGAGGCAGACATAGTGGCAACAAAGGAGGTTATTGTTCTCGAGCACCTCCTAAAGGCCATCAGTCCAGAACCAATCCCACAGCCCGTTCCACAGTCAATTTGTATCTGATTATAGAATGTCTCATGGCAAAGTTGGGGATTTTTCAAAGTTGTAATATTTGTGCTGTAGTTCATAGCAACATAAAGTCATAATCAGTGTTGGGCACGTTACTTTCAAAAAGTAATTAGTTATAGTTACTAGTTACTTTTCCCAAAAAGTAACTGAGTTAGTAACGGAGTTACTTTGTCATAAAAGTAACTAATTGCCAGGGAAAGTAATTATTCCGTTACATTTTGTTCCCCCCCCCCCCCAAAAAAAAAATCAAATTCAATTAGTGTAATCATAATAAAAGTGAATGTTAAATGTGTTTAATGACTGAAATGGACACTTAACAGAACCAGTTAGTAACATTATCTACACTATATTAATATTTTTGTGGGACAATGTGAGATAAGACATCTATCAAATGTAATATATTTTTGCAGTTATTAAAATTATGTTACTAATTACTGGCCACTGACGAGGACAAACGCTTTGTTCCTCGACATAATGTGCATTGCACGTAAACACTCTTGCCTTTTATTTCAAGTAATGAAAAGTAATGGCTGTATTTCCAATGTGAAAGCGCAGTGTTGGGCTGACCGCTCGCCATCGCTGGGTCTTCCGATTGAAAGCGTGCGCAGTAGTGCAGTAGGCGTGGCCTACCTACATATGTTGTCCAAATCTACTCTGATTGGCTTACTGTGCCGTTGTCTCGTGTCTCCCCGCCCCACACTAAAGCAGAGTAAAGAAAGGCTGAGCGAGCAGCGTGCCAGATGAGAACAGCTTTAATAAAGTAACGCATAGTATTTTATTGTAAGTAACGGGAACGGCGTTATAACGATGTAAAAAGTAATTAGTTAGATTACTCGTTACTAAAAAAAGTAACGCCGTTAGTAACGCCGTTTATTCTAACGCCGTTATTCCCATCACTGGTCATAATTGATTAAAATCACAGACATGCAAATAAAGGCTTGTGTATTATAAGCTGAAGCAGAGTCGTGATGAATATGAATCAATATGAGTGGGTGGAGCTACATGTGGAAACATCAGAAATAATCTCAAATACACAACACTGGCATTTATTTCTAAAATTAGAGGTCTGAATTAAACACTCATAACAACAATGTTACTCTTCTTCTTGCTTTTCCTCACTCATGCTTACATTGGTAAGTCAGATACATTATACATGAAATGTTTAATTATTTAAACAAAAAGAACAATGTTTTTAATAACAGTTTATTAATAATAAATGGTCATGATATTATGTTAATGTATTTATAGCAGAAGCTGCTGACAACAGCATTAAACCAGAACAAACCACTATATCTGGAACCAAAGGCAGCAACATCACACTCTCCTGTACATATACTGGATCAGGTAACAGTCTTCACTGGTATCAACAAAAACCTGGATCAAGACCAGAGTTTCTGCTGCTGATTGTTGAAAGCGGTGGACATGTCACAAAGGCTCAACCACCTCATCCACAAGTGTCCATTAAACTTGATAAAACGAGTAAGAAAGTAGATCTGCTCATCTCCTCTGCTGCAGTGACAGACTCTGCACTGTACTACTGCGCTCTGAGGCCCACAGTGACAGGAAACCCAACTACACTGTACAAAAAGCACTACACATGACTGGAGCAGAGCCATGCTTTTCTCACACGATGGAGCTCTTTACATGTTTACCTCTGCAGGCTCAACCCTCAGTCTATGATGTCAGTTTGCTTTTGTAGATAAACCATAATTTGTGTATTAATCTGCTGAAGTTTATTTCTAAATTAGAACTAAACATCATTCTTAACAATGGTATATTAAAATATTGAGGGTTTCTTTTTTTTCAGTTGTTTACTAGAATAGATTTGTTTAAAAAAAAGACCATCACATTTCCTGTTAAACAACTATTGAGTTTGGAGCACAATAATGAAAGTTTGTTTAAGCACACTGGAATATCCTAGATCGAGGAAGTAAAAGAAGCTAAAACTTATTTATTTTTCTCTTCTGTGAAAATGTTACATGCCTTTTTCTAGGATGACAGTGAAATTACCGAGAGAGAGAGAGAGAGAGAGAGAGAGAGAGAGAGAGAGAGAGAGAGAGATATCGGCATGCAACAGACAGCTGTAAAAGCAGAACGGGGTGTTTATAAAGAGCACACTGTTAATCAGATCCAAATCATGATGCAAAAGGCAGTATCAAAAAACAGGCAAAGGTCAGGCGAGGCACAAACAGAACATCAGAGGCAACATCAAAAGGCAAAGTCCAAACAAAGTCAAAATCAGCAGAACAATTACAAAAGGCTTAAAATCAGACACAAAGGACTGAGCATCACTTCACGGTGAACTGTGAGAGTTGAAGTCCATAAACAGTGAGCTGTGGTGATTGTGAACAAGTGCAAATGATTAGCACTCAGGAGACTGCGCAGTGATGTGCAGGGTGGGTGTTGTAGACTGTTGTAGCCATATATGAAAGCTGCTGTGAATTCTGGGAAGTGGGGTTTTGAGTGCAAGCAGGTGTACGAGAGAGAGAGAGCATGGAGAAATGTATTTGTGGGGCTTTCCTTACAAAGCCCCACAGTTATGGAACAGCCTTCCAAGTAGTGTTCAGGACTCAGACACAGTCTCAGTGTTTAAGTCTAGGCTGAAAACATATCTGTTTAGTCAAGCCTTTTGTTCATGGTGTTTATGAGGTAAAGGAGTCGATCTGGAGGGTCCTCAGACATAGAGTGTTTTGGTAAACTGGGATGCTGTCAGTTCCCCACTCACTTGCTCGCTCGAGTTTGTTGATCCTGTAGTGGCTGCTGCTTTATGTCCCAGGGCCCCTCATGCCTGTGTTACCTTCTGGCTCTCCCCTTTTAGTTATGCTGTCATAGTTAGTTGCCGGAGTCCCTGCTTGCACTCAGTGCAATATGTATACTGTTCCTACTTATTCAGGTGACATTGGGCATACCTAACAACCTGTGGGTTTTTTTTTCTCTCTCCCCCCCCCCCCCCCCCCCCCCCCCAAATCTGTCCCTCTGAGTTACATGTCAGTCCTGGGATCAAGATGCTGACCTCTTCTGCTCCTCGGACCTGCCTGATCCATCCTGGTGCCCTGTGTCTGGTTGGAGTCTCATCGCATCACTCCTGTGGAGGGCGGCCCCATGTTGGGGGTCACGCCTGGAGGATGTTCTGGACTCTTGCAGTGGTGTTTCTGTGGCTGGGGACTGCAGTTGACTTGCTGACTTTGGGACTGCGGTTGTCGTGAACGGTTTTGCGCTCGGGTTTCCATCGGTGGGGGGTTTATAGCATCAACGAAGCTGACTTTATATTAGGACTGTTAATGTTATAGTCATGTTGTCTGTTGTTGCCCAAATGAGGATGGGTTCCCTTTTGAGTCTGGTTCCTCTCGAGGTTTCTTCCTCATGTCGTCTGAGGGAGTTTTTCCTTGCCACCGTCGCCACAGGCTTGCTCATTGGGGATAGATTAGGGATAAAATTAGCTCATATTTTAAGTCGTTCAAATTCTGTAAAGCTGCTTTATGACAATGTTCATTGTTAAAAGCGCTATATAAATAAACTTGACTTGACTATTTCAGTGAAGCTGGCTTCTGAAACTTCTTTTCAGAATTCCCAACAAAAACCACAAAATTAAATTTTAATAAAATTTATTCAAAACACATTTCCTGTGGAAGAAATAAGTGTTGCCTTACAATCCTTCTTTTTTTTTGTCTAGAAACTATCATATGAAGCCCTGTGATGACCTGGCGACTTGTCCAGGGTGTATCCCACCTTTCACCCGTAGTCAGCTGGGATAGGCTCCAGCTTGCCTGTGACCCTGTAGAACAGGATAAAGCGGCTAGAGATAATGAGATGAGAATGAGATGAGACTATCATATGATGTAGGCATAATTGGCTCCAAATCCACTGTGACCCTGATCAGAATAAAGCACTTATTATGATGAAGGAATTCATGTATGTGTACTGTATATATTAAGAAGTTATTGAAGTGTGTGTGTGTGTGTGTGTGTGTGTGTGTGTTTATAGTTATTAGAATTATGTGAATAGAGAAACCATTAATCATATGGTCATGTGATGTCACCTGCATGTTGTAGGTAGCTGTGTGTACTCATTTTTGTTGTTGTATATATTGTATACAAAGTAAGTCAGATTACATTGCCAAACTATTTAAATAAAGCTTTATTTATGAAGATTATTGAGCCAAGTTTCCATTCTTGGGGTGTATGGGGTGTGATGCGCAACTCTCAGTTTATCCGCTAGGCTTAGAAGGCAGTGTTTGTAAGTCCTGCTAAGTCTAATCACCTATCACACTCAAGCCAGACTCCACCTCCGTCATTAGGACAGGTACACCCTGGATAGCTCGGTCTTGCGACTGGGTGAACCAACGGAGTCACTGGCGCTAGGAAGTGAAGTAGCCTCTTCCCTCTTAGTTATAAAGCAAATTTGATAACACGTAGTGGATGTTCATTATGTCTAACTATTACAAATATTTTTAAGTTCGTTTCTTAGACAAGGATATTTTTTTAAGCTTGTTACCTTGTTAACAGTTTCGGCGAGAATCTCCCGCCTTCTTCAGAAACAGTCACCAGATGGCGAGTGGTGACGTGCCTTATCAGCTGATGTTGTGTGCAGGAGGCGTGAACGTCCCGCCCAATTTGACAGGTAGTCCACGCCTCCTGCTGTCAGGTCGCTCCTCCAGGACGGCGCTCCAGGTGTGCGACAGTGCATACGCTCCCTCGTCCCGGTTCATCGTCCTCTGCGCCCGCTTACGTATCTCCACTGCCTCTAAAATCCAACGCTGGAATCTATTTTCTTCAGCGCGAATGACTCTGGCCTCTTCCCAATTCATTATGTGATTTTGCCGTTTGCAGTGGTCTGAAATGGCTGATTTTAGGTTTTCTTGGTGTGCTTTTTCTTTTTCGGATCTTGTGAGTCTTCTTGTTGTTTCTTTTTCACATTCTATTTTGTGTTCTTTCCTTCGAGTATGGAAGCATCTGCCCGTTTCACCAATATAGACTTTATTACATGAACGGCAAGGGATTTCATAGATGACATTGCATTTATTGTCCAGTTGTATTTTATCTTTGGGGTGAACTAGCAGCTGTCGGAGGTTCTTGTATGGTTTGACCGGGGTGTTGATGTGGTATTTCCTCATGGATCGTTGGATGCGTTCTGTGACTCCTTTTATGTACGGTAGTGTGACAAAGCCCCGGTTTGTTTTTTCGGTGTTTTTTCTTGTTTGTTTATTTTCTTTTATTTGTGTCTGTAATTTCCCTTTCCGAATTGCCCACGGTGGATATTGGCAGTTTTTTAATGCCTGTTGGATGTGTTGTTCCTCCTCCTGTCTGTCTTTCTCCTCCGTGATGTTCTGTGCTCGGTCGTATAGTGTTCTGATTACTGACATTTTGTGTGCGATGGGATGTTCAGATGTCCAGAGAAGATATTGGTCGGTGTGTGTAGGTTTTCTGTATGTTGTAATTCTAATGTTCCCTTCTTCTGTGTGGTGTATTTTTAAGTCCAAAAAAGCTATTGTCTTGTCCGTTTCCTCTTCGTGTGTGAATTTGATGTTGCCTGTGTTGTCTATGGAGTTTAAATGATCCGTGAGTTGTTGTGTGTGGCCTGTTTTGGTTATTTCAAGAATGTCATCAACGTATCTTTTCCAGAAGATAGGTTTGCAGTCATCCGGTGCTGTTTCTATGGCTCGGGTTTCCAGATCCTCCATAAAAAAGTTACATAGAGTGGCAGATAGCGGGTCCCCCATTGCAAATCCCTCTTTTTGTCTATAGATTATGCCTCTAAATTGGAAAAATGTGGAAGTGGAAATGAAATGTAATAGTTTTGTTATGTCCTGTACTGTAAGTTTTGTGCGTTTTTTCAGGGTTCTGTCTGCTTTTAACCAGTTTTCTACTATGTTGAGAGTGTTTGTGACCGGTGTTTTTGTAAAGAGGGATATGACGTCATGCGATACAAACATTTCATCCTTTTTTATCTTGATTTCCTTTAATTCTTTCGCCAGTTGTTTTGAGTTTTTGCAGTGGTATTCCGTAAGTCCGAGGAGTGGTTTGATTATGTCTGCCAGCGTCTTGGAAAGGTTGTAAGTAACTGATCCTATACTGTCTACTATGGGTCTTAATGGTGCTCCGGGTTTATGAATTTTCGGTGTGCCGTATATCCGGGGGGTGATGTCTGCTGTGGGGATGAGGTGGTTGTATGTTTGTTTATCGATTTTGTTGTCATCCAGTAACGGTTTGAGTAATAGCTTTAGTCTTCTTTTCTTTTCCTCCGTCGGGTCTTTTTTTAATACTTCATATGTGTTTGGGTCCGTGAGCATTTCATTCATTTGTTTTTCATATTGATTAGTGTCCAGGATAACCGTGGTCCTCCCTTTATCAGCCGGTAATATTGTTATTTTCTTGTTCTTTGCGAGTGTTCTGATGGCTTCCATTTCCTGTTTGGTTATGTTTCTGGGTGGCGGTTTAGCTGAGGTGAGGATGCCTGCTATTTCGTTCCTTAATGCAGCCTTCTGTCCTTGGTCCTGTATCATATTGCACGCTAGTTCCGTGGCTAATATGAATTCTTCATTCGGGATTTTATTTGGTGTGATGGCATAGTTTAGTCCCTGTGAGAGTATAGTGCGTTCTGCTGTTGTTAGTGTGTGTTTAGACAGGTTGCAAATCCATTTTTCGTTTGTTTGCTTGTCCTTGCATTTATTTTGTTTCTTATTGATAAGTCTGTTCAGTTTTTTAATATGGCGTGTTTTTGTTTTTGAAAACTCTTGTTCTTGTATTGCATTCAGATGTTCTTCCATATTTTTTTCCATGTCCCTGCTGAATTTGAACCGGCGTTTGAATTCTTGTTTTCTTTGTGCTATTTCTGTGTTTAAATTGTTGATTTTGTTAGTCGTGCAATCACATAATGAATTGGGAAGAGGCCAGAGTCATTCGCGCTGAAGAAAATAGATTCCAGCGTTGGATTTTAGAGGCAGTGGAGATACATAAGCGGGCGCAGAGGACGATGAACCAGGACGAGGGAGCGTATGCACTGTCGCACACCTGGAGCGCCGTCCTGGAGGAGCGACCTGACAGCAGGAGGCGTGGACTACCTGTCAAATTGGGCGGGACGTTCACGCCTCCTGCACGCAACATCAGCTGATAAGGCACGTCACCACTCGCCATCTGGTGACTGTTTCTGAAGAAGGCGGGAGATTCTCGCCGAAACTGTTAACAAGGTAACAAGCTTAAAAAAATATCCTTGTCTAAGAAACGAACTTAAAAATACAAATTTGATAACATTTGTTTAAAAGGTAGAAAAGTCTTTGTCCTCTACTGGACGTAAAACTATTGTCTCTCGAGAAACTATTGTTTCTCATTGTTTGATAGACTAATATCTGAAGTAGTATTACTCTAAATACTCCAATAAACTGTCGCACAGTCAGTCACTATGAAAACCAGAATTACACAGCACCATAAAACCAAACAAAACCCAAAGAACTACCACCAGGTCAAAATCGGAACAATAAATGTAAAAACTGCAAAATGCAAGATAAAGCTGGCAGAACACTTGATACAGATAAAGTCTCTACAACATGACGTGTGCTGTATACAAGAAGCCCGAATTACTGGCCAGGATGAGATTGAATTCACTGATGAGATGCTACAAGGATGGCGTGTCCTATATAGTGGACTACAGAGAAAAGCCTATGCCGGTGTTGCGATAATAATAGCCCCCCATGTCAACTTGTTGGACATAGAGCACATTATGGAAGGGAGAATTATACTGGCTAGAATATCTGTCCACGGTGTTAAACTGACTGTAGTTTCCTGCTATTGTCCGACTGAAGAACATGCAAACTCCACTAAGGAAGCCTTCTATAACACCCTATCCAAGACTTTAAAAACAGCTAAGCAAATGCATCCAGGTTCTAAACTGGTTGTATGTGGTGACTTCAATGCAATAATAGGCAATGATTGCCAGAGTAACAACTGGAACTGTGTTGGTCGTTTTAATGACGATGAACCCACAAGCTTTAACGGCATGAAGCTGATCGAAGTTGCTGAGAACAACAATCTATATATTCTCAATACCTTATTTGCCACTAGAACACCTATGCATAGATGGTCATTTAAATCCAACCTTGGATATTACAGACGGCTTGATTACATCTTGGGCGAATGGTTTGTCAAGAGGGCCTCACAGAATTGCCGAGTATACCCCAATGCTAGTACACCATTTGATTCCGATCACAGAATAGTAGTTCTCCATGCCATGTTTCCAAGTAAGAACAAGCAGAAAAACATCTTCAGAATGAGGAAGAAGGAAGCTCATCCAACTCCAAACATGCAAGCACTTAGAGATTCTGAGGAAGTGAGAGCTAAGTACAGTAGACATCTTGATGATATCCTCAGAGAGGCCCAACCAATGATGCAAGCTGACATAATAGAACAACAAATTGTCAATGCTATCTGTACATCCACAAATGAAAATATCCCATCGCTAAAGTCAGGGCACCAAAATAAACCCTGGATAAATGAGGAATTCCTGGCTCTTCTTGAAAAAAGACGAAAATCGACCAACGAAAATGACATGAAAAAACTTACCATACAAATACGCAAACTCCGTCTTAAGCTTAAATGTCAGTTCTACAAGGAGAAAGCCAAGAGAATCAATGCTGCCCGTGAACAAAGGAATACAGAAGAGGAATTCCAGTTAGCAAAAAGCCACTCTGCTGTCTCCAAATGTAAACAACAGACCATTCAACATGAGAAACTAGAAGAACACTTTGCACAACATCTAGGAGAAAGAGCCTTTACTATACAGCCGGAACTCTTAACACCTGAAAGATTCCCTCACATCATCCCCCCTGCAGACCAGCATACTATTGACGAAAGCCCCCCTGAGGCACCTGAGATAGAAGTGTGCATGTCTAAACTGAAAAATGGCAGATGCCAGGGAATTGATAAAGTATTTAGCGAACAACTCAGGTACTCCAGTTCGAAACAACTCCTCTTCTTCCTTGTACTGTTAATGGGGACAATCTGGGAATGCTTAAAGGTCCCTAGTGGATGGTTGCTCTCCTCAATTACATGCCTCTACAAGAAAGGACTGAGATCCTTGGCAGAAAATTATTGAGGCCTGTCCATCATAGCAACAGTATCTAAGGTACTATCCATGGTCATTATCCAAAGAATAAGACCAGTCTATGAGCGCATCATTTTACCCACCCAGTTTGGATTCAGAAGTAATCGATCCACGTACAATGCAATCTTTATTGTTCGAAACATCTTAGAGAAAGAACGGAACCCACTCTATGTCTGCTTCATCGATCTCCAAGCAGCCTATGATTGGGTCCCACGGGATGCACTATTTCGTGTCCTAGAGATTCGCCTCAAATGTCCTAAGCTGATATCCATACTTAAAGCGCTCTACTCTGGAACAATGGCTTGCATTAAAGGTGCCTGACACTATTTCAACTCTTATGTAGGTTGCAGGCAAGGTGCACTGGAGAGCCCAACCATATTCAATGTATATATGGATTTTGTTATGAGATGCGCTACTCATGAGATTAAAAGCCAATTTCCTGATGCTGGAGCTCGCATTGAGTATGTTATACCAAACGAAATGTCACCTAGGGAACTGCGCACCCGAACATCCTATGGTGTGATCAGAATACTGGAGATCCTGTATGCTGATGATGTGGTGGTGTTCTCTGAGAACCTGGACGAGCTCCAGAAGATCTTAGAAATATATGATAGTACATTCTCAAGGTTTGGACTCCAGATGTCCTACAAAAAGACAGAAACAATGGCCTTTAATGTAGACGAAGACAAAGGCAAAGACAAGCCTGCTTTCCATCAATAACACCGAGATAAAAAATGTAAGACAGTTCCGGTACCTTGGTCATCTTCTGAGCAATGCTGGAAAGTCCTCAAAGTTTCTTCACCACAGGATCTCATCAGCCTACGAGAAGTGGAACAAGCTGAAACATGTTCTTACAGACCGGGAAATATATCTAAACACACGCATGAAAGTTTTAAAATCATGTGTACGCTCTCGACTCCTCTACAGTACACAGTCCTGGGAGCTAACTAGCAGTGAAATCCAGAAACTTAACACCGTGTGGACTGGCTTCCTACGACAGATGATTTCTGGTGGCTATGAAAGAAAGACTGTCCCACCACCACACCTACGAAAGAAGGGGGTCGACCCTGCCACACTAGTAGAAGGAGATATAGATTGGGCATTTAAAGTGTCAAACGAGAAATTATATGAAATAACCCAATCTGGGCCACTTGAAGATTTCTGTCATGCGCAGTGGCTTAAATACATAGCACACGTATGCAGGATGCCTAATGATGCCATACAAAAGATTGTATTGTGTGACGTACGGAGATCATGGAGTGGAGTAGAAAGACTACTCGGAGTTTCGAAAAGGCAGGCTATCAGGAGTATGATGGACAAGAGCGACTTTGGGCAGCTGCTGGATATTAGATTTCCACCTTCCTCCAGGCAGCTGCACCCCAAGGCCGATCGCGTGCCAAGTGGGAAGCAATGATGATGATGATGACCCCGCCTTTCACCTGTAGTCAGCTGGGATAGGCTCCAGCTTGCCTGCGACCCTGTAGAACAGGATAAAGCAGCTAGAGATAATGAGATGAGATGAGAATATGTGAAAGACACAGTAACAGACATGGGGGGACATGCATTTGTGAATGTGAACTGTTGGTCACTTTTCATTCTCTGTCATGCAACAATTTGTACAATTTTTCCTCCATAACTCAAACTAGAAAGGTGGTTGCAGGACCCAGCATGCATATCCAAATACAACCCTGATTCCAAAAAGGTTGGGACAAAGTACAAATTGTAAATGAAAATGGAATGCAATGATGTGGAAGTTTCAAAATAGAGCCCTGCACTCCCGCAGGAGTCCCGTGGGACCCGACGCAAAGCAGTGCGGTGCGGGACAAATTTTGAAAGCTCATTGCGGGCGGGAGGGGGAATGCACAATGCGGGCGCGGGTGGGAAAGGTGATAAGCTGCAGTCCCGCTAACTAAAAACGGGTTTAAAATAAAATTTATAAATTATTGATTTATGTCTATCGTATATAATTTGTGCTGGATATTTTATTTGGCATTAATAAAAACATTTTAAGATGCCTAAATTTGCGGATGTGGTCTAATCTCGCGTACGTTTCCGATTCCTTTCCGCTCTTCCATGTTTGAGATCTCCGATCATGGCAGAAGAGCAGAGCTCCTCTAGTGAAGCTCACAGTGCTTCAGAAGTGCTGCTTTAAAAAGAGGTACATTTACCATTAAAAAGTCAAGAGTATTAGTCCTAAGTATTAAAAAGTATTTAAAAAAGTATTAAAAAGTATTAACTAGTATTAAAAAGGACTGTGTATCGCACAGATTGTTCAATTTAAAGCAAGAAATGGACAGTGTATAATCTGAGGAGCTGGTTGTGGTTGCGCAGCACTTCATATGAGAGGAGAATGAAATCGCGGTTGGAATCATAACGCCACAGACTCGGAAGTGGAAGTGCGAGTGCGCAAAGCGAGAGCTGTCAGTCAAAGCGAGAGCTGTCAACCATGAGCGCATGCAGTGCTCAACTTGGAATGTGTCAGCAGAATGTCAGAGTCTAAACAATAAACTTACAATAAATGAAGGATCGGTCAGTGGAGAGCTCAGCTAAGCTCAGCATGTTTAATTTCCCAAGCCAATGACAAGAACTTTCGTGAGAAATAACGGGAACGTCTGCATCATGCGGGATTTGCGGGAGGGAGCGGGACAAAATATGGCAGGCGCGGGCGGGAGCGGGACTGAAAATCATAATACTTTGCGGGAGCGAGCGGGAGCGGGACTGCACAATGCGGGAGCGGGACTGAAAATTCTGTCCCTCGCAGACCTCTATTTCAAAATTCCATATTTTATTCAGAATATGTAGAACATAAATGACATATCAAATGTTTAAACTGGGAAAATGTATCATTTAAAGAGAAAAATTAGGTGATTTTAAATTTCATGACAACAACACATCTCAAAACAGTTGGGACAAGGCCATGTTTACCACTGTGAGACATCCCCTTTTCTCTTTACAACAGTCTGTAAATGTCTGGGGACTGAGGAGACAAGTTGCTCAAGTTTAGGGATGGAATGTTAACCCATTCTTGTCTAATGTAGGATTCTAGTTGCTCAACTGTCTTAGGTCTTTTTTGTCGTATCTTCCGTTTTATGATGCGCCAAATGTTTTCTATGGGTGAAAGATCTGGACTGCAGGCTGGCCAGTTCAGTACCTGGACCCTTCTTCTATGCAGCCATGATGCTGTAATTGATGCAGTATGTGGTTTGGCATTGTCATGTTGGAAAATGCAAGGTCTTCCCTGAAAGAGACGTCGTCTGGATGGGAGCATATGTTGCTCTAGAACCTGGATATACCTTTCAGTGTTGATGGCGTCTTTCCAGATGTGTAAGCTGCCCATGCCACATTCACTAATGCAACCCCATAACATCAGAGATGCAGGCTTCTGAACTGAGCGCTGATAACAACTTGGGTCTTCCTTCTCCTCTTTAGTCTGAATGACACAGCGTCCCTGATTTCCATAAAGAACTTCAAATTTTGATTCATCTGACCACAGAACAGTTTTCCACTTTGCCACAGTCCATTTTAAATGAGCCTTGGCCCAGAGAAGACATCTGCACTTCTGGATCATGTTTAGATACGGCTTCTTCTTTGAACTATAGAGTTTTAGCTAGCAATGGCAGATGGCACGGTGAATTGTGTTCACAGATAATGTTCTCTGGAAATATTCCTGAGCCCATTTTGTGATTTCCAATACAGAAGCATGCCTGTATGTGATGCAGTGCCGTCTAAGGGCCCGAAGATCATGGGTACCCAGTATGGTTTTCCGGCCTTGACCCTTACGCACAGAGATTCTAAAGATAGAATACAAAAGCTCGTTTTTAGGGTGTGCTATGTTCCCTATGTGTGGGTGGAGCACAGAGAACGGCAGGACAGAGATCAAGGTATCAGAAGGCTTTATTGCCGGACTTTTCAGTTTGACAATTTCAAGACGTGAATACGAGACACACACACACACACACTGTCGTCTTGTCTCGGGAAGCTCCCCTCTGCTCTCCCTCTGCCTCCTTAAATAGGGCGCGGTTACTGGGAAGACACACAAACACAGGTTAATTGCAGTCAGGTGTAGTGATTCTGCCACTCACCTTCCCTGACTCCGCCCTCCTGTCACAGACTGGCACTTGACCACGCCCCCGCTGCCACATACCCCCACCGCCCGACTCAGGCCGGGCAGCCGTCCAGCCTGCAGCCACTCCCCCCCCCGACGGGAGAGGAAGTCCGCCATGACCATCTGCGCCCCCGGCCTGTGGACCACCTTGAAATTGAAGGGTTGGAGTGCCAGATACCAATGGGTGATCCGCACGTTGACATCTTTCATGTGGTGGAGCCACTGGAGGGGCGCGTGGTCTGAACAGAGGGTGAAAGGGTGCCCCAGCAGGTAGTAACGGAGGGCGAGGACCGCCCACTTGATCGCTAGACATTCTTTTTCGATTGTGCTGTAGCGCCCCTCACACACCGACAGCTTCCTGCTAATGTACAGGATGGGGCGGTCCTCCCCCTCCACCTCCTGGGACAACACCGCCCCCAGGCCTCTGTCCGACGCGTCGATCTGCAACACAAAAGGGAGAGAAAAGTCAGGGGAGTGTAATAGTGGCCCCCCACACAGTGTAGCCTTTACCTCAGAGAAAGCCCGCTGGCACTGCTCCGTCCACTGGACCGGATCTGGTGCCCCCTTTTTAGTGAGATCAGTCAGTGGGCTGGTGACGTCTGAATAATTAGGTATAAACCTACGATAGTAGCCAGCCAGCCCCAGGAACTGTCTCACCCTCTTTTTGGTCTTGGGCCTCGGGCAGGCCGCAATTGCCGCTGTCTTGTTAATTTGGGGACGCACCTGCCCATTGCCCAAGTGGAAGCCCAGATACCATACTTCCACCCGCCCAATCGCACACTTCTTTGGGTTGGCAGTGAGACCCGCTCGCCTCAGCGACCTAAGGATGGCCCTAAGGTGTTGTAAGTGCCGCTGCCAGTTGTTACTGTAAATGATTATATCATCAAGGTATGCGGCTGCATAGGTGGCGTGGGGGCGGGGGACCCTGTCCATCAGCCGCTGAAACGTAGCAGGCGCCCCAAACAGCCCAAAAGGAAGTGTGACGAATTGGTGCAAGCCGAATGGTGTGGAAAAGGCCGTTTTTTCCCGGGATAATGGAGTCAAGGGGATCTGCCAATATCCCTTCGTCAAATCCAGTGTCGAATAAAAGCGAGCCGTGCCTAGTCAATCGAGCAGCTCGTCAATACGAGGCATTGGCTACGCGTCGAATTTAGACACCGCATTGACTTTTCTATAGTCCACACAGAACCGGACTGACCCGTCGGTCTTGGGTACCAAGACCACCGGGCTGCTCCAGTCACTGTGGGACTCCTCGACGATGCCCATTTCGAGCATGGTCTGAAGTTCTTCCCGAACCACCTTTTTTTGTGTTCGGGTAGCCTGTAAGGGCGGCTACGCACTACCACCCCGCGGGGCATCTCTATGTGGTGCTCTATGAGGTTAGTGCGACCGGGCAGGGGCAAGAACACATCCGAAAACTCGGTCTGCAACTGGGCGACCTCCGTGAGTTGGGTCGGGAGAGGTGGTCTCCACAGGGGACCGGAGAGGTACGTGATGCCAATGTCCCTTTTTGAACCTCCAGCCCCAGCTCCGCCTTCTCCGGAACCACCGACACCAATGCCACGGGGACCTCCTTGTTCCAGAGTTTAAGCAGATTGAGGTGGTAAATCTGTAGCGCCCCACCCCTGTCCGTTCGCCTCACCTCATAGTCGATGTCCCCGACTCGCCGTGTGACCTCAAAGGGTTCTTACCACTTGGCGATCAATTTGGAGCTCGACGTGGGCAACAGTACGAGTACCTTATCTCCCGGAGTGAACTCTCTAAGGCGCATACCCTTGTTGTACAGGTGGGCTTGCCGTTCCTGGGCCTGCTGCAAATTCTCCTGAGTTAGGTGGGTGAGCGTGTAGAGTTTTGCACGCAGGTCCATAACGTACTGAATTTCGTTTTTGCTTTGTGAAGGTCCCTCCTCCCAATTTTCCCGCAGCACATCTAGGATGCCGCGCGGCTTACGCCCATATAATAATTCGAACGGGGAGAACCCCGTGGAGGCTTGGGGGACCTCTCGCACTGAGAACAGCAAGAGTTCGAGCCACTTATCCCAATTACGTGCATCCTCACTCACGAATTTTTTAATAATATTTTTGAGGGTGCGGTTGAACCGTTCTACTAAACCGTCCGTTTGTGGGTGATACACACTGGTGCAGATCGGCTTAATCCCCAACAACCCATACAGTTTGTTCAGTGTACGTGACATAAACGAGGTGCCTTGATCAGTCAGAATCTCTTTCGGGATTCCAACTCGGGAGATGACGCGGAAGAGTGCCTCCGCAATACTGCATGCTGAGATATTGCGCAGAGGCACTGCTTCCGGGTATCGCGTTGCATAGTCCACCAGAACTAATA